>NW_006294876.1:1304583-1345542 GCF_000327345.1 Myotis davidii | reverse complement strand
AGTTAGTCCAGTTTCTCTTGTATGAGTCTAGGTCCCCAGAGATTCACCTGGAACTGGAGTTCAGTGCGGGAGCATGTGCCTCCCTCCCAATTGAAAAAGACAACTGCGTTGTCAGTTGCCAGCCCTTTCCGCAGGCACCTCCGTACCTCTGCACTTTACTTCCGCACCTCCTCTGAGTCTCAGTGTGCTTTTCTCTTTCCTTCTAGTTGTAGAATTTCCACTCAGCCAGCCTTCCTGTGGTTCTGGATGATGTCTGTTTTGTCTTTTAGTTGTATTTTTGAAATGGTTGCATGAGGCAGCAATTTCAGGTGTTTACCTATGCTGCCATCTTGGTTTCTCCTTCTCGCTATTTATTTTTTGTTTTTGTTAATCCTCTCCTGAGGATATTTTTTCCATTGCTTTTCAGAGAAAGTAGAAGAGAGGGAGAAGGAGAGAGAGAAAAACATCAATGCAAGAGAGACACATTGACTGGTTGCCGAGGGTTGGAAGCGAACCACAACCCAGGTATACACCCTTGACCAGGAATTGAACCCAAAGCCCTTTGGTGTGCAACCAATGCTCCAACCAGTGAGCTACACTGGTCATGGTGTATGATGCTATCTCTACTAGATAAGGCTCTATTTGTCCTCTGTAAGGCAGATTAGGTGAGGAGCTGATCATCTCAACCACAGGGGCCGATGGGAATTTTAGTAAGATTCTCTCCACCTCCAGTCCTGCACTTTTGATTGAGATTTCTAAAAGACTGTGGAAGATTAGGTTTGTTCTTTAGCATCTTGCCACACAATACTGCTAAATTTCATGTACATCCTGGGGAGACCTGCTTTGTTTCTGAGCGAGGGTCCTTTTTTCAAGTGGCACTTTGATAATTATGGGATTACCAAAGATTCTAGTTCACCTTTCAGCCCCAGAATTCAGCAAATATACTATGGGCAAAACTGGACAAGCATTTAGAGATACTTCAGTGCATAAGTCATTGTAGTCCCTTGTATGAATGCCAAAATCTTTGCTGGTTTATCTTTGCATTCCCACAGTCCTTCTGCATGAACCAGATCTGATCTTCACTCTGTACTCAGAATTGGAGATGCCCCAGAGGGGAAAAAACATCCTGTGAAAGACAGCTCACCTTGGTAAAAATCTCTGCTCTCCGGAAGTTTTCATTTAATTCTGCTTGTTTCCTTAAAGATCTTGGCATGAGGCTTACTCACATGAAAGGCTTGAATCTCATTTTTTCTCTTCATTGGGTAGAAGGAGTACACTGAGTACTGAGAGATATCTGGCAGCCCACAGAGCATACCTTGCAATCCTCAGTGCAAGAGGTGATGTGAATCTGGATGTGAACTGCGAAGAGTGTTGAATCTGGACAACTTCTACTGAGTCCATGGACCTGTCTAAGGAAGTAGCTGTCATTAACCTGAAGTATGGTGGCTGTATTTGCAACTTCAGTAGACCTTTTATGTGTCCTGAATATATATTCTTTTTGGAACTGAACTTCTGGAATCCTTTACTTTGGCTGACTCTGGTTTTCTCCTTTGGTTTTCCTACCACCATGATATCTCAACTCTGCTCTCTATGTAAATTTCCCTGAGCATGTTGTTGTATCTGGGCATTTCAAAAGTAATTGATTTGATTCTTACAATGAACTTACGTGGCTAGGCACAGCCTAAGTTCCACTTTAGAGACAAGTAAACCATAGGCCAAGAAGTTAAGCACCGTCAGTAATAACAGTGACAAGATTTAAAACCAGGTCATTTTACTTATTTTTTTATACTATATCATGTGAATCAAGCCTAGCTCTGAGATGACAGATGGCACTTGAACAAGAACACTTTTTTATATCTGGTATAGAGTTGAAAAGTGAAGATTCCATAAAACAAATATGGAAGAAATTTTTACCTTCTTCTGTAACTTCCTTTCTGAGGCCTGGCACTCACCAAGCTTAGATAACAGAAAGGAGGCTTATGTAACAACTCAGAGTAGAAAAAGAAAAATGTTCTAGAGACTCTCAGAATCATACAGCATGAGGAGAAAATCCTTAGAAATGTAGAAGTTCTAATGGTCTTGGAGATGGCTTGACGTTGACTTTCACTAATGAGATCCAAGTCCTTCCTGGCTCTCCTTCAATGTCAACTTCACTTATGAACTGGATAGCCCCTCCCTCCCCACCCCAATAGGTTCATTTAGAGGAAACTGAACAGAAGAACTAAATGACTGGATCTCTAGGCTGGGCAAGAAGAGAAGGTACTTGAGGGAGTGGGAGGCTGTCTTCCTATGGGAGATGCTTTACTAGTAAACTGAGAGAAAGACAATTAAAGGGTGTGGGGGAACTGAGATGAATAAAGGACTTCCCACTTCATTGAGAAAGAGGTTTAGTTGTAGAGGGCAAAGCAAACTCATTGCACCAAATGTTCTCATTTGAAATTTTGTAACTTAAAAAATAATAAAATATTAGCAATTTTATATGACTCAACCCAATATTTTACAACTCCTTTTCTATTCTGAAACAATAATTTTTGACAATGTAATCTATATACATGTATGCTTTAAACCATACAGTGCCCTAATTCTAACATAATGCATATTTTAATAAGTAAATGCTCAGTTATGGTTCATCCTCACTTGAAGATGTAATACAATAATCTCCCTTTTTCTGTGGGGGATATGTTCCAAGACCCCTAGTCTGAACCTGTGGCTAGTACTGAACCCTATGCAATTATGTTTTTTTCTATACTTAAATACCTATGATAAAGTTTAATTTACAAATTGGGCAGAATAAGAGATTAACAACAATAACTTCTAATAAAATAGAACAATTAGAACAATATACTGTAATAAGAGGTATATGAATGTGGTCTCTCTCTCTCTCTCTCTCAATCTCTGATAACTGATCTGATAACCAAGACTGTTACTAAATGACTGGCAGGTGGGTAACATATATAGCAAGAAAACACTGGACAAAGGAATGGTTCGTGACTGAATGGAACAGCACACTATTTCATCATGCTACTCAGAATAGCATGCAATTTAAAACTTATGAATTATTTATTCCTGGAATTTTCCATGTAATATTTTCAGAGTGAGATTGACCAGGAGTAAATGAAACCACAGAAAGTGAAAGAGCTGATAAGGGGGTACTACTGTATGTTAGCCAAGTGCTTGCAGTTCTAGGAAGATTACCTTGGGTGCTATAACTACAAATGAAGATGTTATTAGGTGTATTAGTGACTTAAATAACACTGGTATTTTGCTATACTGGGAGCTGCCACCGGGGCAGCTCACTTATTTTCAGGTCTGCCTTTCAATCTTTTCCTTGTTTCTGGCATCTAGGTTCCCTTTCTCTCTTGGGAAATCAGTTATATATTTTAAATACATTTAGCTATGGTTTAAATATGTCTTTAGCAAAATATATTCCTTATTGGAAAGTCTCTCATGTTGCTGGAAACAGGACATGCCAGTTTGAGGTGAAGGAAGTAGATTTCATACATGATGAAAGCTAGGTATGCAATGGCTTTCCCATAAGTAAGCATTTCAAAATAGATGTGTAGAAAGGCAGTAAAGGAATAAAATGCAAATCAAGTTATTTTCAACCATTATTTTCTGGGTCAAGGAAGAAGTTATGAGAAAAGTATTTTTAAAAACATTACAAGTCCTTTGGTGGTGTTTTCAGGGGAAGTAATTTAGAGATGATTGGATATTGTTATTTTTAATTTGATTTTTTGGAACAAAAGTTTAGAAAAATAGAAAGGTTTGCCATTTATTTTACCCACAACTTTAAAAAGCAAACTGTGAGCACTGGATCAGCATAATCTTTCTTTTTTAGAATCCTTTGCTTGCAAATTCATCCACCAGTAAATTATATTGTACTTCTTCCTCTTTTGCCTACCTTTGGCAGAGCCTTTTATAAATAAATTCAAAGCCCTCTCTTTCTCTTGTCTGTTGCTCTGAGTCAATAGTAAGATATAGGATGCTTGAGGCCAGTAATTTGATTTTATACAGATAATTCTTGTTGGAAAATTTCTTTATACCTGGGATATCAGGAGATTTATTTGCAACCTTCCTTGCCAAGAGAACAGTCATGGAATTTCCTGTTTCTACAATGTGTCGTAGTTTCAAAGATTTTGTTTGATTCCTGCCAAAGTGACTGAATAGAGAAGTATTTAATTGACTGGTTAAAAAAATCCAATTCACTTAAATCATTCAGCAGTTTGGCCTCTACCAGTCCACACTTTCATATGATCGTATATTTTGATTATTTTGGCAGGTGTGTAGAACCAGCTATTTTTGCTATTAATATGGTCCTTTGAGCTCAAGTTTGTCTATTTGTAAATTGAATGAAAATCTATCATGGCTCCTTTCAGAGATAACATGTTATGTAACTGGGGGTGGGGTAGGTGCTTTGAAATCACTTGAGGGGTTGGCTTGAGATCCCAAATAAATGGGCTAAATTGAATGATTCTATTACTCGCAGGGCTTCTGAGTAGGACACACAACTTTAGGATCAGGACAATAGCTATGCAGTTGAGCATCCCACTAGTTATCTCTATTTTCTGCTCCTTTCCTACCTCTCACTGGTCCCACGCACCCCATGTGAGTCTAGCCTCTTCGCTAAGTAAATGTTGAAGATACTTTTACATTAGCAAATGCGTGTCAAATATACAGCTGCCCAGGTTGCTCATATATCTTGGTTTGTGTCTGGTCAGTTGATGAGTAATGAGAAAACACATTGCTATGCTGATTTCTGCTATTTATTTCTCCATGTATACTGGTGTTTATTGATTTTTTGGGGGTGGTTGCAAATACTTTGGAACTTACCCTCTTTCTTCGTCTTTTCCTTTCTCTTCTTTCAGATTGCCACCAAGAATGGTTGAAGGTATCTATTGAAAATGCTGTGAACTGTGACTTGTAGTGTGCAGCTGGATGTAGGGTTGACCTCCTTGGGGAGTTAGGGATTGGGTGGGAGGGGCAGTTGGAAGAGTTGGGAATGAAGACTCGTCCATCTTCCCAATCTAGAGAAATTATGTTGGAGCCACATACCTTGAATGAGAAGGAGGTGCTTTGCATTTCTACCACCTTTACACTCTGATTACCATCTTTAAAGAATTCTGCTCTTTCAATAAAACTAGAACCTTCTTCCTCTCTTCTGTGTTACACAGCCTGTGCAGATTGATTGCTGGTATCTTGAATTGTAAGGACCCCTTGACTTTCTTTTTCCTCCATATATCACTTATCCCTGTTGCTGCTCTTCACACTTGCTACAGAAGTGCTGAGTCTCTTGGCAGGGCACTTGTCACAGCCAATGAACATCCAGCAGAGACTGGAACTGTTCTACCCCACAAATCAGAAAGAGGCTATTTATAAGTAAAAAAAAAAAAAAAAAGGCTGCAATTAGTTTGGTATTAGGCAGAAGAAGAAAAAACCCCAAACAAAAAACAAACCCCAAAATGCTCATTTTGACTTAACATTACCTGCATGATACAGATATTCATGTACTGGAAAAAACTGTGTGAATGGGCTATGCCATATACATATTTTTTGTACCTTCTATGTGCCAGGTATGATGCTAGCTGATATATAGTTGAGAATAAAACAACCATGGTCTCTGCTTTCAACCAATTTATAATTTAGAATAAAACCAACTTCCCATGTTCAAATCCACAATGGCATAATTACAATATGATAACTATTGTATTTGAAGAAAGCAAAGAAAATATACCTAATTTATAAGATGGTTTAATAGTGGAACTACATTTAGCTTAGAAGCTGGGATATCCCTTCTTAAGTAAATGGTATTTAAGATGAGACATAAAAGTGCAAGATAGGACCTTTTTTAGGGTTAAATGAGACATAAAAGTGGGTCCCTAATTCTATACTATTCTTGCCTTTAAGGGACACCAGAGTATTCTTCCCTGCCCCCCACTGTATCCTCACACAGCAAGAAGGCAGCCATCTACAACTCAGAAAGAAGGCTTTTTACCTAAAAATAAATCAGCCCAGCACTTTGATCTTTGACTTTCCAGCTTCCAGAACTGTGAGAAATAAATTTATGTTGTTTGAGCTACCCAGTCTCTGGTATTTTGACATGGCATCCTGAGAAGACTAAAACAGTATGGTTGGGATAAAGAATATAAGTAGGTTTCTAAGTAGGTTTCTGTTAGTTATCAATGCTAATTGTGCTTCAGTTTTTTCTTATTTGAACTGTAAACATTTTACAGTTGACACTTGACAGAATAAACTTCTATTTACTCAAGAAGCAAATAGAGTAAAATGATTTATAGACATTTTAATTTTAAAATATAAAGTTATTTATTTTTTAGCATAGAATCTTGACCTATCCATAGCCTGTAAACTTTCTTGGTATTTTTCTTGCCTTAGAGTAAGTGTTGCCAGTATAGTGCAGGGCAGAGTGGGAATGCCCACTGTGAAGGCACTGATGTACCTAAGGTTACTTCTGTATGAGGAAGTTACTAAAAGTCTGTTCTGAAATGCTTTCCCATGGGAAGCAAATACTACTAGTTCTGTATTTGAAAAATTATTACGTACATTAAATGAAAATGGTTAAATTGTCATAGCATGCTTGGATCTTATCTTTTCATTAAAATATTCTGGAAATATGTTTTTCTTGATTTTAGAGAGAGAAAAGGAAAGGAAGAGATAAATATCCATGTGAGAGAGAAACATCCATCAGCTGCCTCCTACATGCCTCCTACTAGGGATCAAGCTTGCAACCCAGGCATGTGTCCTTACCAGGAATGGAACCAGCAACCTTCTGATGCATGGGACAAGATGCTCAACCAACTGAGTCTTTATTATCATGTCTCAAACTCCAAGGATGGATTTTGATTCCTGTGTTTCTCTTGGCAGTGTGAAATAGGTCACGTGGGTGACTTTTCCTGCGACCCTTCAAAGAATGAAATGTGAGCAGAACTTGCAAAGCAACTTTCCCAGAACCGTAGTTGTATGTGAAGGACAAGACACTTACATGTTCGAGTTAAATAATGTCTTTGGTTAGACGTGTTCCAGTTATCATAAGATTCTGATTTATCGAACAAACATTTTCTCTCTAGCCTTACCCAGTTTGGAAGGTAGGCTTTATTTTTAAAAATCTGGATGTGAATAAGTGTCTGCTCTATCTAAACGGAGGAAATGTTCCAAACAGTTTGGAAAACTATAACATTGAAAACTTTAAGTTAGTTATCTCTGATTTTTATGTCACTCTTCCCGCAACCTCCCACTTCTCAGTGGTAAGGAATTGTTCTAGTGTGAAGGGAAAAATACACAATAACTATGAAAATGTAAAATAAAGTGAGTCTCTCTGCTTAGTCTGCAACCTATCCCTTTCTCTTCACATCTGGAAATGTTCAGGTAGACACATGTTAAAACCTATAACATGCACGTTTTATTCCTGTGTGTCTGTCTGTATTTTTCATGCCATATTGCAGCCATGCCTGTCTTCTGTTAGGATTGGGATGATCAAAACAAGAACAATAAAACTTTTAAATTAATGTAACGCCATTCCTTTTTAGCATTCAACATGGGGCACTTATTGTGCCGTTTCTAAAAATAATCCACCATAAGAAGCAATCAGTAATCAGAATTTAAGGGAGGAGTAGGGCCTCAGGATGCTTGCTCCACATGCAAACATGATCTATAAGTTGTAGTTTACTTAAGAACAACATGATTCTATTAGATTCTAGGTCTCTAGGCATCACACTATGATTATAATTAGGTAGTTCCTGGCTTAGAGTAAGGTGGGGTAGCTGGGGCTCTGTTTGTTAGGGTTGGATCAACTTCTGGACATCAAACATCCAAAACAGGTATCTTTTTGTGAATCCTCCACCCGGATGGGATGTTTTTCTAATTTGCCCTGAAGGTCCAGTATGTGCCAGCAGAACATTAGGTAAACAGGTGGCCATTATACCTGCACATAGATTGAGGCTCAACACTATCCTATTTCTCCTAATTTTCAGCAAAGCATTAACATTTTATTTTATATCTGAGATGTCTGTTGAACTGTGCTTGGCCACGTAAGTATGGGATGTGTTGATCAAAGGGAAACCTTTTCTTTTGCTTGTTTACATATATATGTATGTGTTTGTTTTTAGTGCTATACCTTTTCAAATTTGACAAATTAGTTGGCAAATAAAACACACTGGTGGGGTCCAGAAAGAGCTAAATGAGTATCTCACTGAATTGAGAAAGGAAAGGCTGAGAAATTATAGTGTGATTGACAGACACAACTGGGTTGCAGATAAGATAAAGGTTAGTGCAGGAACAAACTTCAGGAAACTAACTTTAGGGAGTACATTTGCTCTGGTTTTCCAACTAGAATACCAGAAGTGGGTATGGCCAAAGGACACAACAGGCTGAAGAAATTAGTTTTGAAATTTGGACCAGGTCAAGATTTCTCGTCCAGAGAAGTACTAGTAAGTTGGTTATGGAGGAATCAATGGGCACAATGGGTCTAAACAGATGACACATGAAGTCAGACAACCTATCAGAAACCTTTCCATTCTTCTCTCTCTAAAATCAATTAAAAAAATCAACATGAATTAATAACTTCCATTATTTGTTTAGATTTTCAATAGTGGAGTGTTAATCTCTCTAATACTATTAGCCATTAATAATAAAGTGATTGTTTAGGTAAGTTCAAGCTCTAGGGAATTATGCAACTTACCAGAAAGCACTGATGACAATGGAGGAAATAAAATTAGATCATAAAGGCTGAGGTGATGGTTTGTGAACAAAATAATGATTAGGATAGGTGTTAACTGAACCACTCAGCTGTGACAATAGCAAAGTTGGACATCTGGCTAACATTTGTGATTACTTGTATAGCGATAAGAGAAATTGGTCAAAATCCCTAAATTGGGTGAAAAAATCAATTTGGTATCCTCTACATTTATTATTTGAGATAATTTTAGTAGGAAATGCTATTATAAAGGCATTTCTTTTGAGGGGGAGAGAACTGGCTCCTGAAAGCTCAGAGAACTGGCTTTATTTCTGTGTGTCAGAAATAAAGTCTAAAAGGCTCTCTTTACCTCCTATTTATGACTTGTGGTTTTTTGAGGTAGCCATTGTATTCTCTGCAAAGAATTACTATTTTTACTTAGTTCTATTTTAAACTCAGTGTGAGCATGTGTCTGGGTGTTCATGGAAACACAGCATGGGATGTATTGGGGTAGCAGAAAATAAGCAAAGAGCTCAGAAATGTTCCTCTATGAACTGCAGAACAGATATTATTTTGAGTAGAAAATTATTTTAATTTACAACTTATTTCCAGAAAGTGATGTGCTTTATTTTCTTGACCAGGCTGTAGTTATACATTATTTAAATAGTTAAAAGCTCTTAAAAGGAAGTGAGGTAGGAATTGAGAAAGATAGATGTTTTTATTGCCAATCGGGAGAGCCATAGACAAGAGGCGAGACAAGAAAGTATCAGAAAGGGAAGTGAAAGGAGGATTGCCAAGTTGCTGAGTTTGCCTTAGAACTGAGAGCCACTGACATGGTCTCTTCCTTTTAAGTTAAATGATCAGAATCGTCTGTATGATAAATTTCAGTGTCCTTTAATTTTTTCCTGTCTAGCTGAGGAATGTAATTTAGCATAGCCTTTTGTTTTGATGGGTTACTCTCTGCTTAAATTTCATAATTTCTTGGGTGAAAGAGTAAAGAGAGAGGAAAGAAATTATAAAGAAATATAACAAATATTTATTTTATCCTTTTAGTTGTTAATTTTCTTTTAAAAATATATTTTTATTGATTTCAAAGAGGAAGGGGAAGGGAGAGAGAGATAGAAACATCAATGATGAGAGAGAATCATTGATGTGCTACCTCTTGCATACCCCATACAGGGGATTGAGCCCACAACTAAACATGTGTCCTGATTGGGAATTGAACTGTGACCTCCAGGTTCACAGGTCCATGCTCAGTCACTGAACCATGCCAGCCAGACTGTTGTTAATTTTCTTAATCTTTATAAATACGGGAATCCTTTCCTGATTTCTAGGACCCAGTGAGTGCTGAAGTTATGACAAGGGTGAACTTTCTGCTGACACAAAAGATTCATGTTATATAAATGTTTAAGACACAAAAAATTAACTATAATTTGACTAAGAAAAAAATAGTAGAAGATGTTACATATTGGAAGTGATTGTGGCTTTCACTCCACTCAGTGGCCATGTGTCCTGCCTTGGGAATAGGACAGGAGGCAGAAACTCCTTTTTCAGCCTCAGTTCCTAGATGTTAATTAAGGCACGAGCATTATAGTATAAGATTCTGGTGTTATTTAACCATTAAGCCAATGGCCAATCCACCAGTTGAAGGTAATCATCCCTCTTTGTGTCAATCCTTCTTCTGCAATTCAAAAATCTAGAGAACTATGGGAAACTAATACTTGTTTGTTTGTTTTTTTCTAATTAGTTTGGTGAAAAAAACCTAATCTGGACTGGTGTGAACATTTTAAAAAATAGTGTTTATCCCATATAGTTTCTGATACCCTGATAACTATCAATGAAATAAAGACTTCTTGAATATTTTAAATTAGTTTTATAAAAGCCAATCCATTACTAAGGGCTCTGGTTGATATTATATATATGAGAAATGCTGTTTATAGCCGACAATTCTATTTAACTTCTAACAAAAATTTCCCACTTATTTGTTTTGTTTAAGCTTAGGTAAGTTTCCAAGAACTACACCCATGATATGTCACTTGATGTTTTTCGACCAGTTGTAGATAGTGGATGCTTGTAGATAGTTTAAAGTAGCACACTGTGGAAAATGATGGACTTAAAGGGACAGTTCAAGGACCTCCGTTTGGATATTAGTCTGGTTTGTGCAACCCAACTGAGTTTCTCAACTTCTTTGGTCCTCAGGGTTTACTTTATAAAATGTAGAATTGAGGCCCTTCTGGTTCCAAAGTTCTATGAATATCAAATTAATTTCCTGCTCAAAATAAACTTTGTTTGGTTGCTGTCAAGGGAATAAAATAGTTACTAGAAGAAAGCATATATACAAACATAAAAACTAAAACTATATTTCTTGAATGTGTTTTTAACTGCATCTGTTTCAGTGGATAAGTCCTATTATAGAAGGATGGTTTGGAGGGTAAGAGAATAAAACCCAGAGAGACATGGCTTGATGTAGGAAGAGAAAATGAAGAACAGTGATAAAATTTAATAAATATTTGACAAATCACATCCAACCCTCTGTGTCAGGAGGGAACCAAACTTATCTTTGTTGGAAATCCCATGACACCACCCCATAATTTTCCCTGGCAAGTGATGCTGGCTTCTGTAGTCACCCACATTCGACCGCTTCTTTCCAGAATGGTAGTACGGGGATTTGCTTTAGTCAGGGTTGCTATTCTTACTGGGGAATCTATGGCTGTGATAGAAAAGTAATTAAGCCACAAACAAAGGCTGATTTTTGTTTGCTGGCCATAGCCTAGGATTTGGGAACAATAAAGTGATGTTTGAAAGCACTTCTGCTTTGACCTGGGTATCATTCATAGGTTGAGCTCAGAGCTATTTTTACTGGTAGTCAAACATTTGGCAATTGCTGATCAGTAACAATGTACTGGGGGTCCTCTGAGACCATCATGGTTCAGAGGGCAGAACGTTGGTTGGACTACAATGTAAAAATATTTGTACTTAACTGTATCTGTTTTGCAATAGATTGGCCTTGTGAATTTGTTTTCATTCTTCAGCATCTGACATATTTGTGAATATGTATCTACTCTATGGATTGGTTTACCTGCCGTACCCAAGGGTGGGAGGGGCCACAGGGGATGTTGCCCAGGGATGGGCAGAAACCCTCCCTTCTCCCATAATCCTGTGCTACCCAGTGGGGGACACCGCACCAATGCGGACCAAGTCATGAGGCCGCTCCCCAGGTGTGTCTGGCGATTGATTGGCTATGGTCTCTGGCCACATGGGCACCCAGGAGACCACGTGAGAAGTGCCTCAGCTGGTGCAAGACCGCTTGGTGACACAAAGCACTGTGGGAAGGAAATGAAACGTAGACATATAGGGGACAGGAAGGGTTTGTGGATTTTATCATTTGTGCAAGTTAAAACAGGTTCATGATCACCGAAACCAAACAAAAGAAAACAGAACAAAACAAAACACGGGCTCCAGGTCAGCATTCACAAGCACAGATGTTCTCAGGTCTCCTGCTCTCCCTGCAGGACGCGGGTCACCAATGCAAGGGTTCGTGTGGTGCCATCTCCCCAAGAGCAGCGGGAAGAAGCCGCCCAAGTCCCAGCCACCACCCCCAGGCTCCCTGGGAAAGCAGGGTCCAGCCTGGGGAGGGAGACCCCGTCCTCTTTCCCAGCAGCTCTCCAGCCGAGGGTGCGGGCTCCGTCCTGGCAGGCGCTCTTCTTCACCGGGTTGGGCTCACCCAGGCAGCCCCATGCCTCCAGGGGCCGCACAAGAGTCGTGGCCCATGTGGGGGAGTTTTGAGGAAAACGGGATCCGTCCTGGGTGAAGGGTCCGTGGAGGCAGACAGAGGGGCTGCAAAGTCCGCAGTCCTCCGCCCCAGGAAGGCCGTGCCCTGGGCCCCAGGCATGTGCCCGAGGGAAGAGGACGTTTCTGGGCTTGATGTTGGGCACTTTGCCCTTGGCGCTCAACCTGCGCACGGCCTCCCTGAGATGCTTGGGTTGCAGCGGAGGGGGGGGGACACGTTTCCCCCCAGCACTCTCACACGTCCAGGGCCTCTTCCTCCACCTCCCCCACGAAGACCTTGGCCAGCCGGGCCCTGGAGATGAGCGCATTAAGCTCCACGGGGGCGTCGCCCACCCCGCTCTGGACCACGTGTCTGATGGCTGTGCTGGGGCAGGTGGACTGGCGATACCCCTCGTAGCGGGTCAGCTGCTCCTCAGAGAAAGAAGCCAGCAGGACTCGCATCTTCTGAGCCTTGTTGGGGTCCCCTTTTGGCACCCACTCCTTCTCCTCCTGGGCCTGTGTCTTGCGTCTTAGCCTTGGGGCTGCAGGAGGAGAGGACGGGGACTCTGTGGTGGCACCTGCCTGGAGGTGGGAGCCGTTGGGACCTCCATGGGGCCTTGGCCTTGGGGTGCAGAGGCTTCTTTCAGTGCCTCAGGTCGGTGCCCCGGGATGGCGTGTGTGGCACTGTCCACGGGGGCCACGGAGGGCTGAGGGTGACGCACACACGTGGGGAGTCGCCACCTTGGTACCTGGGTCGCTTTCTGGCCTTCTCCATGCTGGCACGGGGAAGCCTCAGAGCTGGTGGTGGGATGCTTGGTCAGGGACCTGGGAAGGGAATGCTGAGAAGTGTTGGGGTCCAGCCCCAGAAGGTCTAGGGGTTCCCAAGGTGTAGACGGAGTCAGCGAAGAAGGAATGACAGGAAGACAGCATTCAGTTGATCAGCAGCCTAGCCAGGTTTTCTAGCCAGGTTCTAGCCAGGTTCTGTCTTTATTCTCCTGTTACATCTGTATTTATACCAGTTGATTTTAATCCTATCCATTCTATTCCAAAGGTTAGGGTGTTTGTTATCTCCATTCCAAGGTCATACTCTATTGTTCTGTTAAGCTATGAGGCAGTATCTGAAGGAGATTATCCTAAGTAAAGATTATGTAGCTTAAGGGTGATTGTTCGTAGTTAAAGTGATTAATTACCCGCCTGGCACTTAGCTAAGGCATTTTATTCCCTTCCTTAGTCCTGTTAATCTCTAACTGCAGGGAAAAATCCCCACCTGGGGAAACAACCTTTCTCTGGAGAGGTGACCTTGGTTAAAACACATAGCGCTAAGAAGGGGAGCAAACATATTAAGAACAGTATACCATATATGCCAGGTTCCTTGAAACATATGCTGTGCAGACGTTTCTTCCCTACAGTGACTGTGTCAAGCAGCAAGGATGGGCAGAGAAGGGTCAGGGTCAGGCTAGCAGCTGGTTTTCTATCACTTTTGCAAAATTGCCCCTTATTACCGCCCCCCCCTCACCTTCCGCCTCGCTCCCTGGCCCAACCCCTGGACTCACCGGTGACCTTGAGCAGGTCAGAAATCTGCCTCTGGGTCCTTCCTTCTCCAAAGGCCCAGCGGAGAACCAGCCTCAGCTAGAGCACTCCTCTGCTATCTGGGATCTCTGGACTTGGGGGAGGCCAGATGCCCTCATATAAGGTGGAACCACACCCACTTGGAACTTCCCAGGGCGTGTCCCCAGTCACTCTCAGACGGTTGGGGTTGGGTTTGAACTGTTGGGGGCTGGAGGCACGACCTGCTATGCCCAGGTGGAGGAGGGGCCACAGGAACAGTAGTTGAGGGGTGGGCGGATGGTCTTCCTCCCAGAGCCTGTGCTACCCAGTGTCTTCAAGTTTCCATTTCTTGATAATAACCGCGGGAAACATAGGCAGTATAAATAAGACCTATCTCCAAAACTATATTTACAGAAACCTAAATGAATGCGAAAAACAAAGCAAAACAAACCTACACCATACCTTTGGGTCACAGCAATTCCTTTATGGGGTTCTAGGAGAACAGGCTGGGCAGGGAGGCTAATTCAGAAAACCTAAATTTGTGTCTTTCATCGGCACCTTTCCATCATGTTGAGACAGTGGACATAGGAGGAGGTCTCCTGAGAGGAAACATGGAATTCTTTGGCAAGTCTACCCAGAGAGCTTATGTTTTCTAATGACTGAAACTTATGCCACCTTCACTGACCCTTGTACCCGCTTTTCACCTGCAGTGTGGATATGGGACCTGGAAGGATTTATCTTTTTTTTTCCCAGGAGGGAAAGCCTTTGATTCAGGAGAAGGCAACCTTGAACTTCCTGAGATATTGAACTTATAGAAAGCTGCCTCTCCCGGCTTACTGCATTCTGAGAAAAATAAGGCTCTATATTAATCTGTTGTAATAGACTCTCTGATATCTGTGTCTGAAATTTATGACAACTGATGGAATTTGTTTCCTATGTCCTAAAGAACACGAAATTACTTGAAATATAATTATGAAATGAGTGCACTAACTCTCTTACATTTTGTGCAAATTTGGTCAAAAATAGCTCATATGGAAAGTAGTACAATAATTGTTAAATAATACAAGAGTAAACTCTGTTCCTTGTACTTACAATGGTAAACCTACTTTTGCCCACCCTGTATGGATTTTAACTATGACTTTTTATGATAATTATTTGATCCAGAATAGTTCATTATTATTGCCATATCCTATGGCAAAAGCTAGGAGTGCTTTGGGAGTTTGAGCTGCCATTTTTGATTGTCAATACAGTTTAGGTGTTGTTTAAATGAATATATCGAAGGGTAATGGATCATGTCTGCATTTAGAGTGAGTATTGAGAAATTGTTCAGAATGAAATTGTCTACTTGTTTAAATAAGTGTAAAAAGCCTTGGCCAGTGTGGCTTAGTGTTTAGTGCAGGGGTCCTCAAACTACGGCCCGCGGGCCACATGCAAATATAAATATTGTATTTGTTGCCGTTTTGTTTTTTTACTTCAAAATAAGATATGTGCAGTGTGCATAGGAATTTGTTCATAGTTTTTTTTTTTTAAACTATAGTCCGGCCCTCCAATGGTCTGAGGGACAGTTAACTGGCCCCCTGTTTAAAAAGTTTGAGGACCCTTGGTTTAGTGCATCTGCCCTTGTATACGAAGGGTCTTGGGTTTGATTCTAGGTCAAGGGCACTTACCTATATTTTTGATACCTGGGCCAGGTTGGGGCTTGTGCATGAGGCAACCAATCAATGTCTGTCCCTCTCCCTGTCTTTTATACCCTCCCCCCTTTCTCTAAAAATCAATAGGATAATAATCTTCAAGTGAGGATTACAAAAAGTAAATAAATAAGTGTAAAGACTGAGTCTTAGACCTAAGTTAGTAAAAATTACATTGTATAATGAAGAGGAATGAAATTTGCATACCAAATAATGTTATCTCTTGAAAGTATTCTTGGGTATCTAGATTGATCAGATTTTGATCAATCTGATTATCAATGTCTCAAAGAAAAGGCTTTGCCAATATGGCAGAATGACATGCAATGGACACCATTACAATTAATATGGTTTAAGGTATTGAGTCAAATATATATTAAAACATTATAGAACAATTAGTTTTTTTCTCATTTAGAATGCTTCCAGAATAAACATTAAAAATGCCAAACAGACATATGTTTTGTGAGTTGATTGACTCAACCATTTCTCAATAAAGTCCAACACCGTTCACAAGAGTAATAAAAAAACCACACACACACACACACACAACAAATAAACAAACAAAAACCACCAAACAGATATTGATGAACTCACTACATACATCAAAATATTTATTACTTTTTAAAGCTAAGATGGTTCAAGTACCATATTAATAACATCAAGATACTATCTTAGATCCCTGGTTAATTTGCATAAAAATATTACATTTTTAAATCATGGATTATATGAATGACTTAGATCACTTATCAAATATGTGTCACTGATCACAAATACAAATGGGAAAAAGTGCACAGGTGTTTCAGAGAAAAATCTATCATTACTGAGCAACAACTTTTAACTCCTTCAAATATAGAATTGCAGAAAGTAAATATATCTTAGGCATTTTAGAGCTTACTAATTTTTAAAAAAAATATTTTTATTGATTTCAGAGAGGAAGGGAGAAAGAAATAGAAACATCAGTGATGAGAGAGCATCATTGACCAGCTGTCTCCTGCACACCCCCGACTGGGGACCAAGCCCACAACCCGGTCATGTGCCCTTGACTGGAATCAAACCTGGGACCCTTCAGTACACAGACCAACACTCTATCCACTGAGCCAAACCAGCTAAGGCGAGCTTAGTGGTTTTTGACAAATGTTTTCAATGGAAGAATTCTTTGTTCAAATGTTTTCTTAGATGCCTAATATATAAAACAGAGAGTTCCACTGGCTGATGAGAAAGTAAATGAGGGTTCTGTAAACCAAGAGCCTGGCATCTTTTATGCCTTTGTTCTCCCCTGGCCCCCATTCTTTCCTCTTCCACCAAAAGTGCCCTCTGAAACAATTTTAAAAATGTGAGAACTGGAGTTCTGTGGTGCACCATTGTTAAAACAAAGATCTAGCCAGGTGCTCTCATTTTAGAAATTAGAAAATGGTAACTGTCTGAGATTATTCAGTAAGGCAATGATAAACGTGGAACTAAAACTAAGGTAGCAGAATTTTTTCTAGATAGCATAATTCAATAATTCACATTTATTTATCTCCCACATAACAGCCTGAGTTAAGTACTTCAGATGGGGAGAAGCTGTATTCCACAAGGTTAGTTTAACAGGAGTCCAGATTTGTTCCAATTCCATTATTCCATCTTTCCCTTTGGGCAATGCTATCATCTCCATGGGGGAAATTGGCTTCACTGGATTCCAAGTGGGACTAAGGAGAAGACAGTGTGGACAAAGCATGTCCATGAAATTGAGACCTAGGCCTGGGAGTAGAACTTATTAAATACATGGCCACACTTTTAACTACTGGGCAGCCACATGAAGAGAAGAAATGAGGAAAGATTTTGAAGGACAAGTGGGAAGAGTCTCTGTCATGGGACTCTGTTGATTCCTACAAATGGTAAACAGAAACATAATTTTCAGATCTAATAATGACATTATCTTATAGTTATAAATCCTCAAAATTCTTTTATAAATTTTTATCACTGGATCCTCATGATAAACCAACAAAGCTGATAGGGCAGGAATATCCATGCCCACCTCAAAAGTGAGCTGTGGTCTTTAGGAAGTGCAGAAATAACAGACTTTCAAAAAATATTTCACGACACATCAGTAGTCCTGCTGGCATGTTTGTCAAACCTATAACAAAGGCAGCTTCTTAGTAGAAATGATCTGTGTGACCAGGTTATAAAATCTTTTATCTTTTTTTAAAAATTCTTATTTCCTTAAACATATTGTAGACATTGTTTAGACTTTCTTCCTTTAGTAGATTATAAACTCCTAGAAGCATGAACACTGTAGTATCTGTTTTAGGATTCCCATGACCCTTACTGAAATGTCTTAAACATAGATTCTTACAGAATAAATTTCATATATATATATATATGAAATATTCAAGTGTTTCTATTATAAGAGTCATGAGATATTAAAATAAAATTACCTGGAAAAAACACCAATGTATGGATAATAAAATCTGCAAGTCACAAAGGAGATCAATTTTTGTAAGTTCTATTGAACATACCTGTCAAAAACAAAACTTGAGCAGGGCTTTATTTCTGCAAAGTGATTAATCTCTTTAAATTTAATATCACTCTACTGCAAGAATAAATTTTTACCTAATACATGGTAAGTATGTAGGTAAACTCAATGAGAAGCAATGTTTAAAAACTCTTAGTCATTCCACTTCCAAATCCCTCTAAGACATTTTTATCTAGGTCTTAGCTCATGAGTTGTTCCCTGATCTCCCATTTTAAAATAGTCCTGTCACTGTCTATCAAATCAACTTCTAGTTCCTGCATAGCACTTGCCAGTACTTGAAATGATCTTGTTTATATGTTTACTCTCTCACAATCTAGCTAGCTAATCCGGGGGTGAAATCTAAGTGTTGTGGGGGGTCTGAAGCTTACACAATTTTAGTGATTCATTTAAAGAAAATAATTTAAAATCACGAGTTCAAAGTTAGGTACAAGATCTATTTGGAAATAACCATGCAAATGAGGAGCCCTGCCATTTTGTGGCCTGAGCTAAAGTATAAATCAACCTCTGGTCTCTCCTGTTAGAGCATAAGATTCCCAAGAGGAGGAATTTTACATCTTGCTGTTTGAATATTGGTAACTACAGGCATGGGTCTGGGCCCACAACTGTGCTTATGCCCTTTCCCTACATTTTAAGACTTCCATTTTGCCATTCTAAGTACATTTAATTTTAAGTAATTAACTTTAAAGCATCTGGGACTATGTGGTATGATTGTCTGATCAGAGAGTGTCAACAACATTTACTTTATCCAAGTAAGATAAATCATTTGGGTGGTGTCTACAGTGAAGAGTTTCACATCTGGCATGAACACTATTGTATACTATAGACAATAGAAAATTGACATTAGTCCAGTCCAAACAGTTTATTCAGATTTCAGTAGTTATACATGTAATTAGTTGCATGCCTATAAAGTTCCATGCAATTTTAGCACATATGTGGATTTGTGTAGTTACCACTGCAAGACTCAGAACAGGTCCATTGTCACAAAGATTCCTTTACCTTTTATAGCAACATTTATCCTCCTTGTCCCTGTCCCTAAACCCTTAGTCATTATTCTTAGGAATGGATAGGTAGTACTTCTCCCTCTTCAGAGCTCACATCCTTCTTATTTTGGCTAAGGTAAAATGTATGAGATTTGGGGGAACCTTATCCTGATAGCTACCAGATCTTCAGTAAGCAGGATTTAGTGCCCTTTAAGGTAAAGTGAAAACACTCATTTGCATGTAATGGATCTCTGTTTACATAGCATAACAGAGGCCAGAGATTGCTAAATGTATGGTATGCATTTCCATATTTTCCCACAGATATGGGAAGAGGTATTTCTAGTTTTGAAAAGTCTGGCCAGTGTCTGAAATAGAATTTCTATAAAGGTTTTACCTCTAGCTCTCCTAAACTTACCCAAAAATATTACAGATAAAAGGCAACAGAACATTCCATAGGTCTTATGTCTCAGGTGGTTGTGATTACAGGAAAATTCCTGCCAGCTGTGTGTCTGCACTGTTAGGCGCTCCTATAGGCTGTCAGGATTGTTCTGGCACTAAAGTGAGAAGTGAGTTTTTGGTGTCTGAATTGAAAAGAAAATTAAAATTTAAGACTACAAAGTTATTAAATGGTTGGGGTCAGTATCCTTGCATAGTCCGAGGGGTAGCCCAGGGTGAGAGGACTGGATCTTGACAGCAGCATTTGTGAACAGTTGGCCTTGGTTTGGGCTCTTTCAGAGAGGAACATAAATATCTTCTGATGAGTTTTTGTACAAATCCAGTCACTGGGCTCTATGTGAGCTGTCTCCTTTGGCACATTGCTTTAAGGCTTTGCAATGGTGTCTCCCTCATATTTGTGGTGCTGACAGAAGGCAAGGGGCTATGTTAGTATTTTCCTTAATCTCTAAACCTCACAATCTATTAATACTGTGATTTACTATCTACCCAAATTGACTGAATCTGATAGGCAAGAGAGAACACCCATTTTCTAGTCATTCTCTGGGGAAGGGTGCCAGGTGTTAGACCAATGGAGTCAGACCAGATCTGAGTTCAGCAAACTCAGTACTTGAGCTATAGTTAGGGAAGAAATTCAGAACCAAGACCCAAACTATAAGAGAACATTTATTTATAAAATTTATAAAACGACAGAGGTAGAAGAAGTAATTTGTAAAAGAAATGAGCTGAAGAAATGCCGGGGCCCAGCCCCAGCAGGTCCAGGGGTCCCCAAAGGTGTGGACGGAGTCGGCGAAGACTATCCACCCTCTTCCTATGGTGGAGTACTATCCGTCCCGAGTGCGGGGCGCTTACCTAGGGGTCCCTGTTTGGGCGCCAGATTCTGTAGCCGGGTTCTCTTGCCAATTTCTGTAGTCAGGTTCAGTCCAGGATCTTTTGCCATGTTCTCTCCAGCGAAGTTCTAGGTTCTGTGTAGGTCCTGTCTGCTAAGTTCTGTGTTCTAAGTTCTGAATTCTAAGGTCTATCTTCTGAGGTCTGCCTTCTAAGGTCTGTCGCTAAGTTCTGTCTCTTGTTGTCTTGTTGCATCTGTATTTATACCAGTTGATTCTAATCCTATCAATCTCTATTCCAAAGGTTAGGGCGTTTCTTATCTCCATTCCAGGGAGTAAAGATTATGTACTTAAGCATGATTGTTCATAGTTAAAGTGATTAATTACCCGCCTGGCAGTTAAAAGGTTTAATTCCCTCCCTAACTTCGGGGGAAAATCCCTATCTGGGGAAACAACCTTTCTCAGAGAGGTGACCTTGGTTAAAACACATAGTGCCAAGAAGGTGACCAAACATATTAAGAACAGTATGCCATATATGCCAGGTCCCTTGAAACAGCAAGGATGGACCAGCTTCCGGCAAAGAAACAAGTTACTGAGGCAAAGGAAGGGCTGTAGGAGTTTAGGAGTGAGGAAAATAATGATAATGTACCTGGGGCGGGGGGTGGGTAAGGGAAGGGGGAAGGAAAAGGTGCTGGTATGCTCCCAGGAAGGAGAGCACACCGAGTCCTCCATCCTAAGGGTTTTAAGGGTGGAGATTTTAGTCGAGGTCCCAGGGGAAGATCTCAAAGACTATTCAGCAGCTTTTCAGGTGTGTCCTTTCAGGGTCTAGGTCTCCACTGATTGATTGGTTGGTGCCAGGACAGGGTCATTATCCAATGCAACTGGTTCTGAGGTCAGCTGAGGGATCACTTGTCTGTTTTTGCTGCTTTTCTGGACCTGGAGATGAAATCTCCGAGGCCTAGATGTTATCGCTAGGGTGGGAAGGCAGGGGGTCTAAACCTCATGACCAGCAATACGCTAGGGAGGAAAGATCACCCTGGAAATAAGGTCCCACCCTACAATTGTCCTCTGCTTGGCACCTGGCATTTTTTATCCTGGTGACCTTCTGTACCTGGACCATTATCCTTGCTCTGCTCCTGCCTACCACAGTTGGTGAGATGAAGGATTTGTGGATTACAAAGGCACCTTCTTCTATTGGCTCAGGACCCACCTCTGTCACTTCAAGCTCACACCAAATAAGACAAATGCCTATTCTGTGTTCTAGAACCTTTGCAGTCTCCCCCATGGCATTAATCATTAAAACTCATTTTTTACTGAGATAAAAACTGGTTCAGGCAAATGATCAGTCAAGCAATCTTTACTGGCATCATTGGCTGAAAGAAGTTATGAATCATAAAAAAAATGAATAACAATCTTGCTCTTCAAGTGGGAGAAGACCATTCTTTTCAACCCAAAATATATGTAGTACATATATTTAAAAAACTGGAGAGCTGGTCCGGCTGACATCATTCAGTGGTTGAGTAGCCACCTTTGAACCAGGAGGTCACAGTTTAATTCCTGGTTAGGGCACATGCCCGGGTCACACACACACACACACACACACTGGAAAGCTGAAAAATGATGGTGCTGACAGAAAAAAGGAGAAGTGGAATCAGAGGTTGATGACAGATTAAGATAGCAGAGGCAGCAGATGTGACAAAAAATTCACGTTATCTAGAAAAACAGTACCTTGAACCAGTTGAATGGAGATGAGGAAGTGGATTGAGAAATAGTCAGCTTGCTTCTGCATCCAGCAGTCCAGCGTGTGAACTCTCTACGTGAGCTGAGCTAAGCCTCCCAATCGAAGGCAGCCTTCCCAGCCTTTCAGAAGGCACATCTCCCTTTTATAAGCACTAAAATCTCCTATCCATTTTTAATACAAAATTGTGTATAGAGGTACTTCTCATTTTAGAAGTGTGAAAGAATACATCAAATGTAATGTTTCAAACTATGCATGCTACACTCAGATAGTGTGGTTTGCCCTTTGATGAAAATCAAATAGTCAATGGGTGTGTCTTTCTAGGTGATCACAGGTGTTAATTTAATTAGCTGCTATGCCACTGCATGTTACCAGGGGAAGATCTCAAAGATTTCATGTTACCAGGAAATGTAGATTGGGTGAAAATTAACTGTAGATTCTGGTTGGAGAATCAACCCCATAGACATCAGTTTTCCTCCCACACTGCTGCTAGAATTTCCATCTCATTAAAAAGCAAACCTGATGCTGTCACATGTCCACTCTTAAAACCCCCATCCCCTTCCTGTTGCCTTGAGGATGAATCCCTAACTTGAGGAAACCCTTTACAATTGACCCTAATTTGTCATTTAAAAAATATATTTTTACTGATTTCAGAGAGGAAGGGAGAGGGAGATAGAAACATCAACTATGAGAGAGAATCATTGATCTGCTGACTCCTGCATGCCCCTTACTGGGGACTGAGCCCACAACTGGGGCATGTGCCCTTGACCAGAGTCGAGCCAGGGACCTTTCAATCCAAAGTCCGATGCCAAATCAGCTAGGGTCCCTGTTTGTCAATTTGTTCTCACGTCCCATAATCCACATCTTTCTCACAAAATCAGAGCTCCAACTAAAATGACCCTCCCTTTCCATTCATGACTTTATCTGTACTGTCTACTATGTCTACAAGGAATTAAATAGCCTTCTTTGTTCCTTGTGGCAAAACATATGATTCTTCATCATGTCCCTGCTCAAAGTTCATATCTTTTGTTTGAACTTCACAACTCTTCTAAGCAAAAATAGGTACACTGTCCTCTATCCTCACAATATCTATCTGTAGCACAGTTACAGAGTTGAAACGGGCCTCCATATTTCCTGACATTCAGAGTTTAGTATCTGCCCATTAATTATATACAAAGCATTGTGCTAAATACAAAAGGGATACCAACATGAGGAAGACACAACTCTTAAGATGCTAAAAATTTTGTCTACAAATAGCTATTAATTCCAGGCAGAATAAGAATCCCCCAAAGTTTAATCAACACGTTATTTGGTTCAAAGGTGAATTTAATTACATCTCATTGTGGAGATCAGAAAAAACTAACAAGACCTTGAATTTGAGGTGAGCAGTGAAGCTTAAGTAAACCTATTAAGGCGAGTTGTGTTAAGGTAGTGGGGAAGTGTGGTTGAGAAAAGTGAGTCCTCTCATTGGCCTGGAGTTTGGGGAAGTTGGGAAGACAAGGCCACAAACTTTGGTTGAGGTCTTCCTCTGGACCACAGTCATGCATTCCTGAATGAGGAATTTGTGTCTCATTTCCATAGCAACCAGAAACCTTTAAAGTCTATAGAGCAAGGAAATGTCAGAACTGGGTCAACGTTGCCCTAAATTCAGTAAAATTTGTCCCTATGAAACTTTTAGAGATTAGAAAGTTATCTTTGCCAAGTCTAAAAAGTAGAAGAAATAATATGAGCACTGATGTATATTGCTTGATTCAACCCAGTTTGTAGCTAAAAAGAATGACTGTCCACAAATGATTCCACTGGCTTCAGCAGAGAAAATATTAAAAAAATTAAAATTTCATAAATTGTATGACTTAACCATTAAAAATATGAACTAACATATATGCATGTTTGAGTGGGGATAAACAGAGAAAGAGGCTGTTACTACATGATATCAATAAAACTGTATATTGAGCCAGCATGATTAAAAAGTTAGTTAAGTCAAAATAAAGTGAAGCAATAGGTACTGTGACATTTTTATTTAATTTTTTTGTTTGTTTTATTTTCAACATGAAACTAGGGTTAAGCAGTCTTTTCAAGCTTATGATGTTGGAAATAGAGCCAAATCCAAAATAAATTTACTTTCAAATTCCTGCTTTAATCTTACATCATTAAATATTTTATTCAAAATATTATGTAGAAGTTAATATAGTAGTTTATTATAATATACTTAAAAGAGTAATCCCCTTCTCAAAAGGGGAAAGTAATGATATTTTAACCTTATGGGGAGAAAATGTTTAGATAAAAAAGAAAGATTAGGCAAATGGACTTTACAAAAAAAGAAATAGAAGCCTGAAAGAATTATGAATATTTCTCAGTAACTAGGAAACAGTTTAATTTTGCAAGTTTTAAGCTGGTCATTTTACAGATACCCCATAAGATGCATTTAGTCACAGGGTTGTGGAAATAATATATTTTTTCTTTTAATTAATTACACTTAGAGCCTTAACCTATTTTTAACACTAACCACAGCTGCTTATGTTCATGATAAATCTAGAAATAAACCTAGTGCTATGTCAGGTCTTTTGATTTATAAATTTTGGTTTCTGCTATTACAGGAAAAAAATAATTTTATTAAGTCATTGGTGCTAAAAAGGACAAGGCTTGCTGTCTGCCTATTGTTGCCAATTTTACAGCCCTCCTTCCTTCACACCAAACTAATCACTCCCTTGTATTAAACCAATATATAGATTGCATGCTATTATCTGTCTGAATTTGCTCAAAGTTCAATTCTTAAAGTATATGCTTTCTGCCTCCACCACCAAATAACTTTCTATTTCTGTTCCCTTTGATACTGTTTTTTTTTTATTCTGTTTCTAATTACAGCCATTAGAAAATCTGTATGATGCTGGCACCGCAGGAGGGATGACATTTCTAAGTAAGTTCCATGGGATGCAAATGTGTTTTGCTAATGTCTTCTGCTATGACTGCCAAAGGAGGAATTCTTTATTTTTCCATGACTTCAAAATCAGGAAAGAAAAAACACCTTTTGGAGGTAACCTAGAAGATATCTTTCCATTGGTCCAAAACTTTCCTTCTCTCATCCTATTCCTCAGGATGTGTTTCCAAAATTCACATACAGGATGTATGGATTACATACTAACATATTTCTTTGAAAACCAGGTGAAAGTGTGGTAGGCAATTAGACAGACATAAGCAGAGCAAGGACGATGGGCCAGGTAAAGAAGGTCACCAGGGTGAAAAGCCCTGGATGCCGAGTCAGGGACAATTGTAGGGTAGGAGCTTGTCCCCAGAGTGACCTTTCCTCCCCTACCATATAGCTGGTCATGTGGTTTGGATCCCTGACCTTTCATATCGCTGATCATGGCCCCCTGACCTTTCCTCCCTAGAATAACATCTAGGCCTCAGTTGCTCAGCTTCAGGCCCAGAAAAGCAGCAAAACCAGATAAGTGATTCTGCAACTGACTTCAGGACCAGCTGATTGGATAATGACCCTTTGCCTTGGCACTGACCAATCAGGTGAGACCTAGACCCTGAATGGACACATCTGGAAAGCTACTAAATATTCTATTGAGATATTATTCTGGAACCTCCCTTAAAAACACCCTAAAATCCTTAGGATGGAGGACTCAGTGTGCTTTTCCTCCGGGGAACACACCAGCATCTTTTCCCTTCCCTCCCATTCCCCCCAGGTACATTATCATTATTTTCCTCACTCCCGAACTCCTAGGGCCCTTCCTTTGCCTCAGTAACTTGTTTCTTCAGCTCATTTCTTTTACAAATCACTTTTTCTACCTCTGTCATTTTATAAATTTTATAAATAAACTAGAGGCCCGGTGCACAAAAATTTGTGCACTTGGGAGGGAGGGAGGGTCCCTCACCCCGGCCTATGCCATCTAGCAGTCTGGGACCCCTCGGGAGATAACGTCCTGCTGACTTAGGCCTGCTTCCGGGTGGCAGAGGGCAGGCCCAATTTCTAGGTGCAGCCCCTGGTGGGGCTCAGAGCAGGGGTGATTGGGGAGTTGGGGCACTGCCCCCTGTCACACACAGACCTGCAGGGCGATCAGGGGGTTGGGGCGCCTTCCCCTGTCACGAACAGAGCAGGGCAGATAGGGAGGTTGTGGCCCCGCCCCGTATCACTCACAGAGCCGCAGGGGGATCAGGGGGGTTGGGCTCTGCCCCCTGTCACGCTGATCCCAGTGCCAGGAGGCCTCTCGGCTCCACTGATCCCAGTGCTGGGAGGCATATTACCCTTTTACTATATAGGATAGAGGTCTGGTGCATGGGTGGGGGCCGGCTGGTTTGCCCTGAAGGGTGTCCTGGATCAGAGTGGGGGTTCCGCTTGGGTGCCTGGCCAGCCTGGGTGAGGGGCTGATGGCTGTTTGCAGCTGGTCACACACCCTTCAGGGTGGGGGTCCCCAATGGGGTGCCTGGCCAGTCTGGATGAGGGGCTGAGGGCTGTTTTCAGGCTGGTGGGTGACTGAAGCTCCCAACCGCTCCTTTTTTTCTTTTCTTTTTTTATTCTCGGCCAGCTTTAGCTCTGAGGCTTGGCTCCAGCTCTGAGGCCTCGGCTGCTGAAAGCAGGTATCTGGTTTGTTTGGGTTCTATAATCAAAACACTGTTTCAACTCCAGCTCTGAGATCCCGGCTGGCTGAAAGCAGGTTTCTGGGGTTTTGTTTAGCTTCTATATTTGTTACAATGTTTCAAACTGCAAGCTAGGGGCCGGCAGTGGCAGGCGGGAAACGTTGGAGTCCTCTGTCACTGAAGCAAGCAAGTCTCATGTTTGCTTCAAGCTGCCTGGCTTCCGGCTGCCATCTTGGCTAGCAGTTAGTTTGCCTATCGCCCTGATTAGCCAATGGGAAGGGTAGCAGAGGTACTGTAATTACCATGTTTCTCTTTTATTAGATAGGATGTTATCTTATAGTTTGAGTCTTGGTTCTGAATTCTTCCCTAGCCAGAACTCAAGAAGTAAGGTTGCTAAACTCAGGTCTGGTCTGACCCCACTGGTCTAATTGGTGCCCTGCCCGTCAACCACCACACAGTTACTAGTTAAATTGCCTTTCAATTCCCCTGACTGCATACTTACAAAATGGATCAATTCAGATAAATATTGAGGGGTTTTCCTCTAGATTATAACTAAGACATTAAATGTCTCTCATCTAAAGATTAGGGAATCCAACTTAAGTCTGATGAACCAAGGAAGAGAGGATCCAACTCCTTTGTTGGCTCACATACAAGGAGATCCCATTTTATCACTTTCTCTTTGGGAACACTTTTATTTATAGCCATACCTTCCAGTGAAAGTTCGTCCTGTCTGAACATCTACATCACTGCCAAGCAAACGAGATTCAGATACAGCTCCAAGCCCTTAGTTTCTATTTTTACAACAAAATCTGCCCATAGCTGCCTATTTACATTACTTTCATCCTATCTGTGCTTGACAAATGCTGTAAATTAGGATAAAAAGAGAGGTAAGGGGTAGCAATAGGAGGAATGAAGTATGCCAACAGATTCTAGGTCATGGGAGAATTTCTGAGGATGTATGTTTTAAAAGACCAGAGTTTCAGAATTCCAGACTTGTACTCTGCAGTGAGTTTCTTTTCATCTGCTTTTAAAAATCAAAATTTTCTAAGTAATACTCAGTTTTTATTAAAATATAAATCAATAGGGTTTTATATGAGGGGATTATTTCCTATGACTTTTAGTGGCTTCAAATTTCATAAGAACTTTAAATAGTTTAGTTTTATGATCACATCTGAATTTTACTTTTTATTCAGTAGCTGCAGCTTTGATCTGTAGGAATTTGTGATTTGGGGGATATAAAAAGTTAATTTTATATAGCCACAATAACTATGTGCTTTTTCTGCTGTGCAGTAATCTTTTAGAGTAAAAGGAAATGTCAAGTGACAGCAGTAGAAAAAGAATTTGCTAGATGGCAATTTTTACTGTGAAAGAAAGTACATTCTTTTTGCCATAGACAATTCAGTTGTTATTGTGCTGAAGGTTCTGGGGTATTATACTAGTAAGTTGGCAAGTATCAAGTCAATGATTTTATTATGTCCATTTCTGATTAGTTTATTTTTTATAGTAGTCGAGAAAAATGCATATGTACATGTGTCATGCATACACACATACATGCGCGTGCACACACACACACACACACACACACATTGCTTATACCGTTAACATTCCAAACAAATAAACCACATATATGTGGGAATCTTTATTGTCTAGCGATGAGAAGATAATGCCAGAAACCACTTTCTAGGCACCTGAAGCTAGGACACTAGGACCAGCCATTTTTGTCCTCAAATTTATGTACTTTCCTGGTCACCAGATGTGAATTTCAAGTCTTTTTTTTAAATCCTCATTTGAGGATATCTTTTTATTGAGAGAGAGAGAGAGAGAGAGAGAGAGAGAGAGAGAGAGAGGCATAAATGTGAGAGAGAAACATCAATCGGTTTCCTCTAGTATGCACCCTGCCTGGGTATCAAATCTGAAACAAAGACATATGCCCTGACTGGGAATGGAACCCGCAACCTTTTGGTGCACAGGAAGTTGCTCCAACTAACAGAGGCAACTGGTTGGCTCGGATGAATTTCTAGTCTTTTGTTCAACATTCCACATTGATGTCATCAAATATTTTTTAAAAAATTGTCTCCTGAACCTCCCAAACTCAAGTTTGACCTGTCTGGGTGCATGGCCTTCATCCTTTCATTGAGGAGAAAGAAAAACACAGCATTGATTTCCATTTCCCCACCTTCTCTCCTTTTTACTTCCCTTGCCAGTGCTTAGTCCAGCCCTTCGTACATATCTCCTACCTAAATGATGGTAATAAACTCCTAATTGGTCTAGGTACCTGCTATAGACTATTTTTTGCCCCACCCCCATTCATTTGTTCAAACATAACCCCCAGTGTATTAAGAAGTGGGGCTTTTGGAAGGTGATTAGGTCATGAAGGTGGAGCCCATATAAATGGGATTCAGACTCTTATGAATGAAGCGTCTGAGAGCTCCCTGGCCCCTACCACCATGTGAGGACACAGAGAACCAGGACTCGTGTCCTCACTAGATACTGAATCTGCCAAAGTCTTGATCTTGGACTTCCTAGCCTTTAGAACTGTGAGAAATAAATTTCTGTTGTTTATAAGCCACCTAATCTGTGGTATTTTGTTACAGCATCCTATGTGAACTAAGAGGGGACATAAATTTTAATTTTTTTATTCTTCCAAACTGTATTCCAGTTATTTCTTTAAAAACAAAGCTTGGGTAAGACGAATCTCCACAAATCCCTTCAATGCTTCTGCAGCTTTTTCAGATTTATCAAAATATTTTTGACATATAACACATTTAAGTTCAAGTTGTACAATGTGATGATTTGATACAGATATAGAGTATTGTGAAATGGTTATCAGTATAAGGTTAATAATGACATTTAAGATCAATTCTCTTAACTTTCAAGTATATCATATTGTTAGTTATAGTCACCATGCTGTACAGTAGTTACCCAGAACCTATGTATCTCGTACCTGGAAGTTTTAACCCTTTGATCAACATCTCATTTCCCCCCTCCCATGTCCTGGGAGACCACCATTCTACTCTATGTTTCTATGAGTTAGGATTATTCAGATTTAACCTCTAAGTGAAAGCATACAGTATTCTTTCTCTCTCTCTCTGACTTATTTCACTTAGCATAATGCCCTCACGGTTTATTCATGTTGTTGCAAAAGGCAGGATTTGCTTCTTTTTTTATGGCTGAATAATATTCATTGTGTGTGTGTGTGTGTGTGTGTGTGTGTGTGTGTGTGTGTGTGTGTTATTTATTCAGTCACTTTCTAATAGACACTTCACTTGTTTCAATGTCTCGGCTTTTGTGAATAATTGAATAATGCTGTTATGTACAATGAGTGCAAATATCTCTTTGCAGAAGAAATTTCCTTTCCTTTGGATAAGTAAGATTGTTGGATCATATGGCAGTTCTATTTTTAATTTTCTGAGGAGCCTCAGTGCTGTTTACCATAGTGGCAGCACCAATTTACATTCCCACCAACAATACACAAGTGTTCCCTTTTCTCCATATCCTCGCCAACACTTGACTCTTTTTTTTTTATATATATAATCATTCTGATAGGTGTGAGAGCTGGTATCTCATTGTGGTTTTGCTTTGTATTTCCCTGATGATTAGTGATGCTGAGCATCTACATGTACCTGTTGGTCATTTGTATGTTTTCTTTGGAAAAATGTCTATTCAGTTCCTATGCCCATTTTAAATCTAATTGCTTATTTTTGCTATTGAGTTGTATGAGTTCTTTTTATATTTTTGATATTAACCCCTTATCAGATAGATGGTTTACAAGTATTTTCTCTCAATATGTTGATTACCTTTCATTTTGCTGATTGTATTTTTACTGTGCAGAAGTCTTTTTATTTTAATGGCTTTGGCATTTTTAAAATAACAAAATACAACTTCTAAGTATGATATTCCAGGAATTCCTACATATGATCTCAAAAAACCTTTGCAACCTTTTACAGTTATGTTCCTGTGAAGCTTATCTTTGATTAAGTCTATTCCCCACGCTTTCCAAAGAGAGGACATGGCATTTTATGATTCCATGCCCTTTGCTTCATAATCAGCTCATTAGCTTCATCTTTCAAGCCTACTATCTCAAGTGCTTTGTGATATCTTTCTTGGTCCTTTCAGTTAGAATTAATGCTAAAAATTGTACTGTATATATAGAAAGATATCTAAAGTTATGTCTTAACAAAAAGAACAAGCTGTCTTTTTGTCAGAAAAAGGAAACTTTTCAAGTCCTCTTTTACTTTTGTCTTTTCTACTGAGAAGAATGTTTTCATACTGGAAAGAATAGCAAAGACAGATTATGAGAAAAATGATTTCTAAGACATCAATAACAGAGATAATTTAAAACCTTTTCATGAAAATTTCCCAGAAAAATGACCTTTGATATGATAAAAGAACTCAATGTATCATTGAGAATCCATTGGTCTAAATTTATATTGAATTATATGAACAAGATGATATTTCTAAAGTCTTATCATATTATTTCTTCATTATAATTTTTTCACCATCTCTGCCCATCTGTCTTCTTTTAATTTGTTTAATGTTATCTTTTGCCACTCTCCATTTTCTTCCATGTCAAATTCTACACCCACAGTACCTGATGTATATTGTAACTGTAATATTTATTATAGGATATTTATTGCTTGGTTTAGTTGTCTTCTTCCAACAAGGTATTTGTAATAGGCATTCAATTTTCCTTCAGGCATAATGAAGAGAACCCATTTTCTAGAATTTTGTAGATCTAGATTCCAATCCTAGCTTTTCTTCTTACTAACCTTGGCAAAATGATTAGCCAAGTTGGTTTTTTGGGGAAGAAGAGGGAAAAATGGATGGAATGGCTATCTAGCCAGTGACCTAAAATATTTCTTAGCCTTGCACATATCTGGATGTGGTTATGTGATTATTGATTGTCTTTTGAAGTAATGCATATAACTTCCTCTGAGGCTTTTAAGAAGTGTGCTATCTTCTCTGTATTTTCCCTCTCTCCCTTTGCTAGATGAAAATGACTGTGAATCTGAAAATGGTGGAGGACTTTGGTGTCTGAATTATTGCATGGAGAAGAGCTTCCTGGTGAGCAGAAACCCTTCATTTCAGACTGTCATTTAAGTGAGAAATAACTTGTATTATGCTTACTTCTTGCTTATATATTATTATGAATTGTGTGACAGTTATTTCCAAAGATGGTGACCAATCATTTCTTAATTCTTGGTACACATCTGTCATTCTTCACATCAAGAGGTAGAGTTTATTTGCCTCCTTCTTGAATCTGCATTAGTATTAACTGGTTTTGACTAATAGAATGTGACAGAAAAGATGCTGCAGCTCAGGATGCAGGAACTCTGACATCTTTTACTTTTTTGTTTCTTGGAACCCAGACACCTTACTGTGAGAAGCTTATGCCTCATGAAGACTCCACATGGAGAAGAACTGGGGTTCTCTGGTTGATAGGTCCAGCTGGTCTCTGGGCAATAACCAGGGCAATTTTCCATCCTTTGAAGGAGCTGATTCAGTCACGTCCTCAGATAACTGCAGCCCTAGTAATGATCATGGGTAGCAGGAGGACCCACCAGTCTTCTCACAGAATTATAAGAGTAAATGAAGTGGTTGTTAATATGCATCAAAGAGCTTTGGCTCATTTTTTGAGCAATGAGAACATCTGCTTTGTGACGTTGGTTCAGTCACTTGACCTACCCTCAACCCTCATTTCATGATTTGTACAATGGGGAAGAAAACTCCTACATGACCAATGATCAATCATCTCACTTCTTTCAGTGATAAATTCATAAAACATTTCACAAAACCAGATAGCAGGAAGAAAAATTGGTCAAAAAAGCTGAAAGTCCATCAGATAAACCAAAAGTGATAATGTTGGGGGTAAAGTTTCTCATCGAAAGTAGGAGTTACAGGACTAGCTGACCATGGAAATATGGACACATCCACTGTTTGAGAGACACTAGAAGAGCAGCCGGAAGAGCTTAGTGATGGAGAACTTACTGACGTCAATGAGGAACGTGGTTGTAGTGAAAAAGATAAAGACGTCTCAGAGGAAGTGATGCTGGCAAAAACCACATTAGAGGAACTCTTGGGGGTGTCTCATGACATAAAAGCAAAGGAAAAAATGTTGAAAGCCAACCCAAATTTAGGAAGGAAAATGAAAATTTGCCTAGGTATAGAAAAAATGCTTACTCCATTTTGTAAATTACATGATGAGGAGAAAACAAACTGTTCCAACTACCCTTGATGTATTTTTACGAAGAAATAACTCAAAACTCTCTAATGATTTGAGTTTTTTTTTTTTTTTTTAGTCAAAATTCTCTCTTTAATAAATGGTGCTGGGAAATTTGGTTAGATACATGCAAAAAAATGAAACTAGATCACCAACTTACACCATACACAAAAACAAACTCAAAATGGCTAAAGGACTTGAATGTAAGACAGGAAACCAGAAAAACCCTACAAGACTCCATAGGCAGCAAAATTGCAGACATATGTCCTAGCGATATCTTTACAGACACAGATCATAGGGCAAGAGAGACTAAGGAGAAAATAAACAAATGGGACTACATCAAAATCGCTCGCCAGGGGGCTCGAGGGCTCGCCAGGGTGTGGTTAAGTACTCAGGGGTGGTGTGTGATTAAGTCATTAAGGTGAGGAGGCTCTGGCAGTGCCTGGTGCATGCCCTTGGGGTGCTCACAGAACCAGCTGGGCCAGAGCGTCTGCTCCTGCCCAGGGATGAAGCTGGCAGCCTGGGCGCCTTGCAGGCCCCCGTTGGCCAGGCCGCCCCCCTGCCGCCAGGCTGCTGTGGCTGCCATGGCATGGGTACAGGGCTCGACCTGCCTCACCTGAGCTCAGTCCCCAGTGATCGTGAGTCCCTTGCCCCATTTTGCTTCCATTAAAAATGTCTGTGTTTTTCCAACCCTCAGCAACGGGCTTCTGCCAGCGGAGGCAGCCTGCGCCCTGGGCGAGGTCACCTCTGAGGAGACCAGGGGCCTGGGGCTGCGACAAAGGTTGTTGTGAGCACAGGGGCTGAGGTTGGGGCCACACGAAGGCTCCAGGCTCTTCACGGCTGGCAGGCCGCCCATAGGACCTTGCTCTGAGGAGAGGGACGCCGGCCTGGGCAGGGAGGGGCCCAGGTGCTGAGACTGCGCCCCTAGGATCGCCCTGGCTCAGCCTGATTAGCTCACGCTGGCATCGGCCAAGCCCCCTGGGCCACCGCATCAGCCACCAGACAGGAGCAGATAAGCCGGCCCTCAGCAGGTCTCCCTGTGCTGTGCACTTCCTCCTGGTCCACATAATGGCAGTGACTTCACCATGTGTATTGAAGTTATGGAAGATTATTTGTCTATCATCTATTTATCGATCTATCGATTATCTACCTATCTATTTGTCTATCTATCATCTATGTGTGTATGTATGTATGTATCTATATCATATTTGTAGTATGATTAATCGGATGACCAACTATTAGCTAATCCACTATTCAAACAGTAGACGAGTTAGGGAAATTACCTTATGTTAATCATAGTTATTTACACTTTCTATTTAGGTCAGGGAAATCTTTTGTTAATTTAACTCAGTTTTTTTTTTAAGTTTATTGCTTTTGGTTTCAACATTTTCTAATGTTATCTTCATGCCAGAGCCAACACAGGCATGGTGATGAATTGGGGGAAGCTTGACTTAGTGCCATCCTCCCTCTGATTGGCCCTTTTGCCCCAGATTGCTAGGCACTTCGTCTGCCTGGAAGGACACTCATACTACTTTTAGGCTAGTTCTTGTCATTTATATACAGAACATTGGAACTAGCCAACCCTTTGTCATACCCATCTTCTCTGATATTTAAATCATGGAGAGAGAACTCACCCTTTCCTGCTCTCAATGATTTAACATCCTCAGGATCTACGGAGTGACTGAATAAATCTGTTGGACTGAGAACTTGTCTAACAAGGGTAGCAATAGGTGCATTATGTTTAAAGACCTCTCAATCCATCCAGGGTCCTGACAACAGGCAAGGCACAGTGCTAAGTGCTAAGGATGCAATCATGAATCCTTCGGTTTTAAAGAGTTTGTTTGAATGTAGGAGAGAGAAGCATACACAAATAATTTGACTCCAATGTTGCTATTTAATGCCAGTGTTCTGCATAGAGAATTATGTGAGCTGAAGTATAAGTTAATGGTCATCTTTTCAAGCAAGACAGGAAAGAAGGGAGTGGCAGCACAAACCGGTGGTGTGGGTACAGGTTCGCACAGTACTGCTAGGTGGTGCTTGTCTCATATCTGAATGTTGACAGGAACACTGTGCACTATGAACTTTGATTTTGAAATAAAATTGCTTTTGCTGCGAAATACCACGAGGATGGAGTGAGTGAAATGTCTTTTTCTTCTGATGGTGAGCAAGTAGAGAAGTTTCTGTCCCCAACCACGACCCTTCCCGATAGCCAGGTATAAGAAACAGAGCTCCAGTTACCAAGAGGTTAGTTGTGAGGTCAATCAGATCTGGCAGGAAACACTCAAGTTTGGCAGGTTTCCCAGCAGCCATGTCATGTGGGAGCCGAACAGAAATGTCCCACCAAACTAAACACTAAGGACCTGTCACTAGTCAGTCGTCTGCCAGTAGTACAAGTCAATGAGCTTTGGAGAGAGTTGTTCTAAATTCTTGAACATCCTTACAGCAAGAACTATTAAATGTGAATAGTTTTTTTTTCTCTTTGGAAAAAGTCTTTTCTCTTAGCAGAATTCTGGCAATTTTTTTTGAAACACCCTCTTCCCTGCCTCCCAGGAGTAGAGAAAAAAATAAATGAGAGGAAATATATGGCACCTGAATCCTTATGATAATAAATTATTTTATGGAATTTTAAAAAGCTGAAATATTATTTAAAGGAAATGTGAGCCTTTAGGAAAGCGTTGTTTTCACAGTTCTCCCAGTGATAACTTAGCTCCTATCTGAACCTGACTTTGGGGTGCTGGGGCCTTGAAAGTGAACTGTTTCAACAATAAATACGGTTCCATTGTGGTGGCTGGCAGGTCTGGAATTGGAACCTAAGGAATGTGAAAAAACTTTTCTTTATGAGCCTGGTCAATTTGATTTGATTCAATTTGACTCAATTCAGCTCAGCTCAATTCAATTCAAGAAATGTTTGTTGATTGTTTTTATTTGCCATTTACAGTAATTGGCATGGTGGGTTTTTGGAGGGAAGGGGAATAATCCAGTAGCCTTTAATTCACATTTCTCAAGCCAGATCTAGGACAACGTCCAAAAAATCTCCAATTTGTGCTGAGTGAGGGATTTATTCTGAATCCTTGAAAATTACAATAATGAATGTGATTAGGCATGGTCAATGGGATGCACACACAGACACACAGTACACTCTGTCTCTTGGTTCAGTTAATTAACATTGTAGTGCTCTAACAGAAATTCATGTTGCAAGAAGGATTAGTTAGCATTTGAAAAGCCAGTCAAAGCCCAATTAGTCTTTCCAGTGGCTGGTAAAAGCGTGCCAGCTAATTTTATTTCTGATCAATTCTAGAAAGTTAAAAAAATTGCCAGTGGATATTGGTAAAACAATTTATGCTCAAGATGTGGATTGGCAGAAAGAATTTTTTCCCTCTCTATTTATATTAATTGATATATATCATTGTGTATGTTTAAGGTGACAATGCATTGATTGAATACACTAATATCTATATAGTATTACCTAATACCTCCATCATGGGACATAATTACCATTTCTTTTTTATGGTGAGAACATGTAAGAACTACTCTAGTAGCAACTTTTAAGTATACAATACAGTATTGTTAGCTATAATCACAATGCTGTATATTAGATCCCCAACACTTCTTTATCTTAAAACTGAGAGTTTACACTCTTTGACCAACATTTCCCCATTTCCTCCATTTCACAAGCCCTGGTAACCACCATTCTACTCTCTGTTTCAATGAGTTCCTAGATTCTATATATAAGTTATATCACAAAGTATTTATCTTTCTCTGACTTGTTTCACTTAGCACAAAGCCCTCAAGGTCCACCTATGTTGTCACAAATAGTAGGATGTTTTTCTTTCCCTTGACAGAGAATATTCCATTATATAAACTACATTTTTATCCGTCTATCTATTGATGGACAGTTAGGTTGCTTCCATACTTTAGCTACTGTGAATAATGCTGCAGTAAACATAGGAGTGCAGTTATCTCCATATTCAGTTTCCCTTTCTTTTGAATATAATCAAGTGGGATTGCCAGGTTATATGTAGTTCTATTTTTAAATTTTGAGAAAATTCCATAATGTTTTCCATAGTGGCTGCATCAACTTACATTTCCACAAACAGTGCACAAGTGCTCCCTTTACTCCACCTCCTCATCAATACTTACTAAATCTTATATTTTTGATTACAGCTTTTGATGACAGTGTGAGGTGATATCTCACTGTGGTATGTATCTATTTTTCATTTCCCTGAAGATTAGTAACATTGGGCATCTTTTCATGAACCTTTTTGCTATTTGTATGTCTTTCTTTAGAAAAATACCTATTCATCTCCTCTGCTCATTTCAAATCAGATTGTTTGCATTCCTTATATATTTTGTTGTTATATGAGTTCCTTATATATTTTGGATATTAAACCCTTATCAGATATATCATTTTCAAATATTTTCTCCCATTCTGTGGGCTACCTTTTAATTTCATTGATCATCTCATTTGCTGTGCAGAGCTTTTTAGTTTGATGTAGTCCCACACATTTATTTTTGCCTCTGTTGCTCTGCTTTTGGTGTCATACTCACTAAAACACTGCCAAGACCAATGCTAAGGAGCTTTTGCCCTATGATTTGTTCTGGAGTTTTATGGTTTCAGGTCTTATGTTTAAGTCGTTAATTCACGTCAAGCTAATTTTTCTGAGTGGTGTAAGGTAAGTGTCCAATTTTATTTCTTTTTTGCATGTGGTTATCCGGTTTCCCAGCACCATTTATTGAAGAGAGTATCCTTTGATGATTCCACATGACGATTTTGATACGGCCCATGAGTATTCTTGGTTCTGTTGTTAAATATCAATTGATCATATATGTGAGGGGTTGTTTCTTGGGTCTTAATTCTGTTCCATTGGCCTTATGTCTATTTTCATGCCAGTATCATATTATTTTGTAGTATAGTTCAAAATCAGAAAACGTGATGACTTCAACTCTTTTTTTTTTCCTTTTTATTTTCCAGTATTGCTTTGGCTTTCAGTGTCTTTTGTGGTTTCGTATAAATTTTAGGATTTTTTTTTATGTCTGTGACATTGACATTTTGATGGAGTATTTTGCAGGCATGACCCCCCTTGAGTGAACAGGTTTTAAGACTCTGATGAGCCTGAGAGCCTTACTGGAGAGTTCTGTGGGCTTAGGATTCACACCAGTTCTGTGTGAATGGGGGATTTTGCTGTTTGATTCTGCCTAGCCTATTAGCTTAATCCTGCTGCTAGGATACTGTCACATTTGCTTTGAATAAACTTATTAGGCAAAGTGGATCTGTGTACCTCTAGGCGGAAAAGTAAAAACATGATTTGGTTTTCAGAACAGCTACATGATTGTATGTGTGAATGGATGTGTAACTATTTTTGTGTGCATGGCTACATTTCACCAGAGGCTTCTTTCATTGCAAGCTATCTTATGGTTGTGACATTGCAGGAGAGAAACCAAGTAGCCCTCAGCTACCTCTTTCTATTGGTGACCAGCAATGTCTAAAAAGAAAATTAAAAAAAATGTGATATTGATAAATGGCTTCTGGTCAGCTCCCATTAGTCTGTCTGTTGTGTCAACAAATATTTAATGGAGTTTTCTCCTTCAGTAACACAGGAAGGACTTTGCTAATTAGAAGTGGTATATCTCTAATTATTTTTTATTTACCTTTAGAGAGAACTTCTAAAAGGTATTTGGTGTTTGAAGAATTTTCAAAAGAATTTTTATTTTTATGCTTTACCTACCATGGCACTTTTTTTTCTTCTGGCAGCAATGTCAGAGAAGGATATTTTGAAAGAAAATTCTGTTGCTGTGATTAAAAGAAACATTCATAAATTATAAAAGCAGTTACATGTGCAAGAAGTCTAGTGTTGAAAGTAAGGTCAAACAAAAATGGAAAATAGATCTCCCCAAACCTATGCAAAAAGCATGCTAAAAAATCTTACCCACAAAGTTAGTTCTCTGGATCTAAATGTACACAGTAGACATGTATTTAGTGACAAAGTAAAATGATGTTTTGCAGGCTTAATGAAAATATAAACACTTTGTTCATAGTTCCTCTAAGGTGAACACTATAGGAACACTAAAGACTAGGTCAAGAAAAGCAACCTTAATAGTTAAGTAATAAAGACACTGAAAAAAGAACAGAAGACAATTGCTTGGTTAAGATATATTGATCTTTTCAGCATGCTTGCCTGTTTACTTATGTTTTGAGGAGGAACACTCAGTTTTCAGGAAATCATTTGACTGACAGCAGCAATTTTCAACTGGTGTGCCACACAAAAATTTAAAATATGTCAAAACTTGACTATTTAGTCAGAGGCACTGACCTCTTTTCCCTTAGATTGTCAAATAAAAAAATGACAACAGCCAACACAACAATAGCCATCTGGTGTGTATAAATCAAAATTATATTTTTGTCACATTGGCAAAAAATATAATATACTTTTTGGTGTGGCACAGAATTTTAGTAATTAGTTGATGTGTGCCATGAGATGGAAAAGGTTGGATATCGCTGCTGGCAGCATCTCTTTGCTTGCTTGAGTATGCTGCTCATGCCTATTACCGGAAAAGAATAAATGACTTATTATGTGTGCTTTCATTCCTGCCAGAAAATAATTTTTGTTAGTGCCCATACCTTGCTCAGAAGACATTTGCAACCACTTCATTTGTTGGAACTGGGTGATAAAAATGATATTTCTTTTAACAAAATGATATTCTGACATTTATAAAAATCAAGTGGAACCAGTCAACTAGCTTAGGAGAAGACCGCATGACAAAGGGTAAGAGTTTAAAAACATAAAGTACCATGTCAAAGTAGTTCAAGTAATAATATGCAAATTAATACTAAAAAGATAGGGCAAAAAAACCAGTGCTTTTTACTATTCTGTACCTTAAAGAGTCCAGATTCCACATGATGATTTTGATTTGGCCAATTTACACCAGCAGTTGGGAAAATCTAGCTTACTCTGACAAAATACTTCTACAGGAACCATTATGACAGTGGAAAATCTAGTCTCTGTTCTTTAAGTGGTACAAATTTAAACAAATTCTAAGACCACAGGACAGAAGATTTCTAGGCTAATAAAATATTGGTTAAATAATGAATGAGGTTAAATAAATGGATATGATTTCTATAAATTCCTTCTACCTAAATTGATGTTACATTTATCTTTACTTTATGATCTTGCATCTATATCTTTAGATTAAATTTGTGGGAAGTGGAAAATATTTCTTTTTATACAAGCTTTTTCATCAATTGTCTTTATTTCCACTTCTGCTAATAAAATGGTAATGTTGAGATTCTCCAAGAAATAGTGGCTCACTCATAATTGAATGATATCTTTAAATCAATGCTGAATGTGAAGCATCTGAAGGTCAATGGCTCAAGATAAAGTAGTTTATAATTTATGGATTTTTGAAATGACTTATGAAAAGACTGTGATACAAGTACAGTTTTTAATTATGTTTTAGTTTCTCTTACTATTTTGCCTCCAGGTCACCTTTTATCTTTTTCTTTTGAACCCTGATGTAAAATTATTAATTTTCCAAAGGGTATAATTAAAACATATTCTGATAACTATGTATAGTGTCAGATGAGTACTAGACTTATTGAGGCAATCGCTTCATAAGTTATATGCATTTCAAGTCACTATGCTGTACACCTGAAATAATATAATATTGTATGTCAACTGTAATTGCAAAGTAAAACCTTACTTAAAAAATAATAGGAAGTCCCTGACATAAATGATGCACACCATATCAGTCAAAAATTATTATGCATTGATTTTTTTATCTTAATATTTTACTACTTTCCTCCACTAACCAATATAATTGACAGTTTCAAAGTGCAAAGGAGTAAAAGGAAATGATTTGTGTAGAATTACTGAATTTAAAACTAAAATGTGATTCACAGTTCATCTACTCCAACTTCCTTACATAACAGGTGAGAAAATGAGGGTTGTGTAGGGTAATGACTAGTCTATAGTCACACA
>NW_006294876.1:1298165-1304530 GCF_000327345.1 Myotis davidii | reverse complement strand
TTATGTTCAGTTACCTTATCGTATCCAAGAAACCCTGAGTCCTTTGAATACTTTGCTTGCTGGCTGTCCCCTATTTCTCCATCTGTGTGGGCATCTGTTCTGCTTGGTTTGTGCTCCTTTCCAGGGATCTGAAAACTCATTTCCCATCTGACTCACTGTCTCTGAACTGGCCTGTCCACCCACTTGCTTAAGCACTGAGTCCTAAGAATCACTTAGCTCAGGGGAGAGCAGGTTTGTAATGGTCGTGACTTCTGCTGCTATTTCTGATTATTCTTGACCTGTGGCTCATGCAAACGTGAATCCACATTAGTTCTATTATTTAACAAGTAAAAAAATATTTTAAAAATATTATCAAAGTGATATATATTTTTGGTAGTTTCAGCAAAAGGGGGCCCTTCCATATTTATTGTTAGATTGATATAATTTTATAATCACATTCAAATAATCCAAAATAAATCATAAATTCAAACCTTGATTTTGATAGAGTATGCTCAAAGATAAAATCTGAAAAATAAAATTAACTAGAGACATTTTTAAAATTAAGAATGTTTGGCCTCAGATGTTGAGGTGAGTTGTTAATCTTTAACCTCTTGGGAAATAAAGAAAATGCAGGCTTTTGAAAAATGGAACATATACTAAAAATATCTTCAATTAATTTTAGCTTTTTTTCACCCAGGGAAATAGCAATTTAAAACTATGCTCATTTAATCATAGGTGACAAATATAGAGACCTATTCTTTTTTATATTTCTCTACCTTTTATTTTTTGGTGTTTTTGTTTTCTTTTCCAGATTTTGATTTTGGAGTATGTCATCTTCATGAAATAAATTTTTACACCCTCTCTTCTACCTTAATGAGAACACAGGTAAGAACGGACAACCTGTTTCTAACAAATATATGAAATTTGAACTATATAATATATTAATATCTTGTTATTCAAATCTATTTAGTTTCTAAGTTGGAATAGTGAGAGTTCCAATAGAAAGTTCAGCTAATAAGGACTATTGTGAATTATCTGAATCTATTCATATCTTAAATTTTGGATATCCAGTAGTAAGAGTTTGAAAATTGAGGTATAACATTTCCCCAAATAGGCCTATATCACCAATTTTATCTAAATCTATTCTGTTTCTAAGTTTGGACAGTAAGCATTTTAATAAGAAATATTACCTATATGTTTGAGTCTACATAGTTAGACCATTCCACTACTGGGATTTTCATGGACATTGAAAGATTTCTTTCTTTCTTTCTTTATTCATTTATTTATTTATTATCACGAATCCATCTTGAAAGAGCATTTTGTGATAAGGTCATTAAAGAGGGATGAAGTACAAAGCATCTTTTCATTTGGGGGCAGGGGTCAGGGGTGAGTTTTCTTCATGATTTAAATCATGAAGGCATGCAATGAAGGGAGTGTTGGGCTTTTGTTGGGAGTAAATATATGACTGTTCAAGTGGAAGTGGTTGTCATGTATGAGAGAGAGAGAAAGAGAGAGAGAAAGAGAGAGAGAGAGAGAGAGAGAGAGAGAGAGAGAGAGAGATCCAAAAGATATGGATGACTCTGGCCTTATGCAAGCGTCATAAATTATTTCTCTTACTTTATAACTCATCCATAGCTTCTAACCTCAGCAAAGCCTATTAAAATTTATCATCTGATTTCACTTGTACATAGGAAATTAAAAAGAAGCCTGTTTTTGTGTTCTGGTTGAGACCAACATGGGTGATCTCCTATTTCCAGACTAGAGACAGGAATTTCTATAGCAATCACTAGGTATAGTAAGCAATGTCTGAAGAGCATGACATTGTGAGAGGTACCAGCAGCAGAGTCAAAATTCTGACAGCAAGATAAGATGCACTAAATGGAAAACAGTAATGCTACTATGAATGCTAATGATAATAAATGATTGAATACAATTAGTAATGTCTTTGCACTTGACATTGTTTTAAGCAGTTTCATGAATGATCTCACTTAACTTTATGGCAATCTCATGCGTTTATGAGTATTACCCCCATTTTGCAAATAAAAGAACTGCAATGCAGATTAAGTGAAGTCCAAGATCACACAGTTAGGAAAGATGGGTAATCTTCCTGCAGAACCCCTATTCCTAATTTCCATATTATTCTACAAAATGATGCCACACAATTGGGCAATAGTTACCCAGGAGCTAACATCTGCCATTTTTTTCTTGCAATCTTATTTCCAAATGAGTAAAGTTTGAGATATTGTATGCTGTCTTTCTTACCATAAGTTTATTAGTGTTACTACTTAATTTCTACAATAAAGTATTATGATCTCTCAGGAAATTCTTTAGGATAGTCAAACTTATCCTCTATTATGGTGTAGAAAATTAAGGAGAAAGTTAATTTTACAACACTCATCTTTGATATAGCTACCAAATTATGTTGATGCTTACTTTGACAATTACATTATATTGTTTTAGGTCTTAAGGCAAAGAAAAAAGAATTATTTATCCCACTCTGGAGACAATACACCTAAGTGAACTATGAACTTATTCTATGTGTATTCAGTCACATCCCTGGAAGCCCAGCCTTAGCAGGGACAAGATGATGGTCTGGATAATTGTTAACATAGCATCGTGGCATGTTAGTGTTGAAAGAGTCCTTGGGACCAGCCCTGTTATTGGGGATGGAGAGGGGAAAATTGAGGCTCAGGACCAAGGACAGCGATAGACTCACCAGTAGCCTAACAGTGGTTCTACTTTGGATAGGAGGGTGGAGAACAGGAGTCAATTGCAATTCAAAGGCCAATATCTTTGTGCTGTAATCACAGTTGCTGGTCATTTGGGACGTATGTACTGAGAGAAAAAATTGGAGGTTAGAATATGAAGGTTGCTCTTGGCTTAGGAAAGGAATCTTAGTTTTGACTGAGCTCTACTTTCTTCTCACTTGCTTTTGAGGTAAAATTGGAAAATATTTGCATTCCTCTATCTTCACCTTACTCTTTTCCCTTCATCTTAGTGTCCTTAACAAATATTTTCTTGTTTGTTTTGATGTTTGAGAAAGAAAAAAAAGTCTTATTTGAATTTCCTTTCAATGTGCCTGATTGAAAATTGCAATCATGTATCAAGTGATTCACTGGTAGCATTTATATGTAATTATCTGGGTGAGAAGCCCTTCATAAAAGCAATTGTGTTGGGTGATTCCCAATTATCCACATGCAGCTAAAAGGATATGTGTCCTTTAAAATCTCCAGGTGCCATTTCAGAAAAAAGCACAAATCAAAACAGAAATATACTGTTCTCAGCCAAAAGCTCTTTTAGAACAAAGTTTTAGATAACAACGATCTAGATAACAATGGCTAAAACAGGGAATTTCAATCTTGGCACTATTCACATTTGGGCCGGATAATTCTTTGTTGTGAGAGTTGTCCTATGTATCCTAGACTGTTCGAGCTCTCTAAAATGCAATTAGTCTTACCCATGCATGCACTTCTTCAATGACAATAAAAAGCATGGCCTCTCAAGTTTCTAAAAGCATAGATTGAAAAAATCCAGTATTCATGTGAATAGCGGTTTTCAAAATATTTAAAAATTGCATCTCATTTTCCCTTCATAACAGTCTTGTAAGTCATGTTAGAGGTTTGTAAATATTATTTCCATCTTACAGGCAAAGAAACAAAGTCACAGTTAAGGTCCCATAGCTAGTTTATGCAACGATAGATTTAGAGGTTGAGTCTCTTGCAATTGCTTGCAAAGCTCCTGTCAGAGAGGCCATCATGGTGACAGCGGAGTGTGTGGCTGGGGACTGCTTGTGTTCAAACTTGGTCTTACTAATTACCAGCCTTGCGAAATTGGGCCAGTAGTTTAATCTCACTATATTTTAGTTTTCTTACCTGTAAAATAAGGATGTTTACATTACAAAGTTCAAAGATACTTTATAAGGTATTGTGAGGAATAGATGATCAGTGCTTGTATGTAGTAAGTGCATAGTAAATATTAGGTATTATTATCAACTACAATAGTAACAAGAATTATACCATTATTCCTATTATTATTGAGAATAAGAAATGTAAATAAAGACTGCCTAGATTGGGAGCCGAGCTCCATTTATGAGCCATGTGACCCTGCAACACTGATCTATCTGTCCTCTCTCTGCCTCAGCTTTCTTATCCATAGAAGATGATAATGATGGGAACTGTCTTACCTTATAGAATTTTTGTGAGGATTAAATGCCACATAGTAAAGGATCATTGAATAGTGATGATGCTGATAATTATTCATTAATACAGTGGCATTTTTTTAATATTCAGGTAAATTTGAGTAATTCTTGTCTGATACTACCTTTATCAGTCAGGATTTTTGCTTGTAAATCAGAGAAAGTAATTGTTGTCATCTTAGACAAAAAGGAACATTTTGGACAAATATTGTTAGACAATCAGAGCAAGGCTGGAGGTCTGGGTCTGGAAAGTGGTGAGATGCCAAGAGAAAGTAGAAATCTGGTATCACTCTCAGGAGCAGAGTGAATGTGATCACCATGATCAATAGCCTCTCTCCAGTCCCCACAGCCTGAGCTACTCCATGGAGAGAGTAAAGGGCCCTGGAGAGGGGTCTGCTTGGCTGCCCCTGGCTGCAGGGGGCTGGGGACAGCAGCCTGCCTCTTCGTGGTTTGTGGTGGGTGGGCACAGCATCACTCCAGAACTGCACAGCGCCTGGGAGAAAGGTAACTTCTAAACGGGCTGTGTGGTGTTATGAGGAGGCTTGGGTGGTGGGCAGCCAAGGGCTATGAATGTCTCTTATACTTTCCTGCTAGCATATTTACAGAAAGAGGGAGAGAGGGAGAGAGAGAGAGAGAGAGAGAGGGAGAAAGAGAGAGAGAGAGAGAGAGAGAGAGAGAGAGAGAGAGAGAGATTGAGAATGAGAGGTTTTCCCTCTAACAAGTTGTTATGATGGTACTGACTAGAAGTAAAATTTTAATTTTTAATGACAAATTACATTATTGAAATAAATCAGTTTTAAAATTCTCTCAGAAGGTAGTAATCTCAGTAAAGATACAGACATGTTAAAAATAAAACAAAACAAAAATTAGCTGTCATATTATATAAAGTTTTAATAAAGATACATGCAAAGTACTTTTGATTGACAGAGAAAAGGCATAATTATGGCAGTGATGTGAGCTCAGACCTAAAGTAGCACTTGACCTGGAAAGAAAGGGAAGAGAACATTCCAGGCATAGAAAAATCAAAGGTGTAAGAAATATCATAAGAAAGAGACAAAGGTGTAAATTCCAAGCTTCTTTTAACCACCTGTCCTATCATTCATTTCTCCTTTGTTTTGTTGTCATTTCATGTCCCCTGCAATTTTTTTTTAAAGCAATGAAGTTGCTGTATAACAGTCAGACGTCCCTTTAGATAGCGTTGAATGTGAAGAGCCATGATTCTGGAATAACTACACACTAGCAGTATTTCTAAAAGTGCCATCCTCAATGGAGAAAGCCATTATGTGGATACCATTCAGGAAAGGGGAGAAGTGCCAGCATTTCGAGGGGAACAAAATTCTCCTCTGCCAATCTAATTCCATTTTAACAAACCCTTAAGCTTGTTTTGACAATACTTAAATCAGGAGTTCTGGCTCAGGTGCAACAGTGGTTATATCTGTTTAGATAAAGTGCTGCAGAGGGTGGTACATTTGTGGAATGAATTAACAACATTAATTACCCACTAAAATTAATTAAGGTAAAGGCGGAACTTAGAACAAATGACCCAGGTGGGCAATTAGAATAGTTCTACATACATAGATAAATCTGCCTTTCTTTTTCTGCCTAATCACAGTAAAATGGATCAGAATTTATCTCCTTTGGAGAAGTTTTAAAATAATCAAATAGACAAGTGTAGAAAATGACTTTACATAAAATGTGGAAAATGATGATTTCAGATTTTGGTCCACTTAGGCCAGGACTCAGCAGACTTTTCCTATAAAGAACTAGAGAGTAAATATTTTAGGCTTGAGGAGCCATAAGTCTGTGTTGCAACTAGCCAACTTTGCCGTTGTAGCCAAAGACAACATGTAAAGGAATGGGCATGGTTGTGTTTCAATAAAACTTTATTTATGGACACTGAAATTTGAATTGTATATAATGTTCACCTATCATATCATATTATTATTTTTTGTTTTTCAACCGTCTACACTAATAAAAGAGAAAGATGCAAATTAACCATCACTCTGTCACTCGGCTATACCCACAAGCCATGTCCACCAGCCAATCAGAGCAACTATGCAAATTAACCCAACTAGGATGGTGGCAGCCACAGAGTTGCAGCGAGCAGGAGGCTTGGGTTGCCCCCAGCGAGGGAGGAAGCCAAGCTTCCTGCCTGCCCTGGACGCCCTCGGCTCTGCTCAAGGCTATTTCC
>NW_006294876.1:1294212-1297912 GCF_000327345.1 Myotis davidii | reverse complement strand
GTGGTTGGTGCGCTCTTACAGCAGGGAGCTCTGCTCAGCCACAAGCCAGGCTAATGGCTGCCAGTACAGCAATGATGGCGGGAGCCTCTCCTGCCTCTTCAGCAGCACTAAGGATGTCTGACTGCAGCTTAGGTCTGTTCCCTGCTGGCAAGTGGACATCCCCTGAGGGCTGCCGGGCTGCCAGAGGAATGTCTGACTGTCAGCTTAGGCCTGTTCCCCTGGGGAGCGGGCCTAAGCCAGCAGGTATACATCCCCTGAGGGGTCCCAGAATGTGAGAGGGTACAGGCCAGGCTGAGTGACCTCCCTGAGTGCACAAATTTTTGTGTACCAGGCCTCTAGTTTAAAAATATAAAAACCATTCTAAACTTGGAGGTTGTACAAAAACAAGTAGCAGACCAGATTTTGCCCATGGGCTATAGTTTGTCAACTGCTGGTTTAAGTAATGAAAAAATGATGAAATGAAATGAGTAAGATCTATGCTTCCATGTGGTCCAAATCTGGCAAAAATAAATAATATATTTACTAGCCTACCATCCCTGAGATAAAATGACATAGTAGAGCAAAACACATTTTTAAAATCATATTTCATCAAGATGTGTGGCTCTTCTCCAAGATGTGACTTAATCACATATTAATGAACCTTCTCCAGAAATTATTCATCAAAAAAGTGCCTCTTGTCTATATGAGAATATGACTTTAAGTATTACTTGGAGCCAAGTAGGGCAAATATATTTTAACCACACTTGAAATTTCTCCTAAATCTGTCTACATTTTTTTAAATTTTTTTATTGATTAAGTTATTACATATGTGTCCTTATCCCCACATTACCCACCCCCAACCTCCCCACTTATGCCCTCACCCTGCTATTGTCTGTGTCCATTGGTTAGGCCTATATGCATGCATATAAGTCTTTTGGTTGATCTCTCCCCCTTACCCTCACCATCCCCTACCTTCCCTCTGAGGTTTGATGGTCTGATCGATGTTTCTCTGTCTCTGGATCTGTTTTTGTTCATCAGATTACGTTGTTCATTATATTCCATAAATGAGTGAGATCATGTGATATTTATCTTTTTTTGTAAGAATGGATATTTACTAGAAAATGAGACATAGATGTACCTAATAACACCAACATTGACCCCATAAGATGTGCTGAGGGGAACTATGGCATTATATTCTCACCTGAGATTTACTTTGAAAGAAAAAAAAAAAGCAACCACAGAAATCACCAGTGCAGAATGCTTCTCCCAGATGTGAATTAATATCCTGAGATATTGTAGTGGGAAGGGGCTTGTAAACGTCTTGAATTTTGATGAGAAAAAAGGCTTGGGCTAAAATTTGCCTGGAAAACGTCTATCCTTATATAGAACTCTTGTCCCATTAGGCATGGGCCCAAAAACCTTACCACATACATATTTATAGTCTTGTACCTATATATATGTGTATATACATATAGTTCTATATACAATTATAAATTCTATGCATGCATCACTGTGTGCATTACAAACACACAGGTAACAGAATGTTAAAAGGTCAAGAGAAAAAGAAAAATAGACATTCTAGTGCGGTGGTCGGCAAACTGCAGCTCACGAGCCACATGCAGCTCTTTGGCCCCTTGAGTGTGGCTCTTCCACAAAATACTGACTTCTGCGCATGGGCCACAAAGTTTCAATTGCACTATGTGTGCGCGCCCGCATGTGGTATTTTGTGGAAGAGCCATACTCAAGGGGCCAAAGAGCTGCATGTGTTTTGCAAGCCGCAGTTTGCCGACCACAGTTCTAGTGTTTTTCTCTTCCAGTCCCATAAATCACCTGTGTGCTCTGGGGTGCATCCCTCACTCTGGAGAGCAAACATCCTATTGGCTCTGAAAGCTGAGATTATGGGCCATTTGTTTTCTGCTTCACTAAGGTTTTGTTTTGAATGGCTTCACCCTTACAGTGGTGCATGAAACACTGAATCATATTGTTGCCTGCTTGGGAGGGAGGACGCAGAGTTAAGCACATAGAATATTCTTTTCAGCTGTGGCCTATGATGAGCTTGATAAACCTGGCAATTTTGATAAAGAAGCAAGTTCTTCCTGGGCACCATCAGTCCTCAGGGTGGGTATAACAGCCACAACAGGATAGGCACTTATTTTGGCACACACTGAATTTTATATTCATTCTGAAGGCTGATATCAGGCAAAACTGGTCAGTTTTGAGGGAGTTTATAATTTTCCTAACTGCTATTAAAAGCAACATTTAGCCTTTTTGTGATGAGTGGGATTCATGCTACAGTGATGGAACCTAACATGATGCACATAAGAAAGTATCTGGTAATCTCTGCATTGAGAGTTTAACATCCTCTGACACCCCTTTCTGGCATAGTTGAATGTGAATTCTTATCTAAATGTTGAGTAAAGGCTTTTCCATTTATCACAGTAATTGCTAACATTTGTATTTAGACAGTGATAGAAGTGGAGGTTAGAGAGCTAGCTGGCCCCTCTGGACTCACTGTTCTGTTGACACACTTACCTGTTCTCAGCCTCTAAATACTAGTACGTTCTCGGTTATTTGGAGGAAGAGTTAGATCTTCCAAACAGAAAGAGTTAGATCTTTCATTTCTGAGAGAACCGTCACAAGAAGTTGTCAAGAAAACTAAAGGAAGGCATGACTTTCACTTGGAAGTACTAAGGATGTGTGGCCAGCAAAAGGGGAAGGATAATATTGGGAGATCAGTGTCTCTTTTGCATTGGTAGATGGAGGAAATTGTAATTTGGGGAAAATTATCTGCCAAATTGCATTCTCTAACCCTCACATTGACATTCATTTTAAGGATGAAGATGTAAAAGAAAATAGAACTAATTAGGAAATTTTAAAATGGTGCCAAAATAAATAACATTTTAAAGTAAAATTAGTAACAGAATGAACAGAAATAGGCATAAATAAGGTGAGTAAAGCAGTAATGCTCATTACAAATATACAAACAATGATATAATACACTAGAGGCCCGATGCATGAAATTAGTGCAAGAGTAGGCCTTTCTTTTCTCAGCTGCTGGCACTGGCTTCCCTTTGGCCCCCAGCAGGCACCCGAGACCCGGGCTTCCCTCACAGCCCTGGCTTCATCCGGAAGGTCGTCCAGAAGGATGGCCAGTCTAATTAGCATATTATACTTTTATTATTATGGACTAGAGGCCTGTTGCACGAAAAGATTTGTGCAATAGGCCTTCCCTTTCCCTGGCTGCTGGCACCGGTTTTTCTCCAGCACCTGGGACCCACGCCATCGCTCCGGTCAGAGCCGCCTTCAAAGCCTTCGCTGCTCTGGTCTGAGCCGCCTTCAAAGCCTTCGCTGCTCTGACTGGAGCCACCTTAAGCCTTCGCCCCACTGCTTTGCACTGTATGCAAATTAACTGCCATCTTTGTTGGTGGTTAATTTGCATATCATGCTGATTAGCCAATGGGAGGTGTAGCGAACGTACAGTCAATTACCCTGTTTGTCTATTATTAGATAGGATAAGTGTCCTGATATTTAATACTGGACCCTGATGGTCTGGAATGAACATAGAGTTGTGTTTTTGTTATTGTTGTTGTTTTAATACTAGAAATAACATGTCATTGACAAGCAGAAAAAATTATACTTGGATACTTGGGGCATTTCCTAATTGAGGACTTAATAGACTTTGGGTGCTCTTTTGAGGTTTAAGATAATAGAAAACTAAAAA
>NW_006294876.1:1278932-1293257 GCF_000327345.1 Myotis davidii | reverse complement strand
TATTTATTGTCCATTTTATGGAATTTAAAATACAAGCCACCAATGTACAAAAATGGCAAGATAATCCTGTAATGTGAGATTCTGGCCACCTGAGTCTTAAATTCGAGTTAAAAGCCACACTCATAATCATTTAAATCTTCTAGCTCTAGATTAAGATGTAGCAAAGTGAATGTTTGGGTGGGGGCATGGACACACATTTTAGTCTATTGGCTTTGAATATTATCGAATTCCTTCAAGGACGTTTGTGGCATATGGCTCGGATACATGCATTTTGTTGAATTGATTAGTTTTTTGGTAAAGATTTCCTCTACAACTTTATTTCGAGACAGAATCCTCGCACCAGACAATAGGGTTGGAGAGGACAGCCTTGCTCCCTGAACTGGACCCTCCAACTCTCTGTTCCTGACCTTGAATCCATAATGTTATATTTTTATTGTTTTGAAAAGCATTCCCAAATGGACAAACTCCAGGACTAAAGAAGCCTGGGTTCATCCATCCCTTTCTTTAATCATTTTAAGCACAAAGGCATTTGGTGTTTCTAGTGTAGTCTGATATAAAAGAAACCCAGGCTCCTTAAATATTCTCTCATCCCCCACCTCAGGTCCAAATGGGGCTTTGAAAGTTCCAGGGGTGAGGTGCTCTGCTGGCTTCTCTTGTCTTTCCTCCCCCCGCTTCTGCTCTGGCTAGCCCCTGCTCATGACCTCTCCAAGGCCAATCTCAAAGGGAACAGTCACAGGTGGTTGGTATAGTAGCCATCTGGTGTGGGTGCCTGTCAGCACAGTAAATAATCCCACATGGACTCATTTTCTCTAATACAGTGCTTTGGGCTGACACCTGTGAGTCCTCCCCTGTTTCTAGGTTCCGGTGTCCACCCCTCCGTCTTGGTGTGCCTTTGCTCCTTCAGATACAATATCGGTGCGATCCCTTTTTAAGGGTTCCCCATAGCAAGGTCTATATTTGGACTCTGAGAAACTTCTGTGGGTGTGGGAATGCAGCTTGACCCAATGCGCTCCCTTCCCCTTTTCTCTGGGCTTCAATTTTCACATGTCTCTAAGTCACTTTCCCTTGGTTCAAAGCAAAGCACCATCTTTGCTTCCGTGTGTGTGTGTGTGTGTGTGTGTGTAGGGGGGGTCAGTATAGCTCACTGACAACACACTCGAAAGCAGTGGTTCTCAACCTTGGCTGCACATTAGAATCATCTGGGAATCTTTTTAAAATCCTGTTTTCTGGGCCGCATCCTCCGGAAATTCTGTTTCTTTGTGACTAATGTTGTGGCCTCACCCCATAACAAAGAAACGGACTTTCGGGAGGATGTGGCCCAGAGATCAGGATTTTAAAAAGATTCCCAGGTGATTCTATAATGTGCAGCCAAGGTTGAGAACCCCTGCTCTAAAGAAATCTTCCCAGTTCTTCAATCTTTTCAGGCCAAGGTCAGCAACTAGCTAATGCTGGCGGGATCAATTTGTGACTGCTCTCTCCTCTCTCCATACCCCTTTGGAAGTCCGGAAGGAGTGGTATAGACTAGCAACAGTCTTCAAATATATCTGTACTTGGGGCTTATGTTAAAGCAGGCAGAGTGAGTGGCATTTAATAATCTGTTACACTCCCAAATCAGAAAATCCAGGAAAATGGAAGAATACTTTGGCAAATAGAACCAATGTACAAAAATGGCAAAATAAACCTGTAATGTGAGATTCTGGCCACCCAAGTCTACAGGGACAATTTGGGGCAGTGTGCTCAGAATAAAACCTTTCCATTTCTGACTTGGCCAATCTGCTACATCTTTATTTAAAGTGGTCTGTAATTTCCTTTTCTCATCTAGGTTTTGACCTCTAGGTATAATACTTCAAGAGAAAGAGGGCAGCTGTTTGAAATATAAAATCTAAGAACAAATGGATACTTTTCTTGTTCTAAATGCGCTCACAGGAAAATGTTTCCCACAATATTATATTCTGGTTATTTTCTTGGTCAGGTGGCTCCAATTCTACAACAAAACCTCTAGGCTTCTACATTAGAAAAAGTTACTGTCCAAACACCAGGCAGGTCAACTGGCCCTCCTGAAGAAATAAGATTTTATTCCTTTCTCCATATTGTGTTTGAAATGGAAACAGACATTTATTGGTTTAAAAGGTTGTATTGGATCACTGGGATGAAATGATTACAATGTTAAATTCTTTTAAAATAGATGATCCTGTTTCTGTATCATAATGGTGGCATTTATTTGTGAGTTATCTCAGATTTCAGATACGTGTTTGGGAGGTAGGACAACAAAGGACTCACACTTGTAGGTTCTGGTGTGCATTCTTAAATTAGATCCATCTGCCACGAAACTTACATTAAAATCAATAATCCTAGGACACTTTCAGCTTGTTTTTCCTGGACATGAGATGAAGTGAGCCTGGCCGACCAGAATCAGGGGTCTCTCACAATGGACTCAGCAAGACCAGCGGTGGCTGGAAAGGAGGTGCAGTGCGCACTCTCATGAGCCCTGAAGCTACTGCAGTGGTGGCCGTGGCCCTAGGGAGGAGGAGACAGTTGGTCGGAAGTCCTTCATCTGAAGTGTCCAAGGCTGGGAGAGGCCTGGCCTAACTTTCTTTATCGAAACCCTTTTCCAGGGCATGGGGAAGACGCCCACCTGCTGGGAAGGCCCACTTCCTTGAGCTCCTCACCCTTCTAGAAGGATTTGTCACCTGTGCTGGCCTCCGGACCTTTTCCTTGTTTTATCCCTGAAAAGGGAATTCTTAGTGTCTCAGTCGCAGCTCCACTAAATGTGTTGGATATTTCACTCCCCAAGTCGGGTTCCTTCCCCGTGCCCCTATGGGGCGGGGAAGTGGCACTGGAGGTGAGTGGCCCCGGGATCCTGAAGGAGGGGCCTACAGAGCACAGAACTCTGCTTTTTCTCCTGTTGCTGGGAAGCGGCCTCCTCAGTTCTCCTCTCCCTCCCTCTGCCATGCACCCTCACCCTTCCTGCTTCCTGCGAGGGGGGCTCATTAGGGCGACTTTGGACCGCAATGCCTGCATGGACTTTGCAGACCTCTCAGCCTTTGTAGGGCCTGCCCTGAGCCCTGAGCCCTGAGCCCTGAACCTGGAGGCTCACCCTGCCAATGCCTGCCGCTCATTGCCCCATCAGCCCTAACTCAGGTCACCTGTCAGTCTTTATGGCACTTCTGCAGAGATTCTACTGTGCCTTTGACTCAAGGTCCTAAACGCTCAGAAGGCTGGGTGTGGTGCAGCTGTGGTCCACATGTGACTTACAACCAACTGCTGACCATGATGTGGAATAAATGGTGTGGCGATCCAGTAGCAGATCTAGATCTGGTCTGTGTTTACTGGGAAGAGGAGCTCTGAGTGCCTGCGTGCCCTCTTCCTCTACCAGAAGGGCCTCAGGTGCTTCTGGTCCCAGATGGTAGCTTCATCTTGGGCTATTAACCTCATTCCTTTCACAGGGGTTGCTGGTTTGGTAATTTTGGCAGGAGCAGTGATGATAGTTCCTTGTATCCAGCACCAGAAACAGCTCCAGTGAAATCAGCAACTGAAGCAGATTCCTACATGTGACTATCAGAATGGAGACCAGCATGTCGGCACCATCTGCTTGGATGAATATGTGAATGGGGACAAGATGAGGCTACTTTACTTTCTTGTGCTCATCCTATCACAGCCGCTGTGTGGACCCCTGGCTCACTCGGACCCGGAAGACCTCCATGTGCAAGCAGCCTGCTCACTGGGGACCTGGGGAGGAGAAGCAGAAAGAAGAAACTCAGGAGCAAGAAGGTAATGACAAAGGGGAGTCAAGGGTCCACCACCCCGCCTCAGAACGGACCCCACTTCTGGGCTCCAGCCCCACACTTCCCACATCCTTTGGCTCTCTAACTCCAGCGCCCCTCATTTTTCCTGGGCCTTCAACATATCCGTCATCCTCTCCATTCTCCTCTCCCTCTTTGGCTGCTATCCTGGTCTAATAATACCCCTCTCCCCCCATACATATGCACCTATTTGCACAGCTCCCATCCCCCTTTCTTCCTTCAGTTCTCTATGTTGAGAGATAGGGGGCATTTCCACCCTCTCCCCAGGTTTCTCCCTTACCCAGACCCATTCTTTCAGGGGTTTGGGGGTGCAAAGAGATTGGGTCTTCACTTACTGGGTTAACAAAACTGTTTTTGCGAACCAAAAAAAGAAACCAGTCAGATAACTTAGAAACCTGTCAAGCACAATTCGAAAGAGCATATTTTTATAATTTGCCAAGGGTGAAAAAAATAATTGAGACTTTGTTTAAAATTACTCTTATGGTATCTTAAATTTACTTTGGTATACTAACATTTTGCATTTGGTCTCATAATGAAAATTCTGAAGCATTTGTCACCTGCACTGGCCTCTGGACCTTTTCCTTGTTTTATCCCTGAAAATTTTTCATATTTGGAAAAATTTCCATGCATTCCCTTTAACCATTTTTGATCAGGGTGAATATGAATTAAGTAATCTACACGTATCTAAATGTTTAATTGCCGTCAGTTGATGCCCAAAGAGTGCAAAGCCATTGAAATGTCTCGTTAGTCATGGCAGAAATTATTTGGTTTTGGGTCACTTGTCCTCTGCTTTTCCATGTGTTAAGTGGTTGTGTAAATACAATAGGTTTAATTGCTTTGTAGCATGTGGTTATTTAGTCATTCATATGGCTAATTGGGATGGAATTTCAAGAGAATGCTTTCTAGCTTTGTCTTTTCATTTCATGGAATTGAAAACCTATTTAAATAAAGGAAACATGGGACATCACATGCTTTTCACCTAAGACTGATAATTGTTCATCCATGCCAAGTATTTTCTGTGTCTGGAGCTGCCTTTGTGTAATTGTTTAAGATGATAGTTAGCTAACTGGGGGTCATTAGATACTAGAGGCCCGTGCATGAAATTCTTGCACTCAGAGGGGAGAGGGGATACCTCAGCCACGCCTGCACCCTCTCCCAGTCTGGGAGCCCTCAGGGGATGTCTGACTGAATGTGGTCAGACATCTTTAGTGCTGCCACGAAGGCGGGAGAGGCTCCCACCACTGCTGCTGCACTCGCCAGCCATAAGCCTGGCTCTGGCTGAGTGGTGCTCTCTTGGCGGGAGCACACTGACCACCAGGGGGCAGCTCCTGTATTGAGCGTCTGCCCCCTGGTGGTCAGTGTGTGTCATAGTGACTGGTCATTCCACTCTTCGGTGGATTTGCATATTAGCCTTTTCTTATATAGAAAGCCCTTCATTTTTAGAAAGTAAGGTCATTTTCACTCTTAAATGATTGTTAATGTTAGTTAAACTAGTTCTCATATGTATGGCCAATTTCACTCACCTCAAACTTCCAGACACTACATAATAATGCAAATGACTAAATACTCTCAGTATAATACTATTATTTGGATTAGAATGTTCTGTCTCATGCAAGCCTTGTCATAAATACAACACACTGAAATACTCCTATTGGAACACCTAATCCATTGTTATAAGAGCTATCTACTATTTAAGCTAATATGTAGTTTTATTTTTATAAGATACATTTAAAATCACAAATTTAGAGCTGAGATGGGCCTATTAAATCAATTGTAAATATTACTGCAATTGATTACCTGCTCTATTTACTAATGTTATGCTTCAGATTTTTATTTTGATATATCATACATCCTTTGGCATGAGGTTATATGAAAATTTATGCATTGATAAGCATTATACTATATTGAGGGCTGCTATATGTTGAGATCCCCAAGGAACAGACCTTGAGGTGAGTTTTGTGTGCATAGGTTGATTGAGGAGTTAAGAAAGCAGAACTGGGCAGAGAGAAAAGTTGAAGGCTAGTACAGTTGCATCAGAAACCTCAGTAGATCCCCCAGAGAGCACTAGAGCTGGAATGGCCCTACAGAGTTGTCCTAAATCCAAGAAAGGGCACTATGTCCACATGCCCCTGAAATGACCTGTTGTTTCCTACAGGCTGTCATAAGGGGAGAGGAATGATCTTGGACTAGGTAGCGTTGTTCAGATAAGGACAATGACTGGAGAGAGACTCAGCTGAGAGCCTTTGCCTACCAGTGCCTTCAGTAGCTGGAGGAATGAACACGTCAATCCTGCAGATGGCAGGTCTTGTCTGACCACTGCAGCCATTACATTACTATAGTGTTTACTAACAGCGGTTGAGTCCAAAAAATAAGAATGAGAAACGTTAGTGCTTCCTTTCTCTTTCAATATGATACATTGATGTTAGTACCAAATGTGAGCAATATATAGAAAGTGCCTAATTAATATTTATACGAGCTTCCTCTAATGTCAGTTAATGCTAAAAGAGTGGCCTTTGTTATGCTGGGTTGGTGATGAGATAAAAATAGGAAGCAAAGACTGCTATTGGTCATGATAAGAATCTTTACACCACAGAAATGGACAGATGCTCCTCCTACACCCTACTCTACCAGGATTAGATTTATTATTTTGTTGATTACCTTGACATAAGAAAGTAATAGAGAAAATGTTAATGCATATTAAACTTAAATGGGCATAAAGTCTATAGTCATCACATTAGGAATAGCACAAAAAATTGAGGAGATATTGTAACAGTACTATTATATGTTTCAGCAAATAAGTCCTCACATCATTGATGAATGAGTGAAGTTGTCATATATCCTATTTATTCCCATTTTGACTTAGCCATTAAAATAAATGGAAATATTAACTAATATCTATATAAGAATTATATTAGTTTGCCAATGATTTGAACAACTCCTAAACTGGAAAGTAATCAAACATTTATCCATATAGAAGTTCCCTGTACACATGGGAGATCTGTTCCAAGACCCTTAGTGGATGCCTGAAACTGCAGAGAGTGCCAAATCCTATATGCTATGTTTTGTCCTATACATACATATGTATTATAAAATTTGAATTATAAATTAGTCACAGTAAGAAATTAACAACAATAATTAACAATAAAATAGAACAATTATGACAATATACTGTAATAAAAGCTATTCAAACATGGCCTCTCTCTCTCCAAATATCTTGTTGAATTGATCTCACCCTTATTGCAATGGATGAAGTAATATAATAAAATGTCTATGTGAAGACATGAAGTGAGGTGAATGCCTTGGGCAGTATGACCTTCTGACAATATATAAGAGACACTTGGACTTATTTGAATTGTGGGCATCAAGGCTCCTGTGCTTTGAGGTCATTATTCAGTAAAATAAGGGTCACTTGAATACAGGTGCTGTGGTACCATGACAATTGATCTGATAACTGAGACAGATACTAAGTGACTAGTGGGCAGGTGACTCCACATTTGTACAGCATGGAGATTGATTGATTGATTCATGAATGATTCATGATCCATGTTCTGGGTGGAAGGAAGAAAGACTTCAAGAAATTTCATCATGCTACTCAGAATGTTGCATAATTTAAAATTTATGACTTGTTTTTTTATGGAATATTTCATTTAATATTTTCAGACTTCAGTTGACTGTGGAAAGCAAGATCATGGATGACTGTTGTTGCCAGCAAGGGGATTGCAAGTTCCTTTGTCTCTGATTTTTTCTCAAATTGCCATCCTAACGCGACACATTATAATATCTACTCATTCATCCATCCGTCCATCCATCCATCCATCCGTCCATCCATCCATCCTTGTACCCAACTAATCAGTCAGTCATTCCATTCTGAAAACATTAAGTTATTTACTGGTTATAAAATGGTGTGCAAGGCAGTTATAGCCCTGTCCTTATGTGGTGAAGATAATATTAATCATCTACATACATAAAAGGCTGACTGACCATCCGTCCATCTGACTGTCTGACCAACCGACTGACCGGCCACTACATATGATGTGCACTGGCAATTTAAAAATAAATGTTGACTCGCACATGTGCGATACATGATACATATAAAGGTTTTGCTGGTGCCAATTGCAGGCGTGTATTTTGATCTGTCATTGTTGATCGTGAATTTGGTTGTTTTTGTTGACATTCTGAAGCTGAAAGAAAGTGGCATCATTGATAGAATATGAACAAAGGAGAAATTAAGTGATAGGCAAAACTTTAACACTCATACCACCACAACTATGTTTGATAATTGCATCCTCATTTACTATGTAGCATGTGACATTAAAGTTAAAGTTCTAGATACTTCATCATAAGGGAAAGTAGCCAAGCACTCTGAAAATGTTTTTACTCTTAATGTGGTATACAGGGAGATATTAGAATAAGTTTAATCAACTTATCAGTCATTGTTTTTATCAATGTTGTTTTTATACCATGTTTTTGTTATTTTTACATCATGTCTTTGTTGTTGTTATTGCTTATTTATTAATCAATTTATATATTATTTTCACATACATTTTACTAATTTTCTTTCATCTCTGACACTTCTTTTATAGAGAAAGGGTAAATAGCGATATTAAAATATTTCTTCTAATTAATTTCCTTTCAATGTGCAAAAATCCATGCACCAGGACACTAGTATGATATAAAATGTGAAAAATACTGCGGAAGAAAAATATGTCTCTAAAAATTATGCTGTAACCTCAAGGGTGTTTGACGAAGAAATGGGAAGAGGCAAAGGTAGTTAGGCAGACTGAAGCACAATGTCTGCAAACCTACAGGGAAGAGAACATGACATGTGCTATAATAAGCAGGAAGTAAGGGGTGATAAGGCTGCCAGTATAAGTATGGACTAGACCTTGAAAGGCTCAATAAATTGGTTAGAGAGTTTGAAGTTCTTATTAGGACTGAAGTGTAGAGAATGGGTTACCAGGTGGGAATGTGGGTCAAGACTAGGACCTGGGAGGCCAGTTTGAAAGGATGCAGTAACGCAGGTGAAAGACCATGGTCACCTGACCTCAAGTAGTGGCCGTGGGACTGGAAAAATAATGTTATCATTCAAGAAATGATATAAGGGGCTGAGGGAACATGAAGAGATCCAAATGAATGAATGTTCACAATCAGAAAACACAGGTAAAACATCTGTCTCTATGCAGGTCAGTTATATCACTTTTGTTAAGGTGATTTTTTATTTTTTTATTTTTATTGATTTTAGAGGGGAAGGGAGAGAGAGAAAGAGACAGAAACATCAATGATGAGAGGGAATCACCATTAGACTGCCTCCTGCACTCCTCAAACTAGGGATCAAGCCCACAACCAGGGAATGTGCCATGATTGGGAACTGAACCATGACCTCATGGCTCATAGGTAGACCTCAAATCACCAAGCTGTGCCAGCAGGGTTTATTGATTTTAGAGGGGAAGGGAGAGAGAGAAAGAGACAGAAACATCAATGATGAGAGGGAATCACCATTAGACTGCCTCCTGCACTCCTCAAACTAGGGATCAAGCCCACAACCAGGGAATGTGCCATGATTGGGAACTGAACCATGACCTCATGGCTCATAGGTAGACCTCAAATCACCAAGCTGTGCCAGCAGGGCCAGGAGATGATGATGATGATGATGATGATGATGATTGTTAATCCTTGCTCTAGGATATTTTTTCATTGATTTTTAGGGAGAGTGGAAGAGAGAAGGAAAGACAGAGAGAAAGGAAGAGAAAAAGGCAGAGATAAACATCGATGCGAGAGAAACACATCGATTGGTTGCCTCCTGCACAAGCCCCTACCAGGGCCCAGGCCGATGAGGAGCCTGCAACCGAGGTACGTGTCCTTGACTGGAATCAAACCCAGGACCCTTTGGTCTGCAGGCCAACACTCTATCCACTGAGCCAAACCGGCTAGGGCTCAAGGTGATTATTATTAATAAATTATTTTTGAGAGCTATTGCTTAGTTTTTCCCTTTAACAAAATTGATTAAACTTTGTTACAGTTGAAGAGACAGAAGAAACAAAAAATGAAATTTATATAAGGAGATAATTTTCTGTGAGCTTGTTATTTAACTTAGAAACATAATCAACAAAATTCCAGATTGCACTGAATATACATGCCCTCTGAGCCTATCAGTGTAATGTGGTTAGACAGACCAGGGTCGCCTGTGGTATCCTTTGAAGGGGATGAAGAACATGGATAAGGAAGAAAAAACTGAGAGGGCATTTCAGGTCTGGAGCGTCTGCCTTTTTGATTGAAAAAGGCCGTAAGACATTGGGGAAATTAATTTTGGAAGAAGACAAACACAGTAAATAATAACTATTGCATGAAGACATGGCACTATTGGTTTATAAAAACTCATTCAAAGCTCTAACAATCAGATATATTTATAACATTTCTTTCAGTACTACATAGATATGATGCTTAAAGAATCTCCATTAGTAAATGTGATCTTTATTCAACATTTGACCGTAATTAGTGACTATTTGTGGCTGATTTGCTCTTATTATCACTGTCGGTTATTATTTTTGAGAATTTCAAACTGACTATTTTTGAAAGATAATTTTATTTACTTAATGATGAAGAGGATTTGGATTGTCTGAGATTGCCTGTAGTGGTCTTAATAGTCAAAGAGATGGTTTACTTTGCCTGAAAAAGGAAATGGGACCCTAGGATTACACCCTTGAGAGATGAGACTTCATTTCAAATTGGGATTCACAGAGTAATTGCAGCCTGTGGTAATGCATCTTCAGCATCTTAAAATAGCTGTTAGATGGGTAGAATTTTCCCCCAGAGGAACAGCAGTGTTCATTAGATATCTTTTGTCTCTTTCAAATCACTGTTGCAGCCTTTGAACAATGCAGAAAGAAATATAATATTTGATAATTATGATTTGAGAATCAACTAAGAACAAATATATTTTCATCTGTTTTGGATTGTGTTACAAGTAAAAAATAAATAAAACAAATAAATAAAATCTGGAAAATCGATATTTGCGTTAATTTTTGAAGGCATAAAATTTGGACTTTGGCATAATATACTAGTCCTAGCAAGTAACTGAACAATCTCTTGTAATGGGCCATTAAACCCAGTTTACCTGTGTTTATAACAGAAAAATATGTAAAGGAAAAACCAATTTTTTTCTATCTCCTGTAGGCAAACAGTGACTGAGAGCAAATAGTAAGATAGCTTGCCCTGTACACCTTAGTATCTATCTATCTATCTATATATATATATTTAACTATTAATTGTACAAATTGAGCCAATGGTTTTCTTAAATACAAGGGGTCCCCCAAAATATACACAATTTTGAAAATGAAATGTATTTTAATAAACACTGCCGTTATAATTGTTCAAAATTTGTGTATACATTTTTTTGGGGATACCCATATTCAGTGAACTTCTATTTGATTATTTTTTTGTTGTTGTTGGTCAGAATTTAGACAGAAAATTAAAAAATATATATGATTACAAAAGCCCTTTGAAGAGTTCTTCATCTACATAGAAGATTGTAAAGCACAGGAAAATGTATAGATGCAGGAGCATGTGGCCAAGGGGAACTAGATCACACCTATAAGATAAGAGGCTGAGGGGACAATTCAGAGTGTGTGCACAGGTTCTTTTCTCATATCCAGACCTGATGGATGGAAAACTGCTCCCTCCCAGGGAAGCCTGCTGAAGGGGTGGACATAGGTTGAGATGAGAGCATGGTGTCACAATAGTTATAAAAATATCAAAGCCAGAAGGAAAGACAAAAGCCAAGTAAGAAAAGCAAGTGTAAAAGCTAAGAGTTCAGCTAGAATGGATGTTATGTCAAATTGGAAGAGCAAGTAAGTGGGTTGCAGAAAGTCCTAGCAAGGTTGGTTGATCAAGGAGACTGGAACAAAATGAGGAGGAACAAGATGTGCTACAGATCAATTCAATCAGTTCTGGAACTAAACCTGCAAATGCAGAGAGGCAAGTAGGTGATAAATATGGAAATCCTTGAATCCAGTGGTAGCTGCTTCAAGGAAACCCATTGGATCCAACAGAGGACAGGTAGGGACTTGGTACCAAGAACCTGCAGGGGCTGCCCAGAATCTGCAGAATGAGCAATGTCAACAGGCAGCACAGCTCTAGAAACTAGGAAGTAGGACAGATTCACTCAAACATTATGCGAAAGGCACTGATCCTTTGGTGGGTGCAGCACAAAAATTATAAAGAGATATCAGAGATGATTCCTCTGGGTTCTGAAAATTTAATATTAGGGATACCACCAACAGCCACATCCCTTCCCAAGCCAAACAAATGGAGACCTCTTGCAATACTGCTATTACATACATTTTACATTTATTTTGTTTTATAACAGTGGACTTAGGGCCCCAGCCAGCCTGGTCAGAAGGTTTGCATGTGGCATGACTCATGATAGCATCCAGAGAAGTCTTTGCTGAGTGGATAGAAAATAGATTGAGACATTTTCTTGGCAACCATTCTAATTGATCTTCTAGGCACATGGCCATCAAATGCTGGGCAGCACAGTCATTCTGGAGCCCTCTCCTTAACCACACCAACCACTAAACCCAAGACGAAATTTCAGGAAAGATCTTTACTGTGGTATTGATGGAAAAGATGGGGTTTGATTTGCTAAGAGCAGTATCAGCAGCCACTGCAACCATGTTATAAAGAATTCCAGGATAGTCTTAGCCACTATAACAGATTAATTTAACACCCTGAAATAAGCCTAACCAGCAGTATCATAGCCTACTATGACCACTGCCATTCTTCAGCTGTCCCAGCAATCATTTCTCCTCTGCTGCTAATAAGGAATGCCTCTTACTTTTCCATGCTTTACCCCATGGGCCTATTTTTAATACTAAAGTACTTGAATGTGCACAATATTGGGATATATAAGACAGAGTCTACACTAAAGTTCCAGGAAACCATGTGTCTTAGGTCAAATCAGGTCATTGTCCACTTTTGTAAATAAAATTTTATCAAAATACAGCCATACTCATTCATTTACATATTGTCTCTAGCTGCTTTCCTGCTACAATTGTAAAGTTGACTAGTTATGTTCAGGCCACAATCAAAACTATTTACTATGTGGCCCTGTAAGAGAAAAGGTTACTGACCCCTAATCTTCAGTCAGTATAATGCCTAATGGTTAAAAGCATCTGGGTTCAAATCCCATCCTTTCCATTTCCTAGCTTTGTGACCTTGGGCAATTTATCTAACTCTGTTCTTCAGTTTCTTTATCTGCTGTATGGGATAGTAATAGCTTCTACTTCATGAGCCTGTTATAAGAATGAGATTAATTAAATCATGAAGAATATTTCTAATGGTAATTATAGAACTCAATAAATAGTGTTGTTATCAATTGACACAGTACATTCTTTCATTTACAAAAATCTGTTGAATATCTACAAAGTGCCAGACTGTAAATGGAGGCATTGAAGATGAATTAGGGTCCATGCCTTTCCTTGAGGGAGTCATTGTGTAGTGGAAAAGGCAGACATATAAACTGCTAATTATAATATAATGTGATAAGTAAACACATTAAATATCAGTGGAAGTATAAAGAAAGGTCAGTTGAATCATGAAATTTGGCCTGAATCTTGAAGTATGAATGGAATTTTGTAAGGACAGTCCTGTGTAGAATGGCTCTATGGGCAAAAGGAAGAGACTGTACAATATTAGGAGTGTGGGGTATGGCTAGGAAGCATAAGTGTCTTAGGCTAATGTGAAAAAGTGGCAGAAGAGAGAAATGAAAATGTAAGAAATAATAAGGAAAGGATTTTAATATACAGCAAAGAAAAATTGCATATTGGAGCTAACCTTGTGTGAAGGGTAGTTTGGAGAACACTGAGACCAAAGTAAGTGTGGAGAATCTGGTCTCTTTGGGGTGTCCATTGATGGACACATGGTGTCCATTGATGGAAACACTTGAATCACAGAAGGTGTTTAAAATTGGAGAGTTCGAGGTGGCTTATTAATCTTTGTGTCTCCATGCCTGATATTATATGTCTTCCTTAAAGGAAACTTCAAATTACTCACCATCAATATTGATAGTAAAAATTAAGGGAGTAAGTTATACTCTTTGGAGGAATTGGTTTAAAAGAAGGATGCATATAGTTTGAGGAGCCCTTTCTGGCAATGATGTGAAGGCAGCTGTACTTGAGGCCGCCCCTCTGCAATAGTTCTAGGTCTCTGCGAGTGCCTTTGAAACGTAAGTCTGGCAGCCAGGTGGCCTGTGATGCTGTTTATATTCCCCCTCCCCCTCACATTTGTGGCTTTATGAATGCTACCTGGTCTCTTTGTGCTTGAGCAACTTGTCCACAACTATACGATAGAATCAAACATATATAACGTACATAAGTCCAGAACTGACAAAATTTCAGCTGATTGGCAAGTCTCACCACTGGCTCTTTTAAGGCCAAATCTGAAGTCATTGTTCCCCTTTCTATTTCAGTGTTCCAACCTTGTTCTTTCATATTCTCCATCTTCATCTCACCATTCATCTCCTCCT
>NW_006294876.1:1276146-1278916 GCF_000327345.1 Myotis davidii | reverse complement strand
CCACCTCCCAGAAAAGTTTCATCTTGAAACTATCAGAATTGATCATAAGAAACAGTCTAACATTATTTTTCCAAAGTGATATAATATGAAAGTCAGGAAAAATGTGTTCTCTTGCTGTTGGTTGAAATTATGTTTTCATAGAATACACAGGAGTTATCACAGAGATTGGATGAGTGCACATGTTTCTTATAACGTGGAGGGTGTCATGCTTTTAGTCGTCTGTCAAGGTTACCCTTCTGATAACATCAAGGATGAGGGATGGGAGAAGCTTAGGCTCCGAGGGCTATTTCTTCCCATGGGTCTAACTATCCATGGGTGATCCTAGTCCCACTGAGAAATGCACGTTTAAGATAGAACTTTGTGTACAGGGAGTGGGTGGGAGAGATAAAAGAAAGGGGCATGAAGTGAAAGTAAACAGATTCCAAAATGAAATCTTATCAGTTTGCCGAGGGCAAAAGATGGTATCATCAGTTGCCAGTTAGTCACAAAACAATCTGGGTTAGCTATTAAAACCAGAGATGAAATAACTGTATTGTTCAGTATTAAGAATGACCTATCTGAGTTTTGACTGTTTGGTGACGTGCAGTTAGCCTAAGACAGGTGAAGTGAGTCAAGGCCCTTAAAATTTGTGCATTACCTTGTTCAATCTGTCGGGTCTTTTCCTGGTTCAGGGCGGTAGGTGCTATAAGTCAGTCTCTCCCTGCAAGAGCTAATATCCATACTGAGACTTCACGGACTACGGCACTTTGTTATTAAGTTTGAAACTCTAAAATTGTACAGCCAGCCTCCTAATGTTCTTGAGAAATTAATTCCTTTTCTCTTTATTAGCATTTCTTTTGCTTAAGAGAATAAAATATTTATATTTTTACATAAAAATAGGAGTGATCAGGGCATGTTAAATCTACTGGTGGATATAGGAAACTAGGGCACAAACTTAAAAAGACAGTGTCATCTTTGTAGCAATAAATAATGAAAACTACATTTACAGCTCTCCCCTGTAGCTCTCAGTACTGTGACTTCCTATTTCAGCATATTCAAAGTATAGAAATTCTAGATTATTTTTTTTTAAGTATCAACACTATGAAGGGACTTGGGAAGCTCATCAGAGAAGTTGTAAGGGGAATATAGGGAAAACAAAAAAGAAAAGTGCAAGGAAGCATGAGGTCTTATCTAGGGAAATCTTTTTGTGGGAACTGGTCCATCTATTTCAGGTTTTTGTTAGGATTCCTTTCTCCTTCTCTCATCCTCCATATGCAGCCCATCAGCAAATACCGTGGGTTCTATCTTGGAAATAGATCTCAAATTTGACAGTGTCTCACTGTCTTCTTAGCTCTATCACTTCTCACACGAGCAATTGCAGTACCTTCTTATCTTCTATTTCCACAGTCGGTCTGCTACATTTCTTACTCATATAAAAGCCAGGTCATGAGTTGCCCACATCCCCTTCCTCTGTACCTTTGTCCTGAATTACGTATTTTCCTTGCTAGCTATATGCATTTTTAAGTTTACATTTTATTGTTTGTTCCCTGCATTAGATTTTAAGCTTTATTAGGGTCAGGATTTGGTCTGTACTCAGTGCCTAGAATATATAGGCACTAATTAACCAGGTATGATGTGAAAGGGTAGATTTTACTGCAATAGGCAGGCATTTCCTCATTGGTAAAATAACAGTATTAGGACAAATGCAATTAATTTCTCATCTCTATGTAAACTTTTTACTTTATGACTAATATGACAAAGAGAATAAAAATGGTAAATCAAAAGTAGACCAGAATGAGGCCAAGCAAGTTTTTGGAGAGATTGGGGATAGAGAGGGTGTGAGATGTCATTGCACAAAAATCATATGGTCTAGTTGTGCCCCAAGAACTTTCTGTGATATGGAAATGCTCTATTCTGTGCTGCCCAACACAAAAGCCATGAACTAGCTCTTGCAATGTGTCTACTGTGACAGGGGAACTAAATTTCAATTTTTTATTTAGTTTAAATTTAAAATTAAATGGCTCTTTTAGATTTTAAAGCTGTAATTCCTCTTTGACACTATGCTCTTACCATCACAGTCTGTTCCCACATGGAAGGTAAGGGGATAATAGGGTGGGATAATCATATGGCTGGTTTGACTTCAGAGATGACTAATCGAAAGGAGTGGGTTGCCCTAGCTGATTTGGCTCAGCAGATAGAGTGTTGGCCTGAGGACTGAAGGGTCCTGGGTTCAATTCTGGCCGAGGGTACATGCCCGGGTTATGGGCTTGATCCCAATTAGGGGGCATGCAGAAGGCAGCTGATCAATGATTCTCTCTCATCATTGATGTTTTATCTCTCCCTCTTCCTTCCTCTGGGAAATCAATAAAAATATATTTTAAAAAAAGAAAGGAAAGGGTTTATCTTCTATGTGCTCACCTTCGATTTATGTCTAAAAAGCAAGTTAGAAAAAAATATTTTTGCATAGAACCCAAAAGATACCATGAAATAGTACTCCTCAGTATACGTTAAGTGCCTTGTTGTAAGAACAATTTTCTATGTGTTTCATTTTTTCTCCCCTTCTTTTTATTTTTTCTGTTTTCCAGTCCCATCTCCGTGGTTTTGGGCCTACGTGCAAGTAACGAAAAAGTAAGGGCTCAGTTTCTCTGCCACATGGAATATAAGGTGTTGATTACCAGTTGATATCTTTGTAGATGATTCTGAACTTGAAATAATATATTTAGTTCCATTTTCTTTGGGTCTACGATGTCTCTCTTGTCATCTGGAATTTACATCTCTGAGCTTCTGTATT
>NW_006294876.1:1264517-1276022 GCF_000327345.1 Myotis davidii | reverse complement strand
CTCTATCCACTGAGCCAAACTGGTCAGGGCTGCCCCTCTCTTCTTAACTATTATCCCTTTTGCCTCTGCAGAGAGAGAGAGAATCTGAATTATCTTTTAATGAATGGTAAGTACAATGAAATCTCAACCGCCTCAGCTACACTTTATATTCAAGGGAACTCCTCCTTAGCCCAGGCACTCAGCTGTAACACCTGGTTTCTTACCAGTAAAGAGCCTACACTCTTATTTTTTTTCTTTGATAGGGCTATTAAAGGACATGTTTATTTTCCTGGATAATAATAATAGTGAAATGTTATCAAGGAAGTCTTACAATTTTTTAAAGATGTTCCTTAACAATTCATTAAAGCTTTGGCACCCATGAAAGGTAATGTGTTATACAGAATTCGAGATTGAAAGACCAGGTTTCAATTTATGCTGTGCTCTGTATTTATATGTGACCTTGGGAAAGTTGCCAAGCATCCCTGTTTAGTTTCCATTCTCTCACAGGTAAAAGAGGGATGATAAAATGCGTGTCTCAGGGTTGCTGTGAGAATTGGCTAAATTTCTATGTAGGAAAGCATTTCACACAAAGGGGGTGAGGGGAGATTAAATTATTGACATAAAGTTTGGATGTGCATTTTAGAACCCGCCTTTGAACTTTTCTCTCTTGGTATATTTGCCAGCTCCTGCCTCATCATGAATTTCCCTTCTTAACATACCAGTCACACCTTAGATGTCACCTCTGCTGTGACTGTGTCAGATTATCTCACTTCAGGCTAGCTCTTAGTAGTGTCTGAAATGATCAGATGTATTGAGTAGTTTTTGTGTATGTGAGGGGCTTGTTCCCTCACACCCTTCAGGATGTAAAGTCCGTATGGGCAGGTATGCTCACCGTTTTGTTTACTTCTGTATCCCCACCATCAGGAACATTGTCTGCACATAGTAAACGCTCAATAAATAGTGGTTGCTGACAGGCCCCCTGTAAACACTTGTAAATGTCAGAAGCCAGCTGCTTTTTCCATCACAGGTGATATTTACTGGATTTATGAACCTTTCCACTTATTATCAACTTTAACAGTGTGGCTACTATGGAAACTGTATTTTCTTCTACACCGTATGGGTGGCCCTGAGAAATACAATTTGTCAACCTGAGCCCAGGTGAAATATTTTGGCAAAGAATTGCACAACTCACCACAAAGCTCTGTTAAATTCTTCACTGGATGACATTAGTCTATATTTTGTTAAGATAGATCAAGATATATGGTTAGATCTAAAGGAGAAACAGATTTTATTTTGCTAGTGTCTATTTTTATCACACAAACCTCAGTGGTGTTATTTCTCTCTACATTGTGTAAAATTCTAAAGTAATTTTGGATTATATTAAATATAATAATAAAATACTTTTATTATGCTACTCCTGCCAGCATGAGTTGAAGTAGTGGCATTAGCAACAATTTCAAAAAGGTTTCTCTTCCCTTTGCTGGTGCCCCAGCAAGGAGACTTTTTGCTTTAAGTACATTCATTCAGCCTTTTCAGGCTCTGGGGAGCAAAAGGAATTTCTGGTGACTTTAATGTGACACTATGGTAGAGAAATGTCTGTAATTTGCTGCTTTAAAATGTCAAACTGACAAAAAATGCTGAAAATAACACCATGATTCAATAGCAGAAGAATTACTAGACTTGACCCCCGATTGGAGGCCATACTACTGACATTATGGTATTAATTGACAAGTTCAAAGAGTTTCCTTGTGGCAGAGATATTTATTATTCTTGGAGAACCTTGAATCTGGACGAACTCCTCCAAGTCACATGACACATCAGTTTTAGAGCAATTCCTAGGGATCTCCTTGCACTATAAGGAATTGCAGAGAGAAGTCATAATCTTGTCTATGCAAAAATTAGCTGAGAGTGTTAATTACACTGCTTTCACAAATTCATATTTTGGGGCCCTCTGATGGTTAATTCACAAATTACCATGTCAAATAAAAACAGGAAAGTATTTTTTTCTGCCACATGCCTGTGAGTGTCAGTGACATCCTCACAACAGGCACATCCATTTTGAATTACTTCTATTTAAAAAGAAATAAAATAGAGAGGCTGCATTTCAAAAGTACTTTTATGGTATATTGATAATAATTTTTGAATTAAAATTCTCTTGGTGAATGATGTCATTAGTTAATCAAAATCTGAGATGTATGGTGAAGATAGTCCTGAATTTAAAGTTGTACTAAATGGTTATGAATCTGAAACATACCACTCATGTTTTAGGTAAGTCATAGTCTCTCCAAGGCTTGGTTTTTCTTCTTTGTCAGTAAGTGGGTGAACACACATGACTTTTCATGTAAAAAGTCCTATTTGCCAAATAGTGAGAAGCTGACACTGTGAGAGGGTATGTGTGTATTCAAGACAGGCCTGGGGGCAGGCTTCCTCGCCTCTTCATCAGCACATCAGGCTAATGGAGGCCTCCCTTAGCATAGGCGGTCATGAGAGGTTCGGACACTTTATTTACTAAATGTTCATATAGGCAATCTGCATGGTGAAGTCTGCTTAGAAGGAGAAAGTCACTGAAAATATACTCTTAAATTAAGGCAGGAAAGGAAAAGAAGCAGCACTGGCTTTGTCACCTGTGTGCCCACTGCCCCCTTCTCTATTTGGGGTGGAATTCTTACTTTCAGGGATACCGGATATTAGAAGCTGGAGATTATAATTACAGAAACACCTATCGACTTGCACAAGCTACCTGAAAAAGAAGAGGGTAGCTCAGGACAGACTTTATGAACTTGTTCTTAGCTGTTGGTACAAGGGCTTGATTGATGTTGAATTGACAGAGGCCACTATGGTTCCTGGAAAACTGGGAGAGACTTACTTCATGAGAGCATCAGGATAGAACTTTATTTTAACCTAATTGAGACTTTCTCCCCTTTGCCAGAAAGACTGAGTTACAACGGTGGTTCTCAACCTGTGGTCGTGACCCCTTTGGGGGTCGAATGACCCTTTCACGGGGGTTGCCTAAGACCATCGGAAAACACATATATAATTACATATTGTTTTTGTGATTAATCACTATGCTTTAATTATGTTCAATTTGTAACAATGAAAATACATCCTGCATATCACATATTTACATTATGATTCCTAACAGTAGCAAAATTACAGTTATGAAGTAGCAACGGAAATAATTTTATGGTTGGGGGTCACCACAACATGAGGAACTGTATTAAAGGGTCGCGGCATTAGGAAGGTTGAGAACCACTGAGTTAGAACATCCAGGCTCAGTAGGAACATCCAGTGAACGGAAGATACTGTCTTATCACAAGGATTATTCAGAATTGGTATATAACCAAATTTGGACCAATGCAATACACAAGAAGGTTTACTGGTAACTTTGGGGGAAGAAGTGTTCTTAAAATTTTAAAATAGTGCCATGTAGAGATAAGTTGGAGACCCAGAAATGGTGAATCTTTTTATTAATCTTAGCATGCAGGAGAACAAAAGCAATAGCAGAAACATGCAGTTGGACCAGAGATTGTACCTGTTTGACCACTGCACTGCCTCTGACTTTTGTCTTTAGTTTACAGAAATTTGACTATGATATGTCTTTGTATGGATTTCTTTGAGTTTACCATGTTCATGCTTTACTCAGCTTGTTGAATCTATACATTTACATCTTTTGCCAAATTGGGAAGATTCAAGCCATTATTTCTTGGAGTACTTTTTCTCTTCTTCAAGGACTCAAATAATTCCAGGCATAAAGCAGGCACTTAGTAAATATTTGTTAAAATAATAGTAGGAGTTTATCTTTAAAGCGTTTCATATGGAAAAACAATGGTTTGTTGAGTATAAATGTATTTGCAAAGTTATAAGCTATGTAGGAAAAAAAGTATATTTCATAAGCATGTAGCATGCCAAGGGAAGCAGATTCTTGTATTCAGAAGAAAAAATGTAGTGGAACAAAAGCAAGAGTGGCAGTTGGCAGCTTTATTGTTATATTGTATAAATTAGCTTAATTCTGCAATTAGTAGGTGAGTGGGCAATCCTTTATTTCCCTCTAAATTTGATTGACAGGTTTATTGTTGAGTGTAGTTGAGTAAGCATTATTTCCAAATGTGTACTGAAAGAAGGTAAAACTTTTTCTTTCCCCTTTTATTGGTGTCAATAAAAAACTATTTTAAGAATTTCAAAAACTGGACTTTTTGACCAAAATGAAGGTTTTGTAAAGAGCATGTTGATACTAATCAACTTTTTTCTCTTCCACATTTGCATTGAAAATAAATTATTTTCTTTAATTTACCATATGCACTGAAGTGAAATATGAGTAAAAAGGCCAGCTTTATTTTGTTTACCAGTGTTTAAATAAGGTCCTTCTTAGTGCTCTTGGATCATCTATTTATGTAATTATTACCTTAGATGCTCTCAGCATCTTTGATAAAGCATTAATGTTAAGGATTCTAGATGCCTTACTGATCTCTGCTTCCACATTTAGAAACATAACAAATAATGCTTAGAAACATCCCTGCAGAATCATTCAAATAGAGAATTATAGTGGTACTGAAAATTGTTTTAATTATGGTTAAGCAAATAATTTTATTTTTCCCAGTGCTGTATCTTTATACTGTCAATCTTTACTAAATATAAATTATTATTATTTTTTAAATATTTTTTATTGATTTCAGAGAAGAAGGGAGAGGGAGAGAAACATCAATGATGAGAGAGAATCATTGATCAGCTGCCTCCCGCATAACCTACACTGGGAATCTAGCTCACAGCCCAGGCATGTACCCTGTCTGGGAATCGAGCCATGGCCTCCTGGTTCATAGGTTGACATTTAGCCACTGAGCCACACTGGCTGGGCAATAAAAATTATTGAATATAGCCAAAGTGAATACTTAACATCAAACAATCATTATGTACAATCTTTTAATAAATTCTCACAAATAAGTATATAGCAGACATTATTAATAGCTCCAAAATTGTAGGAAAAATTTATTAGCATGGAAACTCTTTAGTACTTATAAATCTAATAAAATATATTATATAGCTCTTCTAAATGTTTAATATTCAGATGGGTGAAGTGAATTAAAGTAAGAAGTAACATTTATACAGTAAATTTAAAAGACTCTTTAAATAATGGGTATCCATCTTTTTATGTTATCTCAAGCTTTGGGATATTTTAGATTGTTCACTATTGTATAAAACATGTATATGTATGCGTGTGTGTGTGTGTGTGTGTGTCTATATAGAATGAAACAAAGGCTTTTGTTTTCATTCTATAGACAGAACATAGACACTCTCTCTTGGTAAGAAATTTCAACAGTACAACTTCTTTGTATCCTGGCCATTTTATGATTCTTTACACATGACATTCATTGTCCTTGCCTTGAAAGCTTCCTTTCTGTTATTCACATCTCTCATATCCTATCTGCAGAGAATATTTTCAAGCCCAAATGGTGCTGACAACCCAAGTTGCATAATTATTAGGAAAAGCAGGGCATCTTCTGTAACATTTTGTAAGCAATGTTTTAATACCCTAACATCCAACACCTACTGAGTTCAAAAATCTATTACCGCTCTGCCTCACCCCACCTCTACATCTCTGCCGTATTTTCTATTTTTAGTACTGAATTGCTCCAGATTTCACCTACTTTTCCTTTGTAGAAAGAAGAGGTGAGAGAAAGATGTATTTTTGTTTGAGTGGCTGCCAGAGGGAAGTGCTCAATACTATAGCTCATAAATGGCACACGACTTTGCTTAATAACCCCCATCACTTTCAGACACAGGAAGATGCTTTTTAGTAAGACAAGGAAACTTTTTCTTTTATCTCCTTTTCAAAAAACAAGTACGTCTTTCTGAGCATTTACAGTCTTGTGGCTCAGTGGTTAAGTGTTGACCTATGAATCAGGAGGTCACGGTTTGATTCTGGTCAGGGCACACACCTGGGTTGCAGGCTTGATTCCCCAGTAGGGCGCATGCAGGAGGCAGCAATTAATTCTCTCTCATCATTGATGCTTCTCTCTCTCTCTTTCTCTCTCTCTCTCTGTCTCTCTCCCCCCGCCCCCATCCTCTCTGAAACCAATAAAAATGTGTTAAAAAAAGGACTAGTTCCCCAAGCTGGGTAACAGAGACTGTGGCTATACTGACACAAATTTTCTCCTGAAGAATATTGATTTCCCTACTTGAATGCACTTATAAGCAAGAGCTCGGATGACATCAGTACAATAATCTTATCTGACACCCTTTTTCTGGTCAGATATTGAACAATTTTAAGGAATGTTACACTATGTCTACGTAGCTTTAACTAAGGCTCACTGAGATAAGGAATAGAACATTTAATCACAAATGTAATGTGGTCTGGAAGATTCAGTGCTGTACCCAGAGCCAGGGTACTTGGATTCTAGAGTTGGCTTTGTCACTTCCATCCATGTGACGTTGCTTATGCCAATTCACTTCAAGACACTAGGATGTTCTCTCATTCAGATAAGCCACTAAATTTGTCCCCCTTGACTACCACATTATCTAGCTCAGGAGATCTTAAATACAGTGTGTAGGTCCTAGAAGATTCTCAATACTCTTTCTGGAGGACTGCAAGGTCAGAAATGCCTTTTATAATAATACTAGGGGCCCAGTGCATGAATTTGTGCACCTTGAAAGAACTGTGGTCCCGTGAGGTTGTGGTGGGCTCAGGGGCAGGTCTCGGCCCATCCTCTGCACCCCCGCCTGGCCCTTCCTGCCTCAGCCCCTGGTCCCCTGTCTGCCAGCAGCCCCACTCCTGCCACCACTCCCACATGCTGAAGGCACGGAGCAATTGGGGCAGGCACTGTCAGTGGGTGCAAACAGCAGCTGCTGCCCCAAAGACCCCTCAAGGGTGATCAGGGCTACCCACTGGTATCTCCAAGTGATCGGGACTGGTGCCTGGCACCACAGCGGGTGCAAGAGGCAGCTGCTGGCCTGATCTCCCTTCAGGAGCAGGGTGAGGTGGAGAAGCCCTGAGGGGCGATTGGGGCTGGCAGCCACCGCTTGTACCTGCTAATGGTGCCGAGCAATCAATCGGGGCCAGTGCTGGGCAGTGGCAGTGGGTGCGAGCGGGGCTGGTGCCAGCAGCAGGTGCAAGCACTGGGTGGGACCGACGTGAGTGGGAGCAAAGAATATTCAGTAACCACCAGAGGCTTGCCCTGATGACAGTGACCAGCACCCTGCCTTGGTCTGGCACCCCTGCTCACCTGTTCCACCATCCTGCCACGGCCAATGCCTGCCATGTTCTGTGCATGCCCCCTGGTGGTCAGTGCACATCATAGCGACTGGATGATTGGTTGTTCCAGTTGTTCCGCCGTTTGGTCTATTTGCATATTAGCCTTATATAGGACTAAGATTTAAAACATCTTTTTCAGTAAAGGTGTAAAAGCAATGATTGTAAAACTGATGGTAACTTAGCATGAATCAAGATGATGGCACAAAACTGGCCTGGTTGGCATTCAATTTTTTATCATGACACAGTTGCTATGTTAAAAATAAATTGATAGTTTTGCTTGTGAATGTCTTTGATAAAGCAGGAAAAACTCTTAATACGCATTTCTTAATGTGTTGCTGATAATGTGGGTGGATTCTATGAAAAAATACACATGCAGTTGCTTCAGGTATAAAAATGAACTAGCTTTTTAATGAAACACTCATTCTATTTTAAAGAACAGTCAACAAACTATAATTTTCAGGCTTGAATATTTGACAGACATTTTCTCAAAAATAAATTAAGTGAGTCTGTGACTTCAAGGAAAATAAAAGACAGTGTTTGTAGCTAAGATAAAATTGGAGATTTCAAATGAAAATAAGAATTTTGGAAAACGTCTTTCACTACTATTTGATAGTTTCACAATATGTAAAGCTTAATCTGATAAGCTTTGTGGTTGTTATGATGAATGTTTGTCCCCCTAAAATTCACCTAACGATCAATGTAATGGTATTTATAGGTGGTGCTGTTTAGATGAGGTCATGGGGATAAAGCCTCCCTGGTGGGGTTAGGTTCTCTCTCTCTCTTTTTCTTTCTCTCTCTTCCTCACTCTCTCCCTCTCTCCTCCTCCTCCCTTCCTCCTCCTCCTCCCTTCCTTTTCTCTCTTGCTTATGTGAGGACACAGGGAGAAGGCGAACATTGGCAAGCCAGAAAGAGAGGTCTAACCAGGAACCAAACTAAATGGCACCTTGCTCTTGGACTTTCTAACCTTTAGAATTGGGAGAAATGAATGTGTTGTTTAAGCCACCCTGTCTGTGATATTTTGTTATAGCAGTTTGAGTTGACTAATACAGTAGTGTTATTAATGAATGTGAGTTGGGGGTGACCAGGCCAGCAGGGGGGGGCAGTAGGGAGCTATTAGGCTGGCAGGGAGGGCAGTGAGGGACAACTAGTGGGGGGAAGTTGGGGGCAACCAGGCCAGCATGGGGGGGCTGTGAGGGGTGACCAGGCCAGCAGGGGGCCAGTAATAGGTGACCAGGCTGGTGTGGGGGCAGTTAACGGTGACCAGGCCGGTGGGGGTGATGCATTTGGGGGTGACCAGGCCAGCAGGGGGGGGCAGTAGGGAGCTATTAGGCTGGCAGGGAGGGCAGTGAGGGACAACTAGTGGGGGGAAGTTGGGGGCAACCAGGCCAGCATGGGAGGCAGTAAGAGGTGACCAGGCCAGTGGGGGGGCAGTTAGGGGCGACCAGGCAGGCAGGCACCAGTGGTCCAGGATTGTGAGAGGGATGTCCTCTGAGGGGTCCTGGATTGGAGAGGGTGCAGGATGGCCTGAGGGGACCCCCCACCCCATGAACAAATTTCATGCACTGGGCCTCTAGTGTGTAATAAAATAATTTAAAATCAGAACATCCATATCAATTATCTGAAATAGCTACTAAAATACTCCACTCTTTTCTAAGTACACATCTCTATAGGGCTGTATTTTCTTTATATACTTCAACCAAAGCAACATATCCTAACAGATTAAGTGCATAATCATATACTAGTATAAGAATCCAACTGTTCTCTATTAAGATGAATACTAAAGAGATATGTGAAAATGTGGAACAATGATACTCTTTTAACTTTTTAATTTTGCTTTGAAAAAATATAATTATTTTTCATAAAAAATGCTATTTATATTAACATAATATAGTCATCATAACTTTAAGGAGACAATAAAATATTTAAGACATTTCTCAACTTTTATTTCTAATATGATAAATATCAGTAAATGAAATCCACATAAACAAAAGCTCTTTGACATCGTCAATAATTTTTAAGAGTGCGAAGGGGTACTAGGGCCACAAGTTTAGGAATTGCTGATCTGGTTTATTCTTGGGGGTTCACCCTCTTTTGTCCTGCCACCTGGCCCTTTTAGAGCCACTTGGGTGACACCTCACATGACTGCTGCCAGAGTCTGCTGGGACCACGGAGGCCAGGACAGGAATCATCTCCTATGCAAAGCACAGGCATGAGGTTCTAATGTGTTAAATCTTCACTGTACCAAAACCAATACAGTCTCTATATAAAGGAAAGACACTCCCCTTGCCAGCAACCTTTCGTTGCATAGGACCACGCTCAACCAAGTGCGCCACTCCTGCGGGCTCAGGAAAACTGTGTAAAAGAGTTTCTTAGGCCTCTGCCAGAAGTGTTCTCCGAAAGCCTCCGTCAGGAGCACATACATAGTATGGTGGTTTTCTACACTCGTTTCTTCCCTGCTGCTGGCCCCAGAGAAACCCAAACCAACCAAATAGGACACCACAGACCATGGTGCCAGGTGCCCTGGCCCCTCCCACCAATTGATCTGAAAATCCCAGCCTTGCCTGAATGGCAGTTGACGTTCCATTGGACGCCTTGTGATTGTCATCCCTGTACTGAACGGATATTAAGTTGCACGCAGAAAACAAACTTTACTTTTCGTGCCACTAACCTTTTAAATTTGGACTGCAGGACAGTTTTCTCCTTGCCCAGGATGAACGCTGAGGTTTGCCTCAGATTTTTACTCAATTACACTTAGATAAATAAAGAGCTCAAATAAATGTTCAGAGAACAGTCTCACTTCAGTCATTAAAATGTCTAGACCAGAGTAATAATCAAATTCAAAGTTTGGAAATTAATGCTCCTTTCTGCTTGGTTCCAGCTTGGCAGTGGTACTCATTCCAGATTCATCTCTCTCTTTCTCTCTCTCTTTCTCTCTCTCTCTCTCTCCCTCTCTCTCTCCCCCTCTCTCCATCTCTCTCGCTATTGGCTCAGATTAACAGCATCCCACTCACTTCTTTTGACTTTCTGTGTGGCCCATGTAAATTAGGTATTAATTGAGGCCGTTCCTTTGTGAATGGCAGGACCTTGCAGATAGTTAATACACGCACATACTCTTCTAAGTTTGGTATAGGTAGGTTACTCTGAGTTCTCCAATCAAGTCAGTGCACCCTTCCCACTGCCTCCATGGGTCTCCTCACTTGCCACAATCCAGCAATTGAAAGGTATTGTCCAGCATCACAGGGCCCCAGGTTTCTGCTCCAGTGTCTGCCAACATCAGTGTAGTAGCAAGTTGTTAAATATTTCACATATCACCACTGAACCTGTCTAATTCCCCAAACTTCCAGAAATGTGGGTAAAGCTCTTTGGTGGTTCCTTGAAGCCCCTCTTACTTGGCTGCCATCACACATCTAAATGGATGTCCCCAATCTCCCCTCTAGACTTGGCAATGCTGGTGGCACTTCCTGGGGCCACACCTTGTCAAGTGATCTATGGACCAGTTGGCAGCTTGCTTTTAAAGAGAGAGTATTTGGTGGCTACCTTTTGTTCTAGGCTTTTGAGATTCAGCTGAATCAGTAAGTACCTCAATTAAAAAAATATTTTTATTGATTTCAGAGAGAAAGGGAGAGCTGGAGGGAGAGAGAGATAGAAACATCAATGATAAGAATCACTTATTGGCTGCCTCCTGCATGCCCCACCCTGGGGATTGAGTCTGCAACCTGGACATGTGCCCTGACCAGAACTGAATCGTTACCTCCTGGTTGATAGGTCAACACTCAACCACTGAGCAACACCAGTTGGGCCATACCTCATTTTTAGTAATCAGTCATATTCTATTTGGTATGAACACAAATCCATCAAGAAAATTTGTGTCATTAATAACTGCATTTCTGTTTGGAAGCTAATATTACTGCTATTATATAGGACTCCAAGATATAGAAGGGGTATTTTGAGGAGCCAGAGAAATTATCACACAATTAAGGCACAGTTTGGCAAAAATTTAGAGATAATTTTGGAATCCACATGAATGTCTGCATGACTAATCCTATCTAATAAAAGACAAAAATGGTAATTGGCGTACGACCGATACCCTTTTCATTGGCTAATCAGCAATATATGCAAATTAACTGGCAGCCAAGATGGCGGCAGGCAGCCAGGCAGCTGATGCGAACAGGGAGGCTTGCTTGCTTCAGTGACGGAGGACTACAACGTTCCCCGCCTGCCGCTCCAGCCTCTGAGCTCCTGAAGCAACAGCTCCAAAAGATACAATGTTTCAATTATAG
>NW_006294876.1:1251175-1263949 GCF_000327345.1 Myotis davidii | reverse complement strand
AGCTCGGAGTGAGAGCGAAGCCTGCTTCAGCTGGTTTCGCTCCCCTCTCTGCTTGGCTCCAGCCACTGGAAGCCCTATTCTTGCAGGAATCTTCCTGCAACGGGCCTCTAGTTTTATATATAATTAAATATGTAACATATTGATTACATATGTATTATATGTAATATTTTAACTAGTTTTGGGACACATGCTTTCTCCTGTGTCCCCCCAAATGTATGCACATTATAAAGGCAGTGTTTATTAACATACATTTTATTTTCAAAATATAATAGAATCTACAGCTATCAGCTGTTAAAGTGTGTATACATTTTTTGGGATACTCTGTATGTGTGTCTATATGTTTATGTGCATGCAGAACTTTTGTCACTCTATTTGAACCATTCAAATAAATAGAAAAGTGATGATTGATATCATGAAGAATATAAAACATCTAAAAGAAAAATCTCTGGTGGTGACAGAAAATAGAAAGATCCCTTACTGGAAAATCAACTGAAGGAAAAAATAGTAGAAATTAAGCAAACTGTAGACTTCAGTTTTTCAAATGTAAAAGAATTTAAACATTTGCTCTATTTAACAGGTTAAAAATAACATCATCTGGAAACATCAATATTCTCCCAATTCTGCCTCTTTTTATTCCATCTCTACTCCCATAATCTTCTCACCGAAGTTGTTCAACATTGTGCAGTAATTTATATTCACTTATTTAAAATAAAAACCTTATCACACTAAATAGGGGGAAGAAAAATGAGTCTTATTATGCTTATGAGAGTGCCAAATGCCTATTCAGCATAAAGAAAAGAGCAGAGAAGGGACTAATTGTTGCTTTAATGCATTTTGAGACATTAGTAGGTCAAGGATTAAGACAGGGAGATAATTCAAAACAGAGAATCTAATAAGGTTGCTAATGTATCTCAGAGGAGCACAAGAGGCATGTGATGTGTTTTGAAAATATTGATGAGGTTGTACTGAGGCTCCTTGCAAGTCTGTGGTGCTGTCTCCCATGATCTAGTGCCTCCCCCACACAATAGAAGAGCCCTACTTTGCAAATGCAGTGAATGCCGCCTGCTTAATGTCTCACAACTTTCACTGTTCAATGATACGGAGAACTACGGTTAGACTCAGCTACTCATAAGTTTGGATTCTTTTAGATATGGGTGCTTTTGTGTCTTTCATATCACTGGTAACTTTGGAAGCTTTTTCAATGAGAAACTAACAGGTTAGAATAAAAGAATGGTGGCAGGTTGATACAAATATATCAGGCATATTACAAAAGAATGTAAATTCTATTTTCTCTCCATATTAGTGTATACAGACAATCCTAGAGTAAGAACAATGAAGGTGAAGAAATAAGGAACTCATTAACTCATCCTTATAAAAGGTTATTGCCATTTAATTAACTTATAAATGAAATTCAACAGCACATTATATTTTTTAATGCCACAGTTACAAATTACCTCAATTATGCATATTTTTGCAGCTGACAATTTGGGTTCTTTGTATTTTAGAGTTTTGAAGAAATATTAGTGAAAACTTAGAATTATGGTATTGCTTAAGTGAGGCTAACTTAAAACAGGACTTAAGCCTCATGAGAATATCATAGAAGTTTATATGGGAAATACATATTTTTAGAAGCAAAGACCATACTTAATTCTTCATCCATTATGAGCTTCCTAATTTTGCCTTCTGACTGTCAGAAGTCCTTGAGAAGCAAATAGTTCTCCAATCATTTTAGAGACCTAAAAAGTGGAAAGTCAAGAGGTTCCCTTGTAGCAAGAGCAGAGAGCAAGATTAGGGATGCCTGCTTTCCCCTGTGTGAGATGGTGACAGCAATGATATAGCATTTATTGATGAACCATTTCTGCACCCTATTTTCTTATATTTGATTATTTTAGTGACCACCCGTTCAGTCACTGTTCATTTACATGCTCCCAGAAGAAGCATTTCAGTAGCCATAATAAATTACACGTTAAACATCATATTTCTGCACTAAAGATTGTATTATAAGGCAACTTTATGAATCTTTTCCTTTCTTTATGACTTTTATAATGAGTCCCTTCACATATGAGAAGTGAATGAGGGTAACCTGTGAGGCAATTCAGAGAGCAGTAGAGTTGTTAACATTCTCATAAAAGACATTGGCATAAAAGGGGTGAAGGTACAGGGGACAGCAGGTCTTAAAATTACTCATGGAAGTCTCTTGTCAATCAAAGAAATTGAGGTTGCTATTAGGCTTATTATCTGGGAAGCATATCAAACCAAAATCCACATCCTTCTAATGATTCCAGGGTTCATCCCCCAGGCATTAGGGTGCACCTCCAGCTCATACTCTCATGCGCTCCTCATCCCTGCTGTTTACTTTGTCTCCCTAGTTACTTACGCTGGGTCTCTCTTTTCTCATATGCCTTCCCCGCTCAAGGACTGATTTTTTAAAAGACTCTACTAAAATAAAATATCCTATAAAAAAAGACGCTACTATTTCTCTCCAGTATGTATTTTAATACCCAAATTCAGATACTTTCCCTCCACTCCTGACTGCTACTTCTTCAAATACCCCTTTAACCTTTACAATTTCAGTAAGATTTTCTATCTCCATTTAATATTTCTTCCCCACTCCTCCCCTCCCCAATAGAAGCCAATTTAGGAAATGCTGTCTTACAGTGATTATTGGATTCATTCTCTCCCAATTTTCTTACGGTTCACTAGATGCATTTTTTTTTGGGGGGGGGGGAATGGGTGATAAAAATATATAAATCACATTATGTTAAAAATTGTATAACTTAGCATTCATGTATATAATTAGGTTCAAAAGTTGATATAAAACTAAAGATAGACTCACTTTATAACCTATAAATTGTGCCTTTAGGTATTTACTCAATTGTCTTGAAAATGTATGCCCACATAAACATCTGCACCTCTGTCCATGACTTTTCATAGGAGTTCTAGTCATAATTGCCCCAAAATGGAAGTAATCATTATTTCTTTCAAAAGGTGAAAGGAGAAACAAACTGTGGTATGTCCATACAATAGAATTCTATTTACCAATAACAAGAAATATACTATCAAACCATGTAAAGACATGGGGAAAATCTTAAGTGAATATCTATAATACTAAAAGGGTAATATGCTAATTAGACCAGACATCATTCCAGATATCCTTCCTGATGAAGCCAGAGCGGGACTTGGAAGCACTATGGAAACAGAAGCCAGATCAGTAGTTGCCAGGAAAGTACATCTTCTCTCAGTCAAGTCTTGCCATTACTGCAGCCTTGTGGGTGCCCATGAGCCTGAGGACCATGCTAAGCCATAGCAAAGTGCTTGGCCCACAGAAAATGTGAGATAATAAACATTTGTTGTTTTAAGCTTCTAAGATTTTGAGATCATTTGTTATGAACATTATGTAATTATTCCAGTCATATATATTTCATATAACATTAAAACCAAGTCACCAGATGAGCTTTTGCTTTTAACTAAGATGTTGTTGAAATGTGAAAATACCTTTGTCATGGCTCAATACATGTTAATAGAGTTGTCTCTATAAATAGGACACCTTGAAACTAGAGACAAGAATGCTATGCCTTCTACCTTTTCAGAATAATAATACTTTTCAGTATGTATTCCATTTTAAAATCTTCCCTTAACATATGAGTCATTCTATTACATTTCATGTGATACCCTCCTCTCTAACCCCTCCAATTAGTGCTGACTCTCTAATCATTAATGGGAAAACATGAAATAAGACGAAATAAATATTTGGTCATGCCTTCTAAATTCCTCCTAGATATGTCTACATTTAAACTCTACAAGAGCAGCAGGCTTCTCTCATGTGTTCTATGCTAATTGAATGGAAAAGAGGAAAGGGATGGTTCTAGAATAAAGAAGTAAAATACTTATTTTGAATCAGAGGGGGGAATCAATAAATAGAATCTAAGACCATTTAAAATGTCAAACTGGCCCAGGTCGGCATGGCTCTGTGGTTGAGCATTGGCCTATGAATCAGGAGGTCATGGTTTGATTCTGGTCAGAGCACATGCCCAACTTGGAGGCTCGATCCCCAGTAGGGGGCATGTAGAAGGCAGCAGATCAATGATTCTCTCTCATTATTGATGTTTCTATCTCTACCTCTCCCTTCCTCTCTGAAATAAATAAAAATATAAAAAGAAAAATATACTAAAATGTCAAACTGTAATTTTTCTGGTTCCTCATTCATAGCACATTCACAACCTCTTCCACTGGTCTCGCTTGTCTGTACAAATGTGGCCCATTTCCTACACAGATATTTTCTTTGGCTAATGTTCCCCATATGCACAGATCAATCTTCACACCTTCTCACACTCATTTTGCCTCTTTTGGCATGCATTCTGTTTGTCTGCCATATGTATCTATCCCTGCAACATTTCCAGACCCAATTTAAAGTTTGAAATATATCCCTTCCTGCACTTGGCATTTTTATGCCTTTAGAACTTGGCATAAGTTTTCTCTATCAAAATATGACTGATCTTCTTTTCCTCTATTTTTTTTTAAAGCTAGTTAATTTCAAAGAAGTATTTCCTCCTATTTTTGTAATTGTTGGCCCAACCCAGAGTTACAAGAACATAAAAATGTAGCAGGGCATCAGAGAAATCTCTTTGTAGTCTTGTGAGGACAATCCTAGTAGTTGGATGGTGTCTGTGAGGGACAACTGGTTTAGATCAGAAAGTTCTCATTGAAGCTTTTTAGGTGGCTTTTTGGTGTGAACCTTCCTTGGCTCAGGGAAGATACTGCAGCAAGTGACGGTTGACTCCCACAGAAATAAATCTTTGACACATGTGAGAGCTGATTTAATTTGTAATTTGTAATTCATTGAATGACCCTTGGAGTGATTACCCACAATCTAAAATGTAGTTTCCTAATTTATCAGATGGTTATGTCATCACTCCAGGTTGAATCTTCCTTCTTCCCCTCTATACTTTCTCCATTTTCTAAGGTCTAGGTCAAATACTTACTGAAATCCACCAGCCAAAATCCAGGAGAACACACTGAAGAGAAACAAAGTAAGCTTATTTAACTTGATGAAGCAAGGGCGAGTTCTCTCCAGAGAAAGTGTGGAGGTCTCAGTAGAAGGGTTTTGGAGATGGTTTTTAAAGATTTGGCTTATGGTGGGTGGTTCTAAATGGGGCTTAAAGAGGAGGGAGTCATTTCTGAATTGGATGCTGTCAAAAATAGGGCCAATTCAGGGATTGGTATCTTGGGAATTCTCTAGGTGGTAGGAAGGTTAAAGTGGTGCCATGTTATCATTGGTAAATAAGTAGTGGTCACCTGGGTTAGTACAAAGAGGGGATGTTGGGTGGTTTTTTGTGTTTGCTGATAATCCTGGTCTCTGTCTTGTTTCAGACCTGGTCACAGCCACACTTCACAGATGAGTATTGATGTTTTGTGTATGTTGCTCATCACAGCCTCACTCTGCCCGTTGCCAGCACTGATTTTTCACTTTCTGGAATGATTTATTTACTGTTGAGCAGTTCATTTTTTTTTCACTTTTTCAATTCTTTGATGTCATATGCTGAGCACCATTATAAATAAAAATATCCCAGACATGGCCATTAATATTAATTTCTGGTAATTTTTCCCCTTTGATTTCTCTGTTGTCATTATTTTCCTGTCAAATTGTCATGCACCAGTTTGAACTATCAACAGTAATATATAATACTGCACTTCCATTGTTATTGTAAATTTTATATTTTAAAAATTATTTAATAGGCAAAAATGGAATATAATTTTGAACTGATTTGAGTTTCTATAATTATTTGTGAGGTCACTCTTTTTTATCTGTGTTTTGTGGGTATCTAAAATTATTTTGGAGAATGGTGAAAATGCATCTCTAAGATATTACTGTTGTAGATATTATCTGCTCAATTTCTTATTGTCTTCAATTTCTTATAAAGCATAGCACTTTGAATGGCCTTGCATATATGTGTTGAGACTAACATGAAATATTTGCTATCTTTAGAAATAGTGTTTCAGTAGACAAAATACTTACATAATTTCTTCAGGGCAAAATTTCAACTATTTGCAGAAGTCAAAGCAATAGGTATTGTAAATGAATGGGTAAATGAAAAAAAATATTATGATCATACAACAAGATGCTAAGGCAACATTTTTAAACTTATTTATAAAAATAGTGCATTTAAATTTTCAAAATGAGATGGCTATTTTGCTTTAAATTGCTAAATTTGTGGCCATTTGTTCTGCAATCATAAAAAAAAAATGTATCAGTTTTTTTTAGTCTTCCAAATATTTTTGGTTGGAATTCCATTTGAAATACGAAGGACACTTTCTGAAATAACTCCATAATGTATGTTACCTGAAATTTTGTTTGCTGTAATCTTGGTTTTAAATTAGCAAGATAAAATTCTAGACACCAAGTACATTATCATAAATACCTATTGGATGACATAATCCTTAGATAAATTATTCTAAATGTTAATCTTTCAGCTCTACATCTTTTCCAAAATTGACTTATAAAATTGCTAAATATAAATAAAAGACACTCTTAAAATGTATTCCTCTTTGTCAATAATTTTTACTGACTTTGATATTTGATTGTTGCTTTCAGGTAATAACAGAAATATACTCAATAATAAAATATATATTAAAATTACTGTTCAAAATTTTAAAATTATGAATAAAAGTTTATTAAGTAATACAACATAAAAACAGATTTTACTATTTAGTGTTTGTCGGAGTTTCTTGAGCCAAGTTATGTCTGAATCTTCTCTTTTTTGTTGTTGAACCTGTTTAAAGGGAGAGTTTTTGTTCATTCATTGTCTTTTGATGTCTAACATAAATTGAGTAAAATATGAAAATTGAAAGTGTTCAGTTTTATTTTAAATATTTTTATAATTATTTAAAATATTGAAACATAGTAAATATTTTTTTTAGCTATTGAAGCCTAATATCCCTGAATATACATAGCAACACACATATGTATTTTATGCATAGAAATGTAATTTTATACATTAGGCATATAGTATATATGTGTGGATATAACATAGAGTTTATAAATACTTTACAATATATATTTAACACCTATGCTACCTTCAGAAATACAACGAATTATTTTTTCTTTGATGTTGAAGGCTAATCCCCACCAGAATTCCTAGCTCTGAACATGACACACTTAATTCACTTATGACAATATTGTAACATCAATCATGCCTTGCAGCCAGCAACTGCAGCCCTTCTGTTGTTCAGTAGTTTCCCTGTAATTATTTTTTAAGTCATTTCCCCAGTACTTCATAAACCATTTTTAATGCTACTGGATGGAAACAGACAAATTAATTCAATTTTCAAGGGCTTTTAAGAAATGTAGCTTGATTTTAGGTGGCAGTTAATTTCATATTGCTACCTTAATCACAGACATACGATATAGTGTTTTTTTTTTTTTTTTTAAGGTAAGGTTTTCATAGCTGCAACCTAGAAAAAAATTGCTGTATAACAGTGAAGTTTTCTTTCTTTTCCTTTCTTTCTTTCTTTCTTTCTTTCTTTCTTTCTGTATGGGGAGGGGAAAAATCAACCTTACCATCCCCTCTCCCATATGCTTCAACTTTCATGTCTGTTTTGCCATCTATTCATTAGCATAATGATTAATGAAAGTTCTCCAGAATTTCAAATTCCTTGAAAAGTAGCCAGTGCTTGCTCTTTGGAAGCGACATCAAATAAAGGACAATAAAAAGAGGGTGCTTCAGGCTTTGGAAGTCTTTAAAGACACATCGCTGTGATCTTTGTATCACTGCTGCAGAAAAGAGGACAGCATTTCATATTTCTGGCATTACTAATGATAACACAGCAACTGCAAGAAAGCATGGATTTCTGGGGGTAGCATCAGGGAACAGGACTCCTGCTGCGCTCACCAGCTCCCTGCTCTGCACAGCTGCCTTCTCAGCTGGGGGTTTGAAATCAGCACTGTGAGAAAACACAGAAATGACCGTGATGCATCTTCCTCACCATGAGAAAAAGGTAATGTTTAATGAACACTCCAGCCTTCTGTTTTCCTTTTTTAAATTAAACATGGAGAAGTTTTTATTATGATAGGAATGTCCATTCATCAAAGGAACAGAGCAGTCTTAAATATGCATGCACCTAATAGCAGGGCTTCAATCAGCCTTTTGTTGGCAACTGACTTATTTCTGTCTTTGAACATTTTGCTTTGGATCTTTTGTTGTTGTTGTCGCTCCTTTTCATTATGGAATAAAATGCTTACACTGAAAATATATTTGTGCTTGCAGTTAGGGGAGAGGGATGCTGACTGCTTATGGTTTGGCTGAAATCAGTAGGAGTTGCACGAATTATAGGACTTGCTTTTAAATGTGTACATTTATGTCTACAGCATATGAACATGGGATCATGCTCACCTAGCTAAACTTGCATGTAACTGTAAAAATATCACAATTGAAAAAGTAAACCCGTTTTAAAAGTATTTAAATGATGCAGCATTTGATTTGTTAAGGATGCACATATGTACCTCACCGGCTGCTCTGTTGTGGAATGGTGTGTACCATGGTATTCATGGGAGCTCTGCTTTAAGGATGGTTTGGAGGCCAACAAAAAAGAGTTAATTTAAAAACAACAACAACAAAGCTTTTCATCCTCTAGCCATAAAGAAATGCACTATCTTCATTTACACTTGTTGTAGGAATTGCATAGGTATAAATTAATAAACACTATTTTATAGAATCCTGCTCTTCATAGAGTGATTTGCTTCTGTGTTCTTAGAGACGAATCCACTAGGATTCTTAGTTGATTGCTTTATTTTCTCTTTGAGAACAATTTATTTTACAAGCCCAGAAGAATATGAGAAAAGAGAGCTATATGACCTGTGTATGTGCACATGCATGTATAAATGTTTGCTTTACTCTGACTTGGGCCTTATGAATTTCCTTAGCCACTAATTTCCTCAGATTTTCATTAGCCACTAATTGACAAGGTGAATGTTTAGAGGTTAAATACCATTCTTAAGAATGGAGTTGAAGGATTGTATGTGTATTGGAAATGTGTCAAAATAGTTTTATTTTAAGGCTTGAAGCAAAATATTGATTGCTACGACTTTAGTAATTATGCATTATAAAATCTGACCAGTAATTCATTTTACAAACACTTATATGTGCTAGGTACTGGGTTTGGCAATGAAGACGAAAAGATGGCATGTGGTTCTCACTCTTAAGACATTTATAGTCTACATTTCTTTTTTTATTTTAATCAATGAGCTATTTTCTGAAGAAGGATCTGATGTTTAACTCTATTACTGTGCAGCTTATGTTGATGTATTAAATTTCACCTCAAAGGAGAATATCATTTGTCTAGTAGGCAATTGATCTACAAAGGATTGATTTTTTTTTTTTTTACCTACTTAGGCAACAACTATTTATTGAATGACTGCATTGTACTAGTCAGTGTTGGAGATACTTGAGATACAGCAGCAAACAAGACACCAGAGCCTCTATCATGGAACTTATTAGATTCTAGCAAGAATTGAAGATGAGGAGACAGCATAATCCTTCACATTTGTTTTGAGAAAGAGAAATGGGCAAGTATGACTGAGAAACTAAACCTGTTGACTTGATTTTATGGCAATTTATCTGGCCCACTTGGTTTTTCTACTGGACTATGCTGAGTGAAAGCAAAGGAGCTTTTACAGCCTGACCAGAGTGGATCAGTGTTTGAGCATTGACCTATGAACCAGGAGGTCATGGTTCAATTCCCAGTAGGGCACATGCCCAGGTTGTGGACTCGATCCCCAGTGTGGGATGTGCAGGAGGCAGCCGATCAATTATTCTCTTTCATCATTGATGTTCTATCTCTCCCTCTCCCTCTCTAAAATAAATTGTAAAATATATATTTTTAAAAAGAGCTTTTTATAAATATTCATAGCACTTTCAGAATACTTGGAAATCCCTTTAAAGTCAAATGACAAATTGTAATAATATTGTTCTTTCAAAGTCTGTGTTAAGAAGAGTATGCAAAAATTAAATTACTCACCCAGTAAAATGATTTTAAATTTCAGACACTTCAAAGTGAGTTTTCAGCAATAGTCTCCCCGAGTTTCCCTTGACCGACCAACTGGCAAAACACACAAGTTCTTAATGTCCATTGAGATGGTCATACTCTCTCTGTTGGCTGCTTTGGTCACTAGTGAAACTAGCCCAGTGAGCATGCTTCTGGGATCTCATCGTGGAAGGCATTTAGAAAACATTTAAGTGCAGCTTCATGTCTTCCCTGTTTCTTATTTGAAATGCCTCATTTTTCTGTTTTAAGGTGGCAGTAGAATACATTTTTCCTATTTTCTCTTTTGATATCTTACTTTGTTTCTTTCTTGATTTCTTTTTATATTTTATCTATCATCTATCTATCTATCTATCATCTATCTATATCTATCTATCTATGTATCTATCATCTATCTATTATCTGCCTATCATCTATCTATCTATCTATCTATCTATCTATCTATCTATCTATCTATCTTCATCATCATCATCTATTTATCATCATCTATCTATCATCTGTCTATCTGTCTGTCTATCATCTACTATCTACCTATTATCTGTCTACCTAAAATTAAGAATGTATTCTTTTTAGCTCACCCTCAGGTATTTCAAATCCATTTCTCCATTGTCATCTCTATTATGACAGTTGAAAAAACTAAGTTCTCATGTTTCCAATCTCTTTTGCAATGAGAGCACCCATATTCTTTAGTCCTGGACACTGAGACACGGACATATACTTGCTAAGAACTGTAAGAAAGACTTTATTTACCTGCTAGAAGGGAAAGACATGGTGGCATGGCTCCTTCTTCCTTCTTTCTTGAAGGCAGACTGGAATGCTGAAAGCTACTGCAGCCATTTTGGGACTAAGAGGTAGATCTGAGGAAATCCCAGGAGAATTTAGAAATGCCAACCCTAACACGCTAAAACCACTGAACCAATGCCAGCTGCCTCTCTCAGGACTCCTGGTTATGTCAGAAAAATAAATCAACATTTATGAAGTCACCATAAGTGGTGTTTTCCGTTACTTTTAGCTGGGAGAATTCCTAACCAATACTGCACGCATAAATAATTTATTAGAGATTGTTAAAAGTTGAGCATTTTGTTATAAAATAAAACACTTACCAATAAAGAGAAAAATGTAATTCTTGTCTTTAATAACTTTATGGTGGGCATTTTATATGGTAAGCAAATAAAAATCAAAAAACTTTCTGATACTCATCCATGGCTTGAGTCCAATTTGCAGAGGGGCATATTTCTTACCGTTTCTTGGTGTTCAATTTCTCATGTATAAATTGAAGAATTACATTCTTTCTAAGGTCCATTGCAGATTTACACTTCTGAATTTATTAGAATAAATGTATTTTAGGTCTATGGATTTGTAACACTATATATTTTCAAAAATGTGTACATTTTTATTTATTTCAGAGAGGAAGGGAAAGGGAGAGTGAGATAGAAACATTAATGATGAGAGAGAATCACTGATTGGTTGCCTCTTGTATGCCCCCTACTGTGGATCGAGTCCACAACCCGGGCATGTTCACTGACAGGGAATCCACCCATGACCTCCTGGTTCATAGGTTGATGCTCACCCACTGATTTACCCTGGCCAGGCTGTCACACTATATATTGAATAATATTTTAAAAATTGTATTCCATAGATAGTTTGGTTATGAAAGAAGTCATTGTACTTTTGCTGTTCATCTTAGGATTCTATACATTCTACATTGGAAAAACTGGGTTATACGTTTGAGTCTTTTGATAATGCACTCAAAAAATCTAGTTTATTTAGTTATTTACCTGCTGAAATTAGTACAAAAATTATATCTGAAAGCATCTTTTAAGAATAATTTTTTCCCAGCAAAACTATATATAACCTCATTAATATTCTTCTTCTTTGCAGGAATAAATCCAGACAAAAGAATTTCACTAAATGGAGGTTTGTTTGACACCAGCCACTTTATGATATGACTGCGCAACTACATGAAATTGGCACAAAGAGGTTTTATTGAAGCAATAGAAATATTCTCAAATTGCTTTTGGAAGGCATAAAGCATGACAAATAAAATGCTGCTATACCATTTAAAATAAAATATAAGCAAATGAGAATTAAAAGGAAATTGATCATAAACAATATTAATGTCAAGGATTATTTTATTTTTCCATCTAATCTTGCAATAATAAGTGCTTATATTATTGATCAAATGCCAATTGCTCCAACCAAGTCTTTTTTAGCCATATAGGTTGACATTTAACTACAATTTGTAATTTGGTGGATGTTGGAAAATGAGATGTACAAAGAAGCCTTAGCTGGAAATAGAAAATAAATAAATTTGATACCATACAAAAAGGAGAAAATTGATAGTAAGCGAAAAGCTTTAATACAGAAAATGAAAAAAAAGAAAGAAATGAGGATGTGACGATGTGTATGTATTTGTGTGTAAGTATGCGTGTGTGTAGTGTGTGCTTGTGTATGCGTGTTTGTGTGTTTGCGTGCATAGGCAGGCATGTAGGACAATTAGGGAAGCAGAATACAAATGCATCAATAGGGAGATTGCATCCTTTTCATGAGATGAGGAAACGATTGCCAGCTAATGATCCTCACCTCTTGTTTTTCTGAGTAATGGGAAGCCCATGAACTGGAGAGACGATCTGCTACTTAAAAATGAGGGCTTTTTGCTTTCCTGGAAGGAACATAGCATCTCTGGGTGGTGCTGGGATATAAAACAAGCAGAGATGCCTTTTCTCCATGCTGGAA
>NW_006294876.1:1233227-1251158 GCF_000327345.1 Myotis davidii | reverse complement strand
GTTGCCACGGAAACATCCTGAGGCAGCAAGGGTCACCTTTGGAAACAACTGAAAGACTTCAAAAGCAGATCAATAGAGACATGCGGAGACCTGAACTTCCCAGCTAATGTTGATTCCTATTTTAAATGTCATTTTTCAACAAACACTTGCTTATGTGAACACCATGCACTGGGAAGTAGGAAGGCAAAATTGAAATGATAATAACTCTAGTCCATACTGTCAAGCTCTGCTTTTAGAAGCCTGTGGCTTTTGGTAGAAATGCTTTGAGAGGGGAATGAGCAGGAATAGCAGTCTGGATGATGGAATGACATTCAGGTTTAAAAGAAAAGCTGCATTTAAGACTTCATTTGCAGAAAAGTTTTCAAAATATACAGGTTCTTTACTCATACAAACACACTGGATTGGATTTTGTCTAAGTTAGTGAGATTTTTTTACTTTAATTTAAAAAATGTTTTATCATATAGTAGGTTTGTGCAGATTTTGTGTCAAAAAAGCACAATTTCACTCATTCATGCATTCATTCTTTCAACCATTAATTAATCTTTTTATCAAATATTTATTATTTGATATTATAAGTCAGGTACTACCTGAAGATGAAGAGTGAATAAAACATAGTCTTTGCTTTTTATGGTCTGAGGACTCAATCTGATGAGGAAGGTAGATAAAAAACAAACAATGCAATTACTTGCAGAGGGAGCACAGTGTGATGTTTGTAATTCTTCCTGGGGAGGTGAGCAAGGCTTTGGAGAGGGAAATTGTTTGATTTTAGCCTTGAGGGATAGATATGCATTGAGAAGACAGTCCAGCACCGGAAGGACATGTTAAGACACAAACAACAGCAAATGAAAAGTGCAGATATGCGCAGGGCAGATTTCATTGTTGTTTTGTTGATTGATGGTCAGGATGTATTTGGAAGTGTTTGGAGTTGAGGTTGGCACAGACCACAGAAGTCCTTATATAGTATGAAAAAGTTTATGATTTAATGTTAGTTTTCCAGGTTTTTCTTTATAACTTCAGATTCAACAAATGGGGTTATTCAATGCTATAATTAATAGAGCTTTAACTAGCTTACTATGATTCTCTCTTTTTCCCCCTTTACAATCCAGAATTATTTACAAATACCCAGGTGCTTTCAGAGGGCTTAAGGAAATGAAATTGCTTTTTCCTTTTTTAATTTGTTAATTAGAGAGAGAGAGATAGAGATTGATTGGTTGTCCTGCTCATTTATGCATTCACTTTTTGATTTTTGCATGTTCCCTGACTGGGCTCGAACTTGCAACCTTGGTGTATCTCTTTCCAGATGGCACGCTAACCAATTGAGCTACCTAACCAGGCCAGTAATTATGTCTATGATGCTATATTATTGTGAGCAATTGTGAAATGTATGGAAAACCCTCTCGGTATTAAAAAATCACAGCAATATTTGATTTATTAAAATACAACTAATGGAATTTTATGATAGGAGTCTTGAAATCACATGCCTTTCTTTTTGTTAGAAAACTCATAAGTGACAAGTACTGAGAGCTCCTCTGACTACTAATATGATACATTGCACACGGGAATGCGCCATGAACTCTTCCTTTATGACGGACAAGAATGACACTTTATGTATAAGAAAATGTACAGGGTGTGTATGTTTGAGAACTAAAGCTTTTTGACATCATTTAGGTTAGCCACCTGTTCTAGCCTGCATTTACTGAATAAAATAGATGATCTGGAGAGAGTGTGTATGCAGCTGATTGGTCTGCCTTGTTACCAAGGCAACCATTTTTTCTCTCTCTTTCTCTCCTCTATGACTCTGAAAGGGTTCATAACCCATTAGTACTCCTCTGGGCAGGAACATGAGAAAATTTCTTTTACTTTTTTTTCCCTGTAGTTCCTGATAAAAATGATGGGTGATGGGATTAGCAGAATTTAACAGATTGCTTTGAGCCAATTGTTTATTCAGACTGTACATTTTCCAAATGTTGGTAAAATTTAGATCAAAACCTTAAAGACACATCACAGCTAATGGAGAGATGCTGATGATAACGAATATAAAATTGAAAATATTTTTAATCTCAAGTGAAGTTTGTCAAAGGCAATATATGCAAAAATAGAGATTCTCTGAATTCAGTCCAAAGGCAATGAATAAAATGATATTTTCCCAAATTATTTTAGCTAGGATTTCTATCAGGGTTTTCCTCAATTTACAGAGACAATGAAACATGAAAGGATAACAATTTAATAAAGGTTTTATTAGATCCATCAAACTATCAGTTCAGTGGCTAAGTGATCATTTTCTGAATGTCAAAGAGCTGGAAGAATTGTGGGGTGATGGCTGACTCCACACTATGTCCAAGCCATCAGAAATCAATACAGATTTTTCATCCCCTAGTGACAGATTTCAGCATATCAATTTGCTTTGATTTTATAAACTATATTTGTCTTTTCTCTTCACCTTTGTACATATGCTTTCCCTTTGTATCCAAATTACCATGTATTAAAAAAAAATTAGTAGGCCTCCCAAACAGATAAATTTCTATAGCACTTTCCTTGTAACAGGAATTTTAGTTTATCCCATTTTCTTCACTCCTCTTGTCAATTCAGTGAGATAGACATTGTTTATCTCATCTTACAGTTGAGTAGACTGAGAGTGGGCTACATAACTTGTCAAGAATAGTGGGGCTGTTATTCATATTGAGTTCTAGCTCATCCTTTTCACTATGCTATGGGGTAACTTTCTAACTCTATTTCTGTAATATTACTAGCAGGACATGTCTTTTCTAAACATTGAATATTAGCCAGAAAAAAGCCATATTGAATCTTAGAACATTTAAAGTAAGCATCTTGAAAGCCTTCTCACTCTATTATTTTGGATTTTCTCACAAGTAGAATGCAATTCCAAGCTTTGCCTAACTCACTCTAGTGCTGAAGTTTTTGTAGATACTGAGAAGAATAGTTTTATCATACATGGCAATTCCTTGACATTTTAAAAAAAGATTGTTATTGAAAAAGGGAGAGGGAGCAAGAGGTAGAGACATCAATGATGAGAGACAACTGTTGATCAGCTGCTTCCTCCATGCCCCCTACTGAGGATCAAGCCTGCAACCCAGGCATGTGCCCTTGACTGGAATTAAACCTGGACCCCTCAGTCCGCAGGCTGACGCTCTATCCAATGAGCAAAACCGGCTAGGGAGGGTGAGATTTCTTTTTATTACCTTTCTATAAAAACTAGATAAACTAATTAAAATTGAACTTTGAATGCCTACTTTGTAACTATCTCATCTGTTGTTCTTTGCAATTGAAAAAGAGCATATAGCATCCTGATATATATAGCAGGGCTATGGGGACATTTGGGAGGGATTAGGTTCATGACCTGATCATGAACAAATCTTAATGCAATTAGATTCACACTGATTTCTGATTTTCTACTAATTTTAACTCTGCATCTTGAGGTTTCAAAGTTGGAGTTGATATTTTAAAATAAATAGTTCTTTGATAGATACAGGGACATTTGAAGATGTGATCACACCATGAACAGGCAGTTTTTAAATACAGTTCTCAGTGTCCAATAAGGCAGTGCAAATATTTTACTTGGTGTGAAGGCTTATTGTGATTGATCCCAGCTAGGTTAAAGATTAACAAACACTTCACCAGATGATCATAAATATGCAGGAAAAGCACAAAGATATTATTCTCCTGGAATATGGGGATTTGGCAAAAGAAGAAAATGCATACTTTAATTTGCTGCAAGCAAGATGAATTTGCTGTTTTTCCTCCTATCTCCAGCATCAGTTCAATGTTTCCAAGTTTCTCCAAAGAATAAGACCATTATTTAAAATTTGGAAAAGAATGTTATATGAAGGCATTTTATTTGCATATTTAAAAATACTTTTATTTAAATACTAGAGGCCCGGTGCACAAAAATTTGTGCACTCGGGGGGAAGGGGGGCCCCTCAGCCCGGCCTGTGCCCTCTCGCAGTCTGGTACCCCTCAGGGGATGACCATCTGCTGGCTTAGGCCCGCTTCCTGGGGGATTGAGCCTAAGATGGCAATCAGACATCCCTCTGGCAGCCCGGCAGCCCTCAGGGGATGTCCACTAGCCAGCGGGGAAGAGGCCTAAACTGCAATCGGACATCCTTAGCGCTGCTGAGGAGGCAGGAGAGGCTCCCACCACCACCGCTGTGCTGGCAGCCATCAGCCTGGCTTGTGGCTGAGCAGAGCTCCCCCATGTGGGAGCACACTGACCACCAGAGGGGAGCTCCTGCATTGAGCGTCTGCCCCCTGGTGGTCAGTGTGTGTCATTGTGACCAGTCATTCCCAGTCCTTCTGCTGTTAAGATCAGTTTGCATATTACCCTTTTACTATATAGGATAGAGGCCCGAAGCACAAGTGGGGACCAGCTGGTTTGCCCTGAAGGATCAGGGTAGGGGTCCCGCTTGGTTGCCTGGCCAGGCTGGATGAAGTGATGATGGCTGTTTGCATCTCGTCATATCCCCTTCAGGGTGAGGGTCCTCATTGGGGTGCTTGGCCAGTCTGGGTGAGGGGCTGAGGGCCATTTTCAGGCTAGCGGGTGACTGAAGCTCCCAACCTCTCCTTTTTTCTTTTTCTTTTTCTTTTTTTATTCTGGGATTTATTTACCTTCTATGGCTGTCACTGGAACTGGGTTTGTTTGGCTTCTATAATTGAAACACTGTTTCAGCTCCAGCTCCGAAAGGCCAAGAGGCCAGCTGGCTGAAAACAGGTTTCTGGAGATTGTTTAGCTTCTATAATTGCAACATTGTTTCTTAGAATGCAGCTCAGAGCCCAGCAGCGGCAGGCGGGGAACCTTGGCTTCCTCCATTACTGGAGCAAGCAAGCCTCCTGTTCGCTTCAGCTGCCTGGCTGACGGCCGCCATCTTGGTTGTCAGTTAATTTGGATATCTTGCTGATTAGCCAATGGGAAGGGTAGCGAAGTTACAGTTAATTACCATGTTTCTCTATTATTAGATAGGTTAATTTTGCTTCTGTCATTCTCTTCCATAGTTATCTAGGTTAGATTAAAATGCTTCATTTGTGCTCCAAATATATGCTAATGTCTTAATTCATTCAACATGCTTTCAGCAACAATTCATGGTCTCCCCTGTGCTGGATACTCTATTAAATGCTGAGCACCCAGAGGTAAACTTGCAGTCCCTCTCCTTCATGAATTGAGCTTTGTGGCGAACAGCTGAAGATAGTCAATGATCTCAGTAGGGTAAATTCTGCCATAAAATAATGAACATGGAGGTTGAGGGACATATTGTAAAGTGTTTCCAAATAGAATCTTCCAGCACCTACATATTCATCCTGAATAATCCTCAGTGTCTGACACTGCTTATTACTGTCCCTACCCACTTGCCTTCCTGTTTTTGCCCAAGTCTTTATATGTGTTGGAGTTCATCTCCCTTAGTTATAACCTTGATTTATCTCAATTCTTACTTTGCTTTTTGCCTGTGCTACATAGGTCAATTTGAACAATGTCTTTCCTGGAATTATTTTGCTTTGTTATGATTGTGTGGCTACATCTTCACCAGGATAATCCTGGCTCATTTCTTCCAACATTGCATTTTCATTATTTATCTACTGGAAAGCAGACTTTTAGTTGTTGACATATCCAATAAGTCCATGTGGAGGGGTGTGTAGGAAACATTTCTTCCAGAGGGATCCTCTCGTGGGGAGTGCTGTATTACAGCTTTACCTAAGACACACCCTGCCCTCAACAAACACTCCTCTTCACTGGTGTCTACTTATCTCTGTTGAGGATTTTCACAGTATTTACAGTCAGGTTGCAAGATGCTAACTAGAGGCACAACACCAACCAGGAGAGCAGCTGGCTTACTGTCATGCAAGTCAGCAGGCACCTTCCACAACATTGGAAGTCTATGCATTCCTGGCATCCAGATTGTTGTTGTTTTAAATCTAAATTATAAGCAACCTTATTTTTTACACAAAAGAAATCATACTGAACATGTCCTCAAACTTTCTTTGTTCTCAGATAATTCAAAGACCTTTTGGTATACCCCAGTGCTGCGACCTGCAAGGCTGGGCTCAGGATCTGAAGGAGGGGCTGATGCACAAATGAAAATGATATACAAGAAATATGATTTTAGAAGGCATTGGCGGTAGGGGAGCTGCTTTCTTGAAGAGACACGCCAACTTCTGGCCTGGTCTGCTATTTATTTACTTGAATACACATTTGCCCTTTAGCAATGCATACAGGCATATCAAAGGTAAAGTTTGGTAAACAGTAAAAGGATTATCAGGTTAGGGAATTGCCTTGAGCCACCACTATCTAAACAGATGAGGTGCTTAGTGTCAGCCCTGCTAATGCCCAAGGTCCATCAGCCTTCCGTGTTTCTTGGTGCACTGACAGTACTGGCAGTGATATGAAGGTATTTTGCCTTTTATCTTGAGAGTGTTCTGATTCTTTGGCTATGATCGCAGCATGCTGCGTTGCTGATTTATTCCTTTGATTCAAAGGTTTGGCCTCTTCTCCCAGTTGGAGGCAACCTTAGTTAGGGCATAATTTGACGCAGTGTTCTTTGGGTATTGTTTGAGGATGTCATGAAGCACAACCCAATACCCACTTAAATAATCTGAGTTTAGAACCACTTTCAAAAGAAGAAGTTCAAGCCTGGCTTGATGACTATGCCAACACCTTTGAACCAGGTCCATTTGAAGGGCTATATGTCATATTGGAGTCCAACACTATGAGCAGAAAAAAAATCGAGGGCTGGGTTTATTTTTCTCTTCATGCATCTGGTGATATGGCCTCCATTGGAATATTTATGTTTGTAATAATTTCCTTTTCTTGAGTCAAATAACGATTGTGGATTGATATATATTCTCTTTCATCTTGAGCTTCTAGACAAGGACTGAAAGTAACAACTCATGAAATTTGACATAAAGGAAACCTATTATTTAGTAAAGATCCGAGAAAGTAAGGTAAATGGGAAAAAATGTGTTTTTTTTTTCTGGATAGGATGCAGCATTTTTAAAAGTATAAGCTAGCCTTTGGTTCATGTTAGTGGTTCCCAAACCTGTCAGCACATTAGAAACCCAGGTAGTGCTTTAATAATAAACAAACAAATAAACAAACAAATAAATATTACAGGCAAAGTACCATCTAAGATATTCCCATTCAATTTTGGGGTTTGTACCTGGACATTGATATTTTTAAAACCCTTAAGCGATTTTAAGAGCCTGTTTGAAAACCACTGGTCTATGTGGCAAGGCCACACTATATTCTGATATTATCTTTGACATTTCCTTAATAATTCTGTTATATTTTTTTAGCTGCCCAAAGCACTTGTGATGTTGCATCTCTCAAACATCCTTTATGTTAAAATTATGCTTTATATAAAGAAGGGACTTTATCAGAGTGCTGTGTATTTTCTTTCAAATGGGTTTTCACAGAGTGGAAGGACCATAATTCAAGTGTGTGAGGGATGCAGTAGTTTCTTTGGCTTCGCTGGTTTTATCAGAGCTTTGTACAAAGGTCTGTAGACACTGTGGAACCCATCGCTGATCTGCTAATAAATATGTACTGTGTTGTTGCAGAAGATGCCAGCTGAGTGATCTGCTTTTAGTCAGCTAGAAACAACATTAATCCCCACTGAGACGAGTTCCTCCTAACACCACACTCTTCAAAGTAAGTTAACTCCAGTCACTATCTGCTTCTCGGTCACCTTTGGCCTGTGGGTCTTCAGGAAGGTCACATGATGTCTCTGTTCTATAAAAATGAGGAAGGTAGATGACAGAACCTCTCTAAGATGCCCTTTCAACTTTAGGTTCAAAGAACAACAATTTAAATAAACACTTCAGAGGACCATGAATGCTATACAGACCTAACAGCAGGAACAATAGCCTTCATCTTTTCTGTAATTTTATCTGTAGCAGCGAATTATAGCCAAATCACACTGTTATAAAGGGTTGCAGACTCTTAGCATGTATACACGCATACAGTACTTCATGTAAAAAATACAGAATTAATGTCTAAGTTCTGGTGGAAGATAATATAGGATCTCTATATAAGAAATGTTTCCAGATGTGAGAAGCAGGACTTCTGATTAACAGTGGCTTACACTGTAGAAACATATATTGTTTACCTAGTAAGAAATCTAGAAATCACCAAAGATCCAGGATCTTCTTCTCTTTCCTCTCTTTCACACTTAATGGCCTTAATCTCCCATGAGATGTCTGACATATTTCTAGGAATCAAAAAAAAGTCTGTGTTCAAGGCAGAAACAACAGGAAAGAGGATGTGGTGCCATTGTAATAACCTGGTTATTATTTAATGGGAGGATTGAAAGGAGAGACCAGATAATATCATGGTGCCATTGTAATAACCTGGTTATTATTTAACGGGAAGGATTGAAAGGAGAGACCAGATAATATAGGCATGCCATTTATTACATACAGCTTTTCCTAAAAGCTGCATTTAACACTCTCCAAGTCTGTTCCCTGCTGAGCCATAGGGGAAGGAATGAGACAAAGGCAGTGTAGATGCATGCCCAGTAAGATGAGTGAAGTGAAAAGGTACCTACCTGTCTGCCAGTCATACCTGGGGACAAATTTGTGGCCAGGATGGGCGCGGGCACTGCAAGTGTGCCAAACCTAAATATTTTAACTTCCAAACAAAGAAGTGAGTTCTCTCTGTCTCTTTTCTCCCTCTCATTTCCAGGGTTCATGGCTCTCCTGTGGTAGGGGGATGAGCTCCCCAGTGCCCACATGGCTCATGGCCAAGTTGGACTCCACACATGGACTAATGGACTTTAATTAGCTTGGATGCTGAACCACACCCAGCCGCTGCATTGAACGGAAGCTCTAGACACTGGCCTTCCTTCTGGTTGTGCTGAACTCCCAGCTGCCCCTCTTTTAGGACGAGCTTGGGGGAAATGGGACATTGGAAACTGAGGAATGTAACTCCATGCCAATAAAACCTTCTACCACCTCTCACCTCCCGTTTGTAGCTTCTGAAAATTCTGATTTCAGCAATGCCCCAAGAACCACACTCTCACAAAAAATGGATGGATTCCACTAGTGTATTCCTCCAGCAACAGAAGGACAAACAATTTACCATTTGGTACCTGTCACTTTTATCAGGAAAGCAAATCACTGCTCCAGCAATCAGAGCCATACTCCACGTTTGTCTCTTTGGCCAAAATAACATCCTCTTGCCACCCTACCTGGGACGGAGTCTGTAAAAGTCAAAATTTGGCTTTGCTCAATCCTATGAACAGGCCGGAAAGGGAGAAAGAAAGGAGAATGCTGCTTGGTTATTCAATCAATAGTGAAAATGCACGAGGAAATTGGGTTTTGAGAAAACTTACCTTGGAAATGATGAAAAGCATAATTTTGTTTCTCCAATTAGGGTTTTGTGAATTTTCTAACAATGATTTCTTGATTTTTCTGTTGCTATTTTTATAATCTACAGAGAGAAAAAAAAGAATGCTGCATCATGTGACCACATGATCATATGTTGGATCACATAGATGACTTCACTGAACTGCCTCTATATTCTTTTTTGTTTAGGTCATAATGGCACGAATGGTACATCTCTGATAGTCAGCAACTACCAAGAAAAGAATAGGATGTTACTAAGGACATGCACCATGCTTTCCCAGTTGTGACGGCCAAGTGATGTCATAAATCATGACACAAAGTTTCACGTGAGTGTGGGTAGAGAAAAGCGGTAAGTAAATTGAGGCAACAGATGGCACCCAGTAGCATAGGCATGACAAACACTTTTGAAACCATGCTGTGGCAGTCAGTACAATGTTCAAATTTCAAACAGCTTAAGTTTCAGCATATCAAGATGACTCACCACATTACATTAATAACATAAATTTAGTTTTAATTTTATTAGCTTTGGAATTTAGTTCATATTAAATTTGTAAATTTGTTTCTGTAACTGACTAAGTCCCCTGAGCATAAGATGCTTATACCTAGTTTTATATTTATAAAAATTTACAAGCATAGTCAAAACAACGCGAAGCAACAGTGGATATATGGGTTATATATTTTTCCTTTGAAAGGTTCTGCTCACATTTTAGAAACACTGGATTAGAGAGCCCTTCAAGTTAATCATGGACAACCTTGAAATTGTCCTAGCCTGCTCCTATGTCAAAGAAAACTACTTATGTCGATTTCTGTCCTACTCTATGCTTTGCTACTCCACATTTTTAAGAAGTAATCAATACACTCTTCCTGCAGGCTTTTAGATTTGTTCCTGGGATTTTGTACTCCAATCCAAGGACCTGGCAGATCAGAAGGCATTAAAATATCCCCGAATAATAGCTATTGGAGCCTTTTGTTCATAATGAACTGTTTACCTACAATTTTAAAGCTGATAGTATTTTGCTGAGGAAGATCAGGAGTGTTTGTGCAGAGAAAACTTGCACTTACTAAAGAAGCTCTAATCAAAATCGAATGGCAGGCTCACACAGAACCTTTCTTTGTGCTCACAGCAGGTTATGGTGCATTTTCATGGGGCAGCACAGGTAAGAACCTTAGAGGTCATTTACAGAAAGTGCATTCTGTCTCTAAGACCTCACGAGGCTAAGGATATTACCCAAGACCCATGAGGATTAGGACCTGGATGTCCTACAAGATTATTAAATGTTTTCCCTTGTGTCATATAGTTTTTTGAAAGTGGAATTGGCTAGTCAGGGATGGTAGTGGGGAATAAAAGTGTATGTTTTTACAAACTGGTTCACTAAGCTCAGGTGCTGATGGCAGTATGACTGAAGAACTCAACACAACAGGAAGAAATTGTGCTAAGTATATATAGATCCATCTGAAGTGCACTTTTAGGGAAACTGATACTTTAGTAAGCAATCTTCTCAAGCTTCTCAGAAAAAAAATGCATCCATTCTTGCCCTGGCTGGTTTGGCTCAGTGGATGGAGCGACGGCCTGTGAAGGGTCCTGGGCTCAATTCCAGTCGAGGGCACATGCCGGTTGTGGGCTTGTGCAGAAGGCGGCCAATCGATGATTCTTTCTCATCATTGATATCTCTTTTTCTCTCTTCCTCTCCTTTCCTCTCTGAAATCAATAAAAACATATTTAAAAAAGCATTCGGTCTTTATAACCATGCAAGCATCATTAGCGTCTATACATACTGTAGAGCTTCTTATAAAAATCTCGAGTTATTTTCACAAAGTATGCCATCAAGAAATATTCACTTAAAAATAATCAGGACACACAGGACACTGAAAAAATGTTTAGTATTTTATTAAAAAGATGACAGCACAAATGTCAAATAATCACGTAAAAGAAAATAATGAAGGCTCTGAGCAGTCTGAATGTTTCATATGAAAGTCATAGCTCCGCATAAGGATAAAAAAAGGAAACTGGGACATACTGAAGAATTGAATTCAAAACCTTGGGAAAAATCAGTGCATAATTTGAGCAACTCTTTCTATTTTGAATTAGCTGATGTATCTCAACAATCACCTGTGGTGGCTGTGTTTAAGTAAAAGGCGTACCCATTCTCAGCTATCACTACAAAAATGCCAAATTATGAAATACATAGATTCTGACCTGAATACATATCACACGGAAAATCTCTGCAATTGGAAATTAGAGGCTTCAGCTTTAAAACTTGAGATTTGCTAAATGACTCCTCAACCGAGTGCAGCAGCAGCCGAATGGCTTTCCTCTCTCTGGAACAATCTGTGTGTGTACCTGTCGGCCATGCTTTCTTTTATCAGATACTGTTGCTAGGGCAACCACCTCCTTTGTACAGGCCCAGGATAGCTGCTTCTTTTTGGAAACGGACTCTGGGCTGGTTGCCAGATTTTCAATGCTCAAATTAAGGACTCTTCTGTAACGTACTTAACCCTTTCCGTGGCCTGAGAAAAGATAGAGTATAAAAGCTTTTTCTTTTTATCCCCTAAAGGAAGCAGAAACTATCACATGGCTAAAAATATAAAATTATTCTTTCTCTGGGACATATGCTGTGTCCACAAGGCAAATAAATATGACTGATTTAAAAAAAATAATTAAAAGGGAGACAAAGATTATTGATGTTTTTCAGGACATTAGGCTTCAGAAAGGCTATGTTCTTAGTTTGGTTTATAGTCCTTGATTCTAACCCAATGCAGGGGAAAAATCAGTTCACACTAATAAGAGTCAATAGCTTTTTAAGATACTGTATTCTTTACTGTTTTCTACTGAAATGAAAAATGTACCATTATTACAAAAGGAAAAAATAAAAGCTTCCAAACCCAGTCTTCTTATACTCATTTGAACAAATCATATTCCTTAATAGTTTGAATTCTTTCTATCCTTTCTGCTGTTTTTTTTTTAAAATGTTTTTATTGATTTTAGAGAGATGAAAGGAGAAGGAGAGGAAGAGATAGAGAAACATCAATTGGTCGCCTCATCTGGGCCCCTTATTGTGGATGAAGCCCACAACCTAGGCATGTGCCTTGATAGGGAATCGAACTGGGGACCTTTTGGTGTATGGGATGACACTCAACTAACCAAGCCACATGGGCCAGAGCTCCTTTCGGCCTTTATTTCTAAGTGTCAGACTTCAAGATTGAGAAGGGGGTTCACAGGCCTTCTGGATTAATTTGTGACAACATTTCTCATTATTTATGAAACTGTTCATTCCATTTTTGAACTCCAATTAGTACACATTCTTCATATTTTCATTGAGGTTAATATCCATCTCTTTGTTCTACTTCTGTACTTTGAAATCATGTAGAAGAAATCTAGTTCACTGTTTATTTTATAGATCTTTAGTAAGACTAAAAGGAGCTATTATGCCTCCCTAAGTGTAGGGGCCATGGAGGTGTGCCTTCCAAAGACCTGCTGGGAGAGCCTACCTGGTTGATAGACTCAAGTTGCTGCACCTTCATATCCACTGGGGCACCAGTGAGAGAGCATCCTTCTGCCAGGCTGCTCCCAACCGCTGAACAAAGCCATTCCTGACTTTAAGGAGATTTGTCTCGGAGCCAAGTTCAGCTTGGGGACTTTCTATAGGTTCCTTAATTTCCTGAATAATAGATGTAAAGTTGTAAAGCATTTTGGTGGAAGTGTTGTCTGTAGAGTGTCTTAAAGGAACGTTGGTGATCATTCTCCTTTGTTATTTTCAAAAGTCCTAGACTATTCTTATGTTCTTGAATTTGATTATTATTATTCACCAATTTAATTTCTTTATTCCTGAGAATGTTTTCAAGAAGGTCTTTATTTTATTGGTATTTTACAAAATTTGTTTGTATCTGATAGGGATTCATATCAAAAATTAATGAAGAACTTATACAACTTAATACCAAGAAGACAAACAACCAATTAAAAAAGGGGCAAAGGATCTAAATACATTTCTCTATAGAGGACATTCAGATGGCCAATAGACATATGAAAACAGCTCAATGTCACTAATCAGAGAAATGCAATTAAAACCATGATGAGATATCACCCCATGCCTGTCAAAATGACTGTTATTAATCAATCAACAAACAACAAATATTGACAAGGATGTGCACTATTGGTGGGAATGCAGACTGATAAAGCCACTGTGGAAAACACTATAGAGTTTCCTTAAAAAATTAAAAAATGGACTACCTTTTTACCCAGCAATTCCACCTATGGGAATATACCCAAAGAAACCTGAAACACTGATGCAAAAGAATACATGTACTCCTATGTTCATTGAAGCATTATTTATAATAGCCAAGATCTAGAAAAAGCTCAAGTGCCCATCAGTAAATGAGTAGATACAAAAGCTATGGTGCATTTACACCATGGAATACTATGCAGCTATAAAAAAGAAGGATTTCTTACCCTTTGTGACAGCATAGATGGACCTGGAAATTAATATACTAAGTGAAAGAAGCCAGTCAGAGAAAGACAAATACCATATGAGCTCACTTATATATGGAATCTAATCAACAAATAATTTAACAAAAAAATAGAAACAGAAGCATAGATACATAGAATAGACTGACAGCTCTCAGAAGAGATGGGAATTGAGGAGCTGGTGAATAAAGTAAAGATATTAAGAAAAAAATATATGTGACACATAGACACTAACCACAGTATGGTGATAGCCAGAGGGAAAGGGGGTGAGGAAGCTGGAACTGGGTAAATGGGGACAGAAAGAGGATTGACTTTGGTGACAAGCACACGCTACAGTATGCAGATGATGTTTTATTGAGTTGTACACTTGAAACCTGTATGGTTTTATTAACCAAAGTCTCTCCAATAAATTCCATTAAAAAAAAAGGTTGCCCTGGCCCAGTGGCTCAGTTGGTTGGAGCATCATCCCATACACCAAAAGGCTGCAGATTCAATTCCAGGTAGGGCACATAACTAGGTCAGGTTTCATCCCTGGTCAGGGTGCCTGAGGGAGATAACCAATTGATGTTTCTCATAAGAATGTTTCTCTCTTTAGCCCTTCCTCTCTCTCCACAAAATCAATAAAAAAATACCTTTGGATGAGGATTAAAAAGCATAAAAAATAAAATAATAAAGGTTTTATAAATACTATTACCATGTTAGAATAAAAATAATGGTGACACCTAAAAATTCATTTGTTTTCATCTATGAATACTTATATAAAACTAGAGGCCCGGTGCATGAAATTTGTGAACTCTGGGGGTCCCTCAGCCCAGATTGCGAGAGAGTGCAGGCCAGGCCAAGGGACCCCACTGGTGCACAATTGAGGATGGGGAGGGATACAGGAGGTTGGCCAGCTGGGGAGGGGCTACGGGAGGGCTCCAGGGCATGTCCAGACCATCTCGCTCAGTCCCGAGATCGGCCAGAACCCAGCAGCAAGCTAACCTACCGGTCAGAGCATCTGCCCCCTGGTGGTCAGTGCACATCTTTTTTTTTTTTTTTAAATATATTTTATTGATTTTTTACAGAGAGGAAGGGAGAGAGATAGAGAGTTAGAAACATCGATGAGAGAGAAACATTGATCAGCTGCCTCCTGCATATCCCCTACTGGGAATATGCCTGCAACCCAGGTACATGCCCTTGACCGGAATCGAACCCGGGACCTTTCAGTCCGCAGGCCGACGCTCTATCCACTGAGTCAAACCGGTTTCAGCGGTCAGTGCACATCTTAGTGCGCAGTTGAGAGGCCTTAGCATATCATTAGCATAGTAAGCTTTGATTGGTTGAATGGACTACCAGATGACAGCATATTAGACTTTTATTATATAGAATATTAATTTATATTTTACTTATATTGTTGCTGCCATTCAACTTTGGGAGAAGACTGACTATATGTGCTTGAATAGTTTTTTATTTTTAATTCAATAAGAGACTAAGAATATATTGAAGAAGAAAGAAAGAAATGTATGTATTTATTATGTATTTTACTGCTTAAATGAAATGTTTTAATACTTTAGCACGTATATTTTTAAATTCTTTGAATTTTTTTGATCCCTTTGTCAGAGTATCTTGCTCTTGATTTATGGATGCAATTTGTTCTCAACTTCCTCTGAGAATACATTCCCTCTACTTTTCTGTATTAATCCTATTTAATTAGAATAATTTATTGTCTTTGTTTGAGCTTCTTTTCAGGATATTGAGTGTTGTCCAACATCACATTATCTGACAATCATACCAATTTCTGAAATCCCTGACCTAGATCCATATGTTGCAGCTGGTGTGAACTTCTTCCATATAGCACTGAGCTAAGAGTCTGTGTAGCTGTGTCAACAGGTAAATATGTGTATCTTCTCTCTATTACAAATGCAACTTGCATTGCTACAGGCATATCTTTTAGCTCTACCAATACTTTGTGTTTTCCATTTGTTTTGATTTTCTTCACTATGGGAAAACCAGACATAATACATTAAGAAGCCATTCTCTTCCTGGCTGTGAGAGCATTGTCAAAGTTCTTCAGCTTGCTCCCCAGTGTCTTCATTCTAAACCAGCCAAACATCCATCTTCTGAGAGTGAGAAGATGTGTCTGTTTCCGGCCTAAATTTTAGTTGTCAGTGGTAAGAGTTGTAGGGAAGGATTTACTGCATAAATTAAAGTTTCTGGAGATTTTATTGCTGTGTTGAGTCATTTTATCCTGCGTGTGTAGTGTGGCTGGAGGTTACCTGGAGAGCTATTTATTTTCTCTCTCTCTCCTAACACCAATAATTGAAGTCTGCTTTGGCAAAATTCCCACATTTCTTTAGTGATCAGCCCAACCAAAATTCAAGCATGGTGTGAATGCTACAGTCAGGAGTGTCTAGAATTGAGACAGTTCCTGAACTTTGTAGTCTTCCACATGGCCTCCCTGTCACCTCCTTTGCCAGCCTTGATTTTGGGTTATTTTGTTAAAAAACGTATTATACTCAATCTTTTGGATAATTTTGTTCCATTTGAGTGCAGTAATAAGTAATATCCACTTGATATTATCAAGTAATTCTTTAATTTCTTGTCCATTGTTAGTATCTGTCTCTGTACAATGTCCTTTTTTATTCCATGTAATCATTTGTTGAAGTCTAAAATTAGAAAAGAAAAAAGTATCTCTACCAACGTGTCATCAAGAAAGAAACTGAAATATAAAATTGTGTTCCTTTAGCAAATAAGTTGATTTTTTTTTATGTGCTCCTTATTCCAACAACTTCTTTCCAGGACATTCTAAGCTCTCAAAGATCATCAATGCAATTTGACAATTTTCATGTAAGTATAGAGTTAAGGTAAAGTGTGTCTAAGATCTGTGGGTTCACAGGGACAGAGAACAAATGATTTGTTAGGCATCTCACTGAATGGGTGGGATTAGTGGTCCTATTGTCCTTAGGCCTTGTTATTGTTGTTGTTTTTTTAGTCTCTGTAAATGGAATTATATGTGAATGTATGCTATATTTTCTTTAGTTACACAGCTCCATACTGGAAGGTTCCAATTTATCCAAAAACTAATATATTTCTCTTTTATTGTTCCAAAAAGTCTGTTCCATCTTTTTGATTATCAGGTAATATCTTGGTCTTATCTTCTATGTTCAGGTAGCTGAAGTTTTACTTAGCTGTATTTTGCAGAATGTGGAAATTGAGGCTCATAATGGAATTCTTAAGATACATAGTGAGAAAATGCTAGAATCCAAATAGTCTTTCTCTGATATAGTCATGCTTCTTTTACATATAATTACCTGTTTAAATATGAATGAAAAATTTTTAACAAAGATTTTAATGTTTATCTAATCTTGCAATATACCAATTTGACCAGAGAGACTTGCAAAAGTAAACATGTCATGCATCTGAAATGTATACAATTACAGGGTTGAAAAAAGATGCGATGAAGATATAAATTATCTATATCATTGAACTTATCAAGAGAGATAATTATTATAAACAACCAAAACAACAACAGAAATATCCATAACAAGACTAAGGTTTTACAGTGAAGGTAGTGTCTTTCCTGTTATAGAATAGAAGTTGGCTCGGGCATGATAACCTACAAAGATTTCCTGTAGCATCCTGCACAATTCAATCTCTAGAAATTATTTCTTGTCTTGTGTCCTTATGGATGCTTCCTGGGCTCCTGATGGCTCCTTGGCTCCGGTCTTGCTGATGGCATTTGGCACCTGCCCTACTTGGCTCTGCATTTTCTTGACCTCTGGCTGCTCCTGCCTAACCCTGTGAACTGGGTCTTTACCAGAACTGAGGCTGCTGCTCACTTGCTGACTCTGCAAATTCCTGGTCTAAATTCTGCGTAACCTGGCGATAGGTGTCAGTGCGGACATATGTAGGCAAAGCAAATGGAGGGTTACATAACTACCCAAATAACTCTTGTCAAATTCAGCTCAGGCAGAAATATTCATTTTATTTTTAGTTAGCTATATAAAAATGAATCTTTTGATCAGAGCTCTTACTTTAATACTTTCAGGGTTTGATATGCCATGCAATAAAAGGGCCCCAGTTTTGACTTTTTGAGTATGCATATTATTATTTATTATCATCTTAATTTTATTAATTAA
>NW_006294876.1:1219386-1232515 GCF_000327345.1 Myotis davidii | reverse complement strand
CCCCCCCCCCCACTGCCATTTGGAGCATGCGATTACTGACTAATGAACTGAGTAGAGACAATTAAAATATAATCTGAAACCAAAATATTCAGGAAAGATAGCTGAAAAAGAGGAAATTTCGATTGGTATCAGTCTGGACATAAGGCAATCTACAACATTGATATTGTTTCAAAATTTTAAAAATTCCCTGTTGTATTTAGATGGTTCAGGGATGCAGATTCAAAATTCTGGTGGACATATTTAGCTCCATGTTATTCAAGCCTCTGGGTTAGAGTAAGATTTGTTTTCTCTCTCTCTCTCCCTCTCTTTCTACCTTACTCCATCCTTCCCTCTCTTCCTCCTTCCTTTCCTCTCTTTCTGTTTCTCTGTCTCTGTTTCTCTTTTAAGTGAGCATATTTATTATAGACAGTTGTTAGGAGAAACTTGATTTATAATGAATGTCTTCAGAGAAGTGTCTTATGCAAAACAGGGTTGCTAAAATGGGAGGATTTTGTCTACTAATTTGTTTTTTCCCCTCTACCTCCACTCTCTTCCCTTGGTAGCCACCCTTCTATTGTCTGTGTCTATGAATTTGAGTGAAATCATATGCTTTTCAGATTTTTTTCTGACTGACTTATTTCACTTAGCAGAATATTCCCAAGGTCTATCCATGTTGTCAGAAATGGCGCTATTTCATCCTTTCTTATGCCTGAGTAGTATTCCATTGTGTATATGTACCACATCTTCTTCATATAATCCTCTACCAAAGGACACTTTGGTTGTCTCCATGTCTTGGCCACTATGAATAATGCTGCAATGAACATAGGGATGCATATATCTTTGCAAATAAATGTTTTCAAATAAATGTTTTCTACCCAAAAGACTCAAATACTGATTTCTAAGATGGTTCTTAAGCAATATTATGGAGAAAAAGATACTATTTCTGAAATGAAGACTCTTCTATCACTGTATTAATTGCCATGAGGAACAAAATATAAAGAAGTCAAGAAAACTTATAAAGGTTCCAGTTGCTCTTTACAATCACCTGCACTTTTTTTAAAAAAAAATGTACATTCTAAAAAGTGAATACTAGTATTTAATTATGGTTTTAATTTGCATTTTTGTAATGACCAATTAGGAAAACATTAATGACTAATTAGTTGAACATTTTTTTTCATGTTATTTGCCATCTCTATTTTTTTTCTGGTGTTTATTCAAATCTTTTGCCTAAATTCTTCATATAATCTGTACAAACATGCTTTATCAGATATTTGTTTTGCAAATATTTTCCCCCAGTTTTTGCCTTGTCTTTTCATTTCATAGTATTATTCAAAGAGCAAGTTTTGACTGACTCCAATATATATATATATATATGGTTGGTGCTTTGCTTTTCAGATTTAAAAAAAATCATTGCTTAACCCAAAGTTATATGGATTTTCTTCCATGCTCTCTTTTAGATGTTTTATAGTTTTGGACTTAGGTTTATAAAATATTTCAATCACTTCAGAAAACAATCTTGCAGTTTCTGATAAGTCAAACATATCTTTACCATGTGATCTAGCAGTTTCACTCCTAGATATTTACTCAAAAGAAATGAAAACAACGTGTCTGCAAAAAGCCCAATGCATAAATGTTTATAGCAGCTTTTTTCATAATTGCCCCAAATTGCAAACAGCCCCCATACCCATCAATTGATGAAGAGATGAATTATGGTGTACTTATATAGGGCAATAAAAGGGAAAACTACTAATGCATACAATGACAGGAGGTAGGTCAAAAGCACTATGTTAAGGGAAAGGGGTACAGAAGCTATATGGTTTATCAGTCTATTTACATGACATTGTAGAAAATGCAAAAACTATAGGGACCATAATTATATCATCAGAAACCAAGGACTAAGAAAGGGAGGAAAGGGGTTGATTACAACGAGGTATAAAAGACATTTTTGGAGATATGGAAATGACCTCTATTTTAATTTTATCAGAGATTATGTGACTATGTTGTTCAAAACCCTTTCAGCTGTATATCTAAAAAAGTGAATTTTAGTAAATGTAAATTATAGGTGGAAAAACCTCAGTAAGTAAAATTTCTTTCATGGTTCTAACTTTCACATAATTATTTTCAAATGAAAAATTTCGAGTCTGTTTATAAATCCCTTCTTCCCATTTTTTTTTTTTTTTTTACTATGAATGAACTACTTTTCCCCAGGAGGTGATAGAACCCAGCCATCAATTCCTGGCTCTTGTCAAGGTGTTAATAGGTTATTACATGAGTTTTCCACATTCTTATTAAAAACAGTGTTTTTGTCAGTGTCTCAGGCTAGAAAAATCAGACACCTGTTAGCCCTTTGCTTTTTATGTATTTTTAATAAGTTATCTGTATAATTATTGCTGCCTCTGTGGTCATTGAATTAATTTGAGTTCTTTCTTTTCCCCTTCCTCTCATTGTCCTAGCCTAGGGTTTCATACTATTCATCTTGGAACAAAGCATTTGGCTTTCAATTGTTTTTCCAGCCTTTAGGCACCAGCTCTTCCAATTCATATTGAATACAATGACCCGATAAATCTTAAAATGCAGACTTTATCAAACTGATTAACACATCAATGTTTTTGGTAATAGGGCTCACTTTGTCCCAAGGTTGCAAACAAAATGTTCTCCAAAGAATAGGAGCTAATATGACTCATATTCATTTTTTAAATTCTTATTTTAAAAAAGAGTTGGGATTAGAAGGATGTTTTATAATCTTTCTTCTCTTGATCACCAACCACGACCAAGACCCATCTCATATCAGGGAAACCCAAAGAAAGAAGATAACAACAATTATGGGGGAGATTTAGATTATTTTGTACCTTTTCAGAAATAAGGAATAAGTGAAAATCTTTAAACTTTCTTCACCCTGCAGAATTTGACCTGCCTTTCTGACATGTAACTGTGGTTCAGTGTTTGAGGTGCCACTGTTGAAACCTCTACTTTAGCTAATTCATTATTTTCTTCTTCCTGGGAAGGCAAGCCTATAATGTGTCTAATGGTTCAGGTACAACAGCAGGGGAAGTTTACTAATAAGAATTTGGATAAAAAGTCTGGCCTGTGTGTCTCAGTGGTTGAGCGTTGACCTATGAACCAGGAGGTCATGGTTAGATTCTCAGTCAGGGCACATGCCTAGGTTGCGGGCTCTATCCCCAGTGTGGGGTGTGCAGGAGGTAGCTGATCAATGATTCTCTCATCATTGATGTTTTTCTCTCTCCCTCTCTCTTTGTCTCTGAAATCAATAAAAATATATTTCAAAAAAATAATTTGGAAAAAGAAGTAGGAGAGAGAGAGGCTGCCATCACTTTCAGTGCCAGCATGTAAACTATCCACCTGGAAAGCATTTCTGTCTCCTGCCAATCATGGGAATTCTCCCAGCTGTCAATCAACCAAATATCTAGACTTTGCCAAATCAAGAGACTCATATAACCCATGCTAGAGGCATGTTTTGTTCTTGTTTTAGCAGCATGAATCTCCACAAAAGTATTATTGGAATGATTGAAATATAGCAACATGCTTACTTGAAGATACTAAAACCAAATAAGCATTTTCTTTGTTTTGTTTTTTTTCTAATGGCCAACCAAATTCTTTCTAGTGTATTAATTTGTAAATGGGAGACTCCAAGGTAAAGTGATGTTTTTATTATTTAGGGACCCTGTAGAAAATAAAATAATCATCAGACTTTACATCATGATTTTACTTTCACTGACTAGGTACTTTCACACACACACACACACACACACACACACACACACACACAATGTGTGTTTTGTTCATGAGAAAACTTTTACATCTTGAATTTCTTAAATACAGAATATTTGAGCTATAAAGAATTTATTCAGCTTTAAATATTCCAGTCTAAGTTTTATTAAACTTTAATCATTTACAAAGTAACATTTTAGGGTCTTCCTTTTTTTTTTTTTTTACAGTTTAGTAGATACAAGTAAGGTATCTACTTTATTTCACACTTAGACTTTTGAAGAATAACCACTAAAATGTTTAATCACAGAGACCTGTAAGTAATGGCTGAGTTCGGAGTGGCTGTTCTATTTACACGGAGAATTAAGATATTTTGGGGCTAAAAACTGGTAGAATGGCCAAGTAAGAACATGCTGTCAGAGGTACATGTTACTTGGAGAGCAAGAGAGACCAACAGAGCCATGAGCCTCATGCTTCCTACATGCCATGAGTAATAACGTCCCTGGTTTTGGTGCCAGGAGTTCCCTGCCTTTGGTCAGCTTCCATGACACTGTAGCTGCTAACTTGTTATAATGCATGCAGAGTGAAATCTCAGGCCCTTCACAGTTCTTGACAGACTTTTGATGGGATAAATAGGACCACAGAATGTGGCATTTTATCAGGGAAAAGAAAATTTAAGGAGCCTATGACAAAGTCTCCTTAGTCAGTTTCTTTGTAATCCAACACCCCATCACTTATTTTTCGACTTCCTGTTTTTAAAATGGCCAAGAAAATTTGGTCTAAAGAAGATGCAGACAAATTAAAAAACAGAGAGTGTTTGATAGGTTCAGAAGGTTTTCCTAGAGTGGGACAACTCACAAGCATCGATAGAATGCCAAACATGATAATTCCTAATAGAAAGAGATCTGGGCTTTTGTTCAATAAACTCCTTGCCCATATTCTATTATTAGCCCTCTTTTTATATGGAGAGGCAAATGTAGATTTGTCAATAATTTATCTTTATATAGTAATCAGCAGTGCATTTTATATAGTCTCCTGTAAAGTTAAGTAGTGTATCTTTTTTTATTTGTCCTTTCAAGTTTGGCTTAATTGACTTTCAGTAATTGATTTCTTCCATACAACCTTTATTCTATCCATCATGTTTTGGATTGGTCAGTGAGTCTCCATGGATTTTGTAGCAATTATACTATTTACAATGCAGTGGAATTATTTGGACTGAGTTTCATTGCTGAAGTTCCAAAAATGATTTACTTACAACGTGGATTCTATGCTCAATTCTTCTGACTCCATTATATTCTACCAACTTCCTTCTTCCAAGAGTTTGACTCTCAGTAATTTTCTTTAACTACATGACTCATGATACACATCACACTTTGAAAAGAATTGGTTGAATTCATAATCTATTGCTTAAGAAAGAGTGGCTTTTTTATACATACTTCCTTGATATAAAATATTTACTTTAATTTTTAATGAAATACTAGCCACTTTAAAATTTTAATACTTTTGTTGTTATTGTTTAAATTCTTTGCTCTCATCATAGGCCACCAACTTTTTATCCAACTCCATTATCTTCTTTTCACTACTTATCTAATTATTATAAGCACTGTTTGCAATAGATTAGTAACATTTTGTGCTAAAACAAAAAGTTCAATTGAAATGAATTTTACAAAACTCATCAGGATTCTAAAAACAGGGGTCATAGTATTCTTTGGGACATTTGAAATTCCTTGAGTGATCAGATGCATAATGTTCTGGAAAGATTTTTTAAAATTCCTAATCAATAAAATGGTTCCTGGATCATTCTTTGAATGAACATTTTAGAATTCTCAACTAAGACCTCTTTATGATATATGTTAATATTTGTCACTCATTGAAAATGATAAGCATGTTTACTTTGCTATGTACATGTTACCTATCACATCCTATAATCAGGTTTCATCAATACCTTAAATGACAGTGAAATGTGGTTATGAAATCATTTCATTACCTAATTAATTTTAAGTGAAAATTTCATTAGTTGATTCTGAATCTCCGCTGCTGAGGTCTGTACCTTTTCTCTCAACCCGCAGTGATTTCATTACCATGCATAAAGATGTAGCTATAAATATTTTAGGTAGCTGTATCCCTTGGTTCTATTATTGCAGTGGCCAATATTTATTATTTATTTAGTTGATTGTATTTTTTATGAATGTGCTTGCATATTGGTTCCAGGGATATCATGATGTGAAGAAACAAAATAAGCTAGTAATTCTGAGAACTATCTTATTTCAGAGTTGCCTAATTAAAACCAGTTTTGAATATAGAAAAGGAAATTAGTGATTACAACAGGATGTAGTATGTGTGACCTTGGTGGGGTACTCAAGATTGCTGGGGAACTGAAGAGGAGCATGGACTGGCTCAGAGATTTCTAGGTAGTACCATTTGAGCCTTTGTTAACACTGCTAAAGTTGCTGATGGACTTTGAAAAAGAAATACAAATAATACAGAGTCATATAAAATCAGAAAGGAAAGGATTAAATGTGATGTGGTTCCCTGAATTGGATCTTAGAGAAGGAATATTAACAAAAAAAAATGGATGAAATCTATATAAACTTTGGAGTTTAGTTAATAGTTATATATCAATGTTGGTTATTTTAGTTCTGAGAAATGGTATTAGGAAAATGTAAGATGTTAACAATGGGGGAAAATGGATGAGGGGTGTCCAGAAACTCTCTGTATTACATTTATAAATTTTCTACAAATTTAAAATTATTCCAAACTAAAACATTTATTTTTTAAAAAGTGGAAAACCCCTCTTTTATTTTGCTGATAGTAAGATCATATTAACATACTGCCCACCTTCCCTCCAGCAATATAGGGTAGACTTTTAGGTCAATACACATAAATCTACTTCATTTTAAAAATGCCTATAAGTCATTCTATAATGCTGACTTACATATTTTAAAGTTATTTTATTGAGTTGACTCAATCTTTTTATCTTAACAAATAATGTTGCAAAGGTCATCTTTTCAAATATATTCTTGTATACAAACCTTGTGTATATGCATCAATCAGACCGTCAAACCTCAGAGGGAAGGTAGGGGAGGGCGGGGGTAAGGGGGAGAGATCAACCAAAGGACTTATATGCAAGCATATTGGCCTAACCAATGGACACAGACAGCAGGGGGGTGAGGGCATGAATGGGGGGTATGGGGGTAATGTGGGGATAAGTTCACATATGTAATAGCTTAATCAATAAAAAAAATAAAAAAATAAATTTGCCAAAAGTAAGAATATTAACATATTAAATGTAAAATTGTTCTTCAAAAGGTTGTTTAAATTTACAAATCTAACAATATTGTACACAATGTTTTTTACTCATGCTTTTATCATACTTTTTTAAAAAAAGATTGCCATTCTATTAGAAAACAGGTGGTATTTCTATTACCAGTATGTCACGATAGATGAATAAATGTTAGCCATGCAGCTGAAGGGCAAAGGGGTGAGGAATGGGTTAGATGAAATCATGGACAAATGTGAGGAAGCACAGAGGAAATACTGTTCTCAGGAAATGCTATATTTTTTTTCAGAAAATTTGGAGTTTTAGCATGGAGTTGAGGGTCAATGTGAGGTTGGGCGTTATAAACTGTTTGTATCCATATAAAGGTGACTACATTTTGAAAAGTTGGAAATCATTGAAGTTATTCATAAAGGAAGAAAACACTCAGATTTTTATTCTAGAAAGACATCTGTGAATGCAGTTTAGAAGTCTGGCTTTAATAGGGTTAGCTAGAAAAGGGGTAATAAGAGATTCTTAATATGATCTGATAAATATTAGCACTTAGGCCAAGAATGTTCCTTTGAGAGAAGCAGAAACTACACGACTTAGGGGCTAGCTAGATATGAAGGGTAAGACAAGTGGAGTAGACTAAGATAAATGTCAGTGTTATTTTTGCTGACAAAATTAGAGACTGCATAGGGCAAGGCAGATTTGGGAAAGAGATGGTACATTTTGTCTTAGATACGTTCCATGAGATGCTTGTAGGAATCAAAACTGAACAAAATGCAATAGATAAGGGGCGGTTTCAAGCTCAATTCTGGCCAGCAGACACACATTTGAAAGTTGTCATTGTGTAGGTGAAAGATGACATTTTGGTTGGATAGTTCTTTGTGGGTTGGGGTGTGAGGTTGTCCTATGCATTGCAGGATGATTAGCTGCATCCCTGGCGTCAACTAACTAGGAATCAAGTAGCATAGCCCAAGTTGTTACAGCAAAAAATGTCTTCAGATACTGTCAAATGCCCCTTGGGAGTAAAATAAATTTGCCCAGTTGAGAACCTCAGGACTATGTAAAGTGAGAAGAGAAGGAAGTTGATAGTGGATTTCTAGGAAACATTGGCATGGAAATGTGTCAGTGAGGTGCATAGAAGTGGTAGGCAGGCAGAAATAGAACAACAACAAAAATGGCACCATGGAATATTGGAGATGGGATGTATCAAGAAGAAGGAATTAGGCATTGATGTCAAATACTGATGAAATGTCAAGTCAGTTAAAGACTTAAACTGTCAACTATATTTGGTAATTTCAAGGTCACGGGTGACATTAACAAGAGTAGATTTTTAGATGTCAGCTTTGCCACCTGGAATCAGTTGTTCTCAAAATCCAATAAAGTATTAGTTTTTGAGCAATGGCTATCACATTGCTTTTCTTAGGGTTTTACTGACAGTGTGTTAACTGTTTTCATCTACACTCAGTCTGGGTATTTTCTTTGGAGAAATACTCAAACTTTTCTACATTTCTCTCTCCTGGCCCTATTTTTGGGTTACACTTTTAATAACCAAATATTCTTATTTTAAGGCAACAGCGTTCAGTTTTTACTTTTATTGTGATCCCTTCATTCTAAAATGTCCAGGGTTTGTGTATTGGCACTAATTAGAGTAGTAGAATCTTTTGCCCAAGTTGCTATGCTCTTATGGAATGTGGTCCTTTTTTTAAAAGCACTTATCATTTGTTATGGGTTACATTGTATTCCTGACCCGCCCCATTCCTATGTCAGAGTTCTAACTCCCAGTACCTCTTTCAGACTGTGAGCTGGAAATAGGGTCATTGCAAGTGTAATTTGTTAAGAAGAGATCATACTGAAGTAGGCTGAGACTCTAAACCAAAATGAGGGGTGTCCTTATAAAAAGGAGATATTTTCACATGTGCACACATAGACATACATACATAGACAGACAGACAGACACACACACACACACACACGTGTCACTGGATGAACATAAAATTAGGAATGGGGATGATATGGCTAGCAGCACAAAAATAAGATTCCTAGAAACCCACAAGAATCTAGGAGAGAATAATGGAGCAGATTTTTGTCTTACAGTTAAAAGCAGAAAGCAATCCTGCCAATACCTTGATTTCAGACTTCTAGCCTCTAGAACTGTGAGACAATACATTTCTGTTTTTAAGCCATCCAATTTGTAGTCTTCTTAAAATGGCAGTGAGTAACCTAATATATCATTATAAATGATACGATTATAAATTCACCCTTGTGATTATTTAATATCTTATTCTGCAAAAGTTTTCTGAAAGCAGAGGTTATATCTACTTTATTCACAATCATATTCCTTGTGCTTACCACAATGTATGACATATAATAGACACACAATAAAAAGTGATTAATTGAGCCTTGGCCAGTATGTCTCAGGTGGTTGAGCATCCTCCCATACACCAGAAGGTCACAGATTCAATTCCCAGTCAGGACCTGTGCGGGAGGCAATCAATGAATGTGCCTCTCTAACATTGATGTTTCTCTCTCTCTCTCTTTTCCTCTCTCTCTTCCATTCCTCTCTCTCTAAAATCAATAAAAAGTGATTATTTGAATAAAAATTTCATTCCTTAACAAGAATTTACTGCTATAATGATTGGGAGAATTTTATATATCATTTATCCTTAACATTTTCTGGTTGCATATTTCAGAGTATCCTTGGAGGTAGAACAGGCTGGGTTTCTCACTGTGCTCTGGGACTGCCAGGTTCTTGACTAGGTTCAGGAAAGAATTCAAGAGTGAGAGTGAAATCAAGTTTTATTTAAGTAGAGAAAAAGATGCCAGGACACAGGTTCTTAGATACATGATCAGGGGGTGAGCTTGGACAAGCTGCCACTGCCTAATGCCCACCCTGGTTGCAAGTACTACAGGGTGCAGCTGTGAAAGATGTGAAAGTACATGTCCCAGTGAACATGGGCGAACTCATGAGTGAGTTACTGGGGCGGTCAGTCAGTTCTTGGGATTTTGTGTTCCCATGGGAGGATGATTTCTGAACTTTGTGACACCAAATTGGGGCTTTGCCTTTGGATGAGAGGTGGTCTTGTTCCTAATATGGTCCTTGAGATGCAGAAAGGAAGGCTCTTAATTGAGTGGAATGGATACATGTGATGATAGGGGTCCTTTATTTTCACATAGGCTAAATTTATTCATTTTTGGCCATAGCAACAGAATATGTGCAAAAGTCTGAGATAGTAGCGTGTGGAATGTGATGACAGCACCATATGGCGAATTGCGTGGTATCTAGATGAATTGCTGTATTTTAATGTTTAATTTAAGAAGTTCTGATTTTGACAGTAAGAGTAGAAGATTTAAAAAATAGAGCTAAAGAGATAAATATGGAATAGAACTGTATGATAATAAAAAAATCTAGTTGTGTGATTACCCATTATCCTATATTTAAATACAATTCTTTCACATAAAACAATATTTCTACCCCCTCATTCAACTAATCTGCCTGATGATTACACATTGTCATTTTACATGTGAGGGATCTGTTCCATTTGTCTCAAATTTCAAAGTATTCATTTTGAGTAATTGTTTTATTGTTGAGTTTATTTTAAGGATACTCTTTGTTAGCTATTTTAATCTTATATAGATATATTTAAATAATGATATAATAGAGTTTGGGCCACCTACACTAACAAAAGAGGAAGATGCAAATTGACTGTACCTTCACCACACCCACCAGCCAATCAGGAGTGGGTATGCAAATTAACCCAACAAAGATGGTGGGTTAATTTGCATAAGCAGGTGCCGAGTGGCTAGGGTGGGGCAGGATGCTTGCATGGCAACAATGCAGGTGTTCTGCACCGCCCCAGCTGCTCCAGGCCTCTGGGCAGCGTGGGAAGGTGGAAAGATGGCTCCAGGCCAGAGCAAAGGCAGTGCTGGCAGCCAGGGGAAGGAAGGCTCATTCTTGCTCGAATCTTCATGCATCGGACCTCTAGTAGATTGATGTAAATAAATTAAAACATCTGAGTTAGCATAAGGAGTAAGGCAAGTCAGAGTTTCTTCTAGAGCAGTGGTTCTCAACCTTCTGGCCCTTTAAATACAGTTCCTCATGTTGTGACCCAACCATAAAATTATTTTCGTTGCTACTATTATGAATCGTAATGTAAATATGTGATATGCAGGATGGTCTTAGGTGACCCCTGTGAAAGGGTCGTTCGACCGCCAAAGGGGTCACGAACCACAGGCTGAGAACCGCTGTTCTAGAGGAACATATCTCATTTTTTCCCTTTTTTATTGAATGTATTGAGATGACACTGGTTAAAAAATTTATACAGGTTTCAGGTGCACAAGTCCACAACACATAATTTGTACCCTGTATTATGTTCACCACCCCAAGTCAAGTCTCCTTCCATCATCATTTATGCCCCCTATATCCGCCTCCACCTCCCTCTACACCCTGTCCTCAGGCAATCACCACAATGTTGTCTTTGTCCATGAGTTTCCTCTCTCTCTTTTTTCCTTTTTGCTCAGTCCCTCCATTCCCACCCCAATAGCTGCCAATGTTTGGTGTCACTAACATTAAATAGATAAAATAAATGTGATTATAAAATATTTTTTCTAAATACATACTATCATTTTTTGAAACATAATATTTTATTCATGAGTGTAGTTCACATGTATTCTCCAGATTTCTGTGCTAAATAAGTGCAATTCTTCCCTCAGCATCCCAACACATCTGTGTTATTATGACATCATTTGGTAAAAACACATTTAAGCAATGTCTATAATAACATATTTTAATTTTCCATTACTATGTTATTTCAAATTGGGGAATGCAAATAAATTAAATTTTATACATTTAGAAAAAGAACGAGAAAGTACTTTTAATAATTACACATATACACACTCATTAACACATAAACATACACACACATCAGATCTCATGAAAAAATTTAATCAAATCATAATGCTTTAGAAGCTGATTTTGATGAGTTTAAGTTAACTAAAATTTTAGAATTTACAGAACAATTCTTTAGGGATCTCAGTTTATGAAAATTAAAATAATCTCTAATCCTCTAAGAATAATTTAAAACAAATTTAACCACTCAAAGTTTTTCTTGAACCTCATAAAACCTTGCATAATAATATACATCTTAAATACACCTAAAACTAACCATGAAGTTAAATTTTCTCTACTTCTGTGTAATAGGTTAAGTATTAGTAAGAGGTGCTGCAAGATGAAAAATCTTTAAAACACAACACATTTACACTCTTAAGTATTACTAAGTATTTTCTCTTCTATTATTTTAAGAGTCAGTATGGAAAAATAAAACATTATGTTCAGAAATGTTATCCTGGGATTTTAAAAAGGCAAATATTAGAAAGATGCACAATTACTTAGATAATCAGGTTACACATTTTATGGGCTTAACATATAAAACTACCAGGGAAAAGTAACAAATAAAGTGAAATGTCCCCTTTCTAACACCAAACAGTCCATTGTTATTTGTATCATCTTAGGGCCAGAGACTAAGTACCAATGAAATGAGCATTACTGATGTAGGTCATCAAAACAAAGAAAACATGGAAACCAAATGAAACCAGATTGCTCTCAGAGTTGTCTTCCAGTTAACCTTGACCAGTTTAAGTTGAAAATTCAGAATTATGGCTCCAGGTTTCATGGAAAGGCCTCAGAAATGGTAAATAAAATTGATCTTTTCTATATTTTTTTATACTGAATCTGTTAATTATACAGTATAAGCATATGCCATAAAACTCACTGTACCAAATTATATCAAATTAATGGCTTTTATTAGAAAAACTACAATAATTAATAAATAAATAATACAAGAATAAACTCTGTGTTTCGTGTATTCACAACTGTAAACCTGTTTTTGCCCAGCCCTTTAGGTAGGACGGAATGTACTGGGACCCTTTGGAACCGTCTGTTCATCTACTTGGCTTCTCCTGAGTCCATAGCAGATCGAGTCACTTTGCCCAAGGGCCTGTCATTTGCTGAGAGGAAGAGACCGAGAGCCTCTAAACAGCTGTTTCCAAGGTTTACACTTTTGAAAATGAAAATATTTTTGAAATGGAGTTAGGTGGATCCAAACAAGGCGTGGAGGCAAGGGAGTGAATGGAGGCCCCGAAGTAAAATTCAGCATGTTT
>NW_006294876.1:1211807-1219341 GCF_000327345.1 Myotis davidii | reverse complement strand
CGTCCACTGTGTTAGATTAGGTAAGAATATTAGGAGAGAGAAGAAGGGTGTTTCTGATCAGGTCCTGCTGGGAATGGTTTGCACCTGGGAAACTGTCTTATTGTGAGAATTGAAACAGCAGGTGGTCACAGTTGTGCTAATACTGGGAGCTCAGTCCAGCTGCCTCTTTGCCCTCCTCCATGTCCTGTCTCTGCTATGGACCAGTTCTTTCTTCTCCTAGAGATGGCTCCCAGGAGTTGTCCTCCACACCTTCCTGCATGTGGGATACTCGAAAGAGCGTATCCTCTGGAGCCTAGCTAGATTACAAGGAGTCCTTTCCATTCTTTTTCATTGGTCAGCCCACTCTGGGCAGTTGAGGAATTATCAGATGCGCCAGGAGAAGCTGCCACTCAGCACAAGGTAGCTGCTGGAGCAGGGACTTTTCTTTAGCTACAATGCTTATTAGAGGAGCCGTTGGTCAGCAATAAAAAGATGTTTAATTTTTAATATATCAGAAGTAAGTTATTCATGTAAAACAAGAGAGAATATGTTAGAATTGAGAAGGGCAGGAATGGAACAATCATGTCATTAGATGAATATTTAATATAAGTGTAACATAAGATTTTAATCATTTGAAGTTATTCAACTTTGCACAAGTATAAATAAAACATACTCTCTCTAATAATAAATGAACACTTTGGAATTTTGATATCTTCATACGAGAATTTGGTTTGTAAGAGTTTAAATTTCATTTATAGCCTTCAAATATTTATCCCTCAATTTTATAGCAGCAGTTTGTCAATGTTCCAAAACTTACTATGTCCTGAAATGGTTCTTTATTTCCCTTTGAGAAGAAGGTAAACTAATTTTTTTTTTATTTTAAAAATGTTTCTTATAGATACTAAACAAGAAGTATGATTAACAATCATAATTTTTATCAGATGCATATACCTACAAAAATGTATTAAGTTTACATTAAAATATGAGGAATGTTTAGTAAGCTTTCTTTTTATATATGAAATTTAGAATGTTAGACAGATCACACTGAAAAAATATATATATGCAGCAAAAATATTTTCATGGCTAGTAATTATAATTTTAGCATTTAGATATGTAAAAATTTGTCATCTCATGATGGCTAAATTGATAATACATAGTCATTGACCTCATGATGAAATGTTTGTTCTCTCAAGAAAACTATTAGGCAAAATTGATTCTAAACAATAATAAATGCTAAACAGAGACAAACAAATGGCTGAATAGCATATCAGTACATAAATACATATATCTATTTTGTATTTTTTTCTAATTCATAGCATTCATTTTCTTTGTAGAAAACTTGCTTATATCTGTTCCATTTTTGAGTTGTTTGCTCCGTGTGAGTAACTATTCTGGGGAATCTGGTTTGTCATTACCCTAAGGAGTGGGTATTATTGGCCAAGCATGAGAAAACATGAAAATCAAAGGTGGATATTGAAATGAACAAATAGGATATAGACAGGAAAAGGGGAGGGTCTTTGTCCAGGAAGCAAACACTAGTATTTCATTAATTTGAAAGCTTTGGCTCTTTAAAAGTCTTCAGAGGTTATAAGAAAATAACCCCTTTGGCACAGCTTCTGTCAGATATACCTCTATTTAAAGCAATGTTGCTGAATATTGAACTTGTGTTTCAATTCATCCATTTAAAATTATAGTTGATCAACAATTTCAGTGCCTATTGTAACATTATTTTCCTTGGTACTTTCCCACAAAAAATAATCTTAACGAATAATCTGATATTAACTTATTGTTATCAGTTTTTTAAAAATATATTTTTATTTATTACAGAGAGGAGGGGAGAGGGGGAGAGAGATAGAAACATCAAAGATGAGATAGAATCATTGATTGGCTGCCTCCTGCATGTCCCCTACTGGGGATGGAGCTTGCAACTCCGGCATGTGCCCTTGACCAGAATTAAACCCGGGACCCTTCAGTATGCAGGCCAACACTCTATCCCCTGAGCCAAACTGGCTAGGGCCATATATTAACTTTATATAAAACTTCTAGAGATAGTGAATTCATAAATCAAGGTAAGAGCATACAGTTACCAAAATTATGAACACCCTGAAAAACTGTTACCACCAATGAACTGTGAAAATAAATATGGAAACTAGACTATAAAAATCAGTACCTTTAACTAACATACTGTCATATGGGAAAACTCTATGACTTCTTTTCTGGAAAAAGAATTATATATAGTAAAAAGTAAGGCTTCTACAATAAGCACCCAGTTGCCAAATCATAGGAATTCAGTTTCCACTTGTTTTCCATCACTCTCCGTTCCCAAGAGTTCTACTACCCTGGAACAGGTTCCAGCAGAATTCTTAGAATAGAAATAGACAAGAGAAAGAGATTCTAAAAATAATTCAGTAGAATCTCAAACATACATATCACAGGTTCTAGAGCTAAAGAAAGCACCAGGTTATTTCAACCTACCCAACCAAATTTTAAAACCCATATTCATCTCACCTCATTCAAATTAACTTAAAAGGTGTGACAGATTTTAACACAGTTAGTATTTACAAATGCCTAACCTCATTTACTGATAGATAGCTATATGGAAACTCAGAATTAATACTTTAGGAACAAAAGGTCAAGATGTCTTCTTTGTTTAAAATTTGTCTGGGCTGTTGAGCAAAGGGTTTTTATCTTTCTCAAGCTTCGAAACCTGTTGTTTAGGAACAAAGCTAGAGTTGTTGGCTCCCTTGAGGACAAGCTTGCAGTTCCACTGAGCCATGCAGTATTCTGGTTCTGTCAGGAGGAGGATGATGCATGCGGACCCACCTGGTGCTGCTTTCCTAATAGCAATGAGGTTGGTATGCATCTTTGCCAAAGGACTGATTCCAGGAGAACTTCGGTGGCATGATGGATGGTGAACTGGTTATTGTGATGAACATCTCAGTCTGAATTCTTGGAGTTTTATGTAAAGGTAAATGCCAAGCCAGAACAACTGTAAAGATCAGTCTTCCTAGCTCAGCAACAGCTTTCAAAGGCATAGAGGTATGGGTTCATATCTACATGACTTAGGGGAAACTGTTCTCTGTTTTTTCATCCCTATCCTTAGGTAGAAAGCTCACCTTTTTGAAGTTAACCAATGATAAGATTTAATGAGTTCGTGAATGAGAGGTGTGTCTTGCAAATATGTAATGAGGCATATAAATATGAAGTGCAATTAAGGAGTCAGTACAATCCTCAATACAATTTGGATACTAAAATTAAATCCCTAGTTGGAATTTTTACATTTGAAATACAGTTACACTGCTATGCATTCCTGAAAAAACTCTACAGTTAGGCATTACAAAAGAGTATTACAGTTACCAAAGCACAAGTTCTCGAGGCCATGTTCTTATAAACAATTACATTATAAATTGGGAATATGATATGTCAGAATCATGCGGTTTATAATAATATGGCAGTACTGATGTGAGGATTTCATTACAGTTAACCCAGGGAAAGAATATTTTGTTTAGGATCATCAACATGTGGTCAGCTTAAAATAAGAGCGTCTCAGTGGCATGAAAATCATGGTTTTGTAACGGGTAACGCAATCAGACTAAAATACGTTTTGATAAAACCGCATTCTGTAAGGGGACTTGTGCTTGATTTTTTCCCTCATTCTGGACACTGCAATCTTGATTTTAATGGTTAGTGAGGTTCCACCCATTCTAAAGCAACACAGGAGTATGATGAATTTAAATTGCTTACATATAATCCAATAGAGATGCTGTATGCAACATACTTGATTATCAGAAATATGTATGCCATCGGTATGACACATATTGCCACATCACAGTGCAAGTATGAACGTACCTCTGTGTTTTCAAAATTAAAAGAGGTAACTTTTCAGATTAGGAGGCAGCCTGGCATCTTTCTAGATAAATTCCCTCACTGGCTGGATGGTTAGGGTACCACAGAGACTTATTCAGTATCATTTAAGCTTCTCAATCCCATTTAAAGTCAAGCTAGAGTTCCATCAGCGCACAAGGGAGACCAGGTGTTTGCCTGTCTGTGCTCTTATTGCTGCCATGACCTGTCTCTCCTGCAGGCTGTCCCCATGCCGTCCAGGATCGGGACAACATGCTCAGGCTGGCACAGACCCTGCCTGCCTGGAAGGAGAGGCTCATGCTTGGGTTTCTCAGGTCTGTTCATTGGTTAATACTCACATGTTCGGACATTTTCCCAGAGCATGCTTTCTTTGCCAGGATGGCCTGTCCAGCCTGTGCTCCCAACCACAGCTGCTCCTATTCCCAGAGCAGCCCTGACATGCACTTGAGTCACCAGCCCTGACCTCTCCTCCCTCCTGCCACCGTGGCTGGGGCAATCTCAGTCTATCAGAGGGAGTTCTCATTTTGAATGATATGTTATTAAATCTTGGCCTTCATTCAGGAGCCATAACAAAACCCTCAGCTCTTTACCAAAACCGAATTTTCCATTTATAAGTCTAATTTTTAAGCATAAATTAAAGATGTAACTCTTGGCTATTTTTATCTTTTGGATTCCATTAAGAAGATTTTGAGAGATGGGTGGTGGTGACGGGGATAGAAGATCATGAGAGGCAATTTCCTGGCAGATAAGAAAAGCCACATTCACTTTAATCATTAGTGATACAATTTTCGAAGGATAGGAAAGGAAAAGATTCTGTTTTAAAATAACAGAAGCCCTGGAAATCTCAGCTAAGAAACTGGAAATAACTTGTCAATATTTTTTTCTTCTTTATGCTCTAAATCCATTTTTAGTAACAGTGGAAGTCATTTGAAATGAAATACAAGACTTAAAGCACAAGAAACGGCAATGAATGCCAGCAGTAAATTGCAAGAAGAAACACAGTTCAGTGGGTCCTTCAGAAATCTTGTGTCTTGAGACTCAATGTTGAAAGTTTAATACTTATTTTCATTTAAAAATTTTATAATTATGAAGCTCTCCATTGATATTAAATTTAGTTCCATTGTAATATGTTCATTTGTTCTCTGAATAGCACAAGTTTCATCTCAAACAGGCCTGAGCTCAGATCAAATACTTTAATTTACTGAGATATTTTTTCCTTCGATGTAAAGTGAAAAAAACAAAAATCTTCTATTTTATGTATGAGAATTAAAGATAGACTATCTTACACTGAACCTTTCCTATGTGCTAGGCGCTTAATACATGGCAGCAACTCTGATAATCAGCATCATCATTTGTTTTCAACTTTGAGGTATTTGTTGTTTGTAACATGCTTCTAAACAGTTTTTAAGTTAAAGTGTCCAAAGTTTTACAAAAACAAGATCTTTTCCAATAACATAATCCTAATCACAATGGAGAATTCATGGGGCCAATAAATAAAGATGTTTTCAGTCTATGTGATTGGCTAGAAGGTGAATTGAAGTGGAATCACTTTAGGAGTCAGTTTTTATAATGAAGCTGAGGAGTTGGTCATAGAGAAATGTTGAGGGAGACAGAGTTTGTTAGGAAAGCACCAACAATTAGGGAGAACTTTGGTGTCTGTCTTCTTTAGTTTCTTTGAGACTTTCATTGCCTGCCTTCCAGACCAGTCCTTGTGTCTTTTTCTTGAAGCTAAATATAAACATTTTTCTTGAAGTCTAACCTTGGTCAATTGTGCTTTCATCTTATGGATGTCTATTCAATCTCCCCTGTTGGGTATTTTAACAACAATTTTGCAAATATTTACTTGACACCTTCTGAATAATCAACATTGTTCAGAGTCCTAGGAATACACACACAAATAAAACTTGGTTCTTGATCTCAAAGAAGTTTACCTGGTGGAAGAGACATCAAGGCAACAAGTAATCTTACCCTCATGACATAATTGCATGTAATATAATTTCTTAGGGTGACAATGATTGGGGGAGGGAGTCAGAAGATGCTTCCTAGAGGAAAGTGAGGGTATGCTCAGACTTTATGAATGAAAACTTTACAAGTAAAACAAATGTACAGCTGAAGTTCCTAAAATAAGGAACACACGAGGAAATTACATTAGCAGTTGTGTATGGAAAACTGAAAATAATTTGTTAAGGACAGGGTTGGGAGTGGTAGAAGTTAAAGCTAGAGAGGTGCACAGATGCCAGATGAGGATAATCCTGTGTATAAGGCTAAAAATTACTTTGATTTTTGTCTTAGAGGCAATGGGAAGGTCCTAGAAGGACAGCGTGAGGAATGATATTTCATTTAGAGTTCGTAAGAACTGAGTGGCCGTCATTTACAATAGAAACTTCGACCTATACTACAGACACTGAGAATTCGGAAAGACCGTGACAAACATAGAAAGAATTATTCAAAGTATGGATTAAATCTACCACATGTATCTCATCCAAGAGAGAAGAGCTTATGGCAAATGCTGAAATGAGGGAATACTAAGCCAAGAAAGCAAGGGGAAGGCAGACAAGGGGGAAGAACAAATATCAGGGTCTGACACACAAACTGGCCATTGCCTGGTTACAAGTTAAACTGACAACTGGGTGCCCTATCTAGTTTAGCTCAGTGGATAGAGCATCGGCCTGTGGACTGAAGGGTTCTGGGTTGATTATGGTCAAGGGCATGCACTTTGGTTGCAGGCTTCTCCCTGGCCTGGGTCCTGATTGGGTCTCACGTAGGAGGCAACCAATCGATGTGTTTCTCTCACATCTATATTTCTCTCTGTCTTTCATTCTCTCTTCCACTCTCTCTAAAAATCAATAAAAAAATCCTCAGGTGAGAATTAAAAACAACAATAACTGAAAAAACCCCTGAGAATTGGATCTTGTGGAAGTGTCTTAGGAACCACCTCTCAGGTCAGTCCACCTAGGAGAATCAAGGGAGAATTTATTCTGTAACTACTTTCAACCTTGCAGTCTTTCATTTTGCATTTGGAGTCAAGACTTTATGGATGTTTTTACATCTTCAAACCACAGGGAAGACCTTGGGCAGGAAGTGGAATGTTGGTATGAGGTAATGCGCTGTTGGGTTATATTTATATGAAGTTAGTCAGAGCTCTTACTGACTGGGCCACTTCTGTTGTGGCCTGCTGGAGGTGGTTGTGGTCAACATCCCTAGAGACAGCTGAGATTGAGAAGAATCTATGGACTCTGAAACAGGCACCCTGTGGCCAACGAGGATGGGACAGTCCCACTGAGGCAGAGATGTGTAGGAGCACATTTGCCACAAAGGCTAAGTGGACCTGATATTCATAAAAGAAGGTGGGATTGACGTTATAAAGATATCTCTGAGATTTGTATTATTTGCTAAGTTCTTTCAAGTTGGCTAATAAATGGTAGGCTATCTAGGAGTGATAGTGATGGTCAACTCATGATGCTCTTTCATCAGATGTTTTAAACATATTTTTAAATTTATTTCAGAGAGAAAGGGAGAGGGAGAGAGAGATAGAGACATCAGTGATGAGAAACATTGAGTGGCTGCCTCCTGCAAACTCCCCACTGGGGATCAAGCCTGCAACCTGGTCATGTACCCTGACCAGGAATTGAACCATGACCTCCTGGTTCATGTGTTGATTCTCAACCACTGAGCCATGCCAGCAGGGCTC
>NW_006294876.1:1209883-1211750 GCF_000327345.1 Myotis davidii | reverse complement strand
CTTAACACATTGCGGCCCAGTAGTTCCATTGCTAGCTTTACCCAGTGGCCAGGTAAGTTTCTATTGAATGAGTTATAAAAATGTTTTACATGAATGTTAAAGGCACTCTTTAAATTAAATACCCATTGTATTTTGAAATTATTTATTACATGTTCTTATAAGCTAATGCCTTTTAAAGTATGATACTTTGTAAAACATTGTGTAATATGAAGCAAGAATTCTTGTGATCCTTCCACAATGTGTTAAAATCTATCCTAACAAATCTTTGCTTTCCTCTTTTTCTGTAGAGTACTTGGTAGCTTAAATTCAGAAGTAGAGTCAGTATTGTGCTGTTAATGGTAATAATATAAACAAACAAAAACCAAAATCAAAACACCTGCAAGTTTGATGAGGTTCCTTGTAGGAAGAAATCAAGGTAATCGTCAAAGGGGTCTAAGCTAAGTGAGGAATGAGGTGATGGCAGGAGGGAAATGGTAGAAGAGATAAAAAGGAAGAATACATTTAAAATCTCTCTCCCGCATGTTTAAATCCAAACTGTGTTTTGAAGGTGGGCATTTTCCCCCTCCATAGCCTGAAGAATTATCTAAAAATCCAGCATTGGTTCTGGTTAATTGACTCAGAGATTTATTCCAGGTGGCTACAACTCTCACCATCTGCTTTGAATACTCTCTCCAGTCTGGTCTCCCGGATTCCTCTGCCACTGGCATCATTACTTGGAAGCTTTCTCTCTGCCGGGTCCAACAGATTGATTACCTATTTGGACAGTCTTCTGTTCTTTGGACAATAGCCATACGTGCTGCTTCTCAAATTACTCGGACGGCAAGTATGACCAATGGTGAGTGGTGGCCTTCCTTCCAACACACCTCTCAGGGCATTAACCCTACCTGCATGTGTGTGTGTGTGTGTGGGGGGGGGTGATATAGAGAAATCATGGCATGTTCTTATGTTAAGCCCATTTTGTGTCCAAATTTCTCATGAAAACATAATTAAAGCATTGGCAATACTTTATAATACCCAGGTCTACATAAGGATAAAGTATGAATGCTAGAAGCAATAACATTAAGCATTTATGATAATTTATAATCAACACAGTTATTTGGTGCTATGAAAATGTAGCTGTTTTTAGACGATAACTTACAGGCCTTTAATATTCCATATTTTCAAAAATTCAGGCTATTTTCTTGAGTTTTTCTGCTGATTAAATTATCATTATACCTTCTGTAATGTAGGAGCATGCCTGGAGAGAATCATCATTATTTGGGAAATCTGTTGGTTTTAGGGTAAATTTGAAAGTAGAAAACAATTACTCTTTGACCGCTGTAGTTTCTTCTTTGAGGGGCCAGGTGCAGACCTGGTTCTGGCTATTTTCAGGGAAAAATAATTTATTTGTATTACCAGAACTTTCATCCAATAAAGAAATTCCATGAGCATGTTAGTACTTTTATTGCTATTTAATTCATACCGTGGATGCCATTCTTCATTTGTCACAGATGTTTGAATAACCATTATTTTATGATGGAAGCAGTACTGCACTTGGAGCCAGTCAGAAACAGCTGGAATTTGTTTCTTTCTCAATATCAATAACTCATGCCATCATCTTCAGAGATTATGTCATCATCAGGCCTTTAATTTCTACCTCTGCAAATTTGGTCTATTGCTCTCATTCTCAAAGTAGACATAGTCATTTACATTAAGATGCAGTCTAAAGTTATAAAATTGACTTTATTTTAGTTTCGCAACAATGTTAAATGTACATAACATTTACGTAGCAATTCTTCTGTAGCTTTTCTTCAATGATGTTTAAGCAAAGAGAAACTTTTAATAGCTACATGCATGCCAACACTTATATTTCCAAGTGATTTCTGGC
>NW_006294876.1:1209196-1209582 GCF_000327345.1 Myotis davidii | reverse complement strand
TCATTTTTTTTTTCACAATGAAAATTTTCTAATAAAACACTGGTCATTACTATGTTAATCCCAGTAATATGTGGAGTTCATTTAGGTTTTCTGACATTTCTATGCTATCGATGGACTGAAGATAAACTGTCTTTTTAAATCACCACATATATTCCGTCTTTGGTTATAACTCAACAAGAAAAAGACAAACAACCCAATTAAAAAAATGGACAAAGGTTGTGAATAGACCTTTATCCACAGAAGATGCTCAACATCATTAGTCACAAGGGAAATGTGAATTAAAACCACAATGTGATGCCATTTCACATCCACTGGGTGACTAAAATTAAAAAGAAAGAAAAATAACAAATGTTGGGAAGAATGTGAAAAAGATGGAATCCACATAA
>NW_006294876.1:1191611-1207663 GCF_000327345.1 Myotis davidii | reverse complement strand
TCTGGATATAAAGATTCTATTATTAATACCTTAACTAATAATAAAAAAAAAAAGGAAAAAAAAAAGATTCTGTTATCATGTACCCAGTGTTTCCTGTCCTAGCATATTAAGTAAGCAATGAAGCAGAGTCACAAATTTTTGGACTCGATAAACCTACAACAACTTAGAATACATTTGTTTTAGGAATATGATTAAATTATTTCATGAAGTTCTGAGAACTCTAGGACAAAAGCTTTGTATAAGTTATATGCTTTTATGAGAACAGTAGGATTCATGAATCGTGTTAATTTTATGAGGCCAGATTTTTTCTAACTTTGCAAGGTTTTTGTCCAAAAATACTAATTTGCCCTAGTCAGTTTGACTCAGTGGGGAGAGCATAGGCCTGCAGACCAAAAAGTCCCAGGTTCGATTCCGGTCAATGGCACATCGGTTAAGGAAAGCTGCTACCTTGGTTGCAGACAACTCCCCTGCCCTGGCCTTGGTTGGGGCTCGTGCAGGAGGCAACCGATCAATGTGTTTCTCTCACATCGCTATTTCTCTCTGACTTTCCCTCTCGTATTCTCCCTAAAAAATCAATGGAAAAATATCCTTGGATGAGGAAAAAACAATGCTTATTTGTTAAATTTTCTGGGCTCTTGGTTTTAAATAAAAACTAAATAGTGTGTTTTCCTGCTAGCCTAAAAATAGCATAGTGCATGATGTCTTCTGGTATCAAGCTCATCTGATACTGTTATAATTTCCTACCACCCAGCATAACCTCAATTGAACAAAAGTGGAAATGAGTCTTTTAGGACATTCAGCAGCGACATGAAATCACATTTCATCCATTGTCCTTGATTAACTTGATGTAAAGTGTTCAGGAAAAGGTCTTGAAAAGTCTTTTAGAACTGTGGCAAACCTTTCTAGGGGAGGAAAGGAAACAATTTCCATTTGGGACATCAATCAATGAGTAAGCAGCTTGTTTCCAATTGGAAAGCTGCTACTGCGTTGTCGAGCAGAAGCAGTTATTAACCAGTCTCTGAACAGCATATGTTATTTCCATTACTTTTCTCTCTTCTGATGAGCAGATAAATGGATGGGAAAAAATGAGCTGACCAATATAGACAGAGCCGAAGATGATGTATTTGCAAGGCACCAAGGCGTAAATGAAATTCCTAACAGCTTCCATTGTGTTACACAGTAGAGTAAAACCAAGTCAAATGAACAAAGACTACTTATGTGTGAATATATGGCACAGTTCACGCTCAGTTTGGATTCAGGAAAATGAAGCACAATAGAAAAAAAGACATACGCCCTAGCCTCAGAGTTCCTAGCTGTGGAAAGAAAGAGTCAACTAAAAGTGAAATATTGTGGTAGGTATAGTAATAAAAGTAAATCCAGGCTGTTCTGAGGTATCTTAGCAAGTAACCTACTAGTAACCTGGGATATTAGGGCTGGGGAGATTTCTTGGATTGAGTTTTTAAGACTGCCTGAGGTTGGAAAAATGAATAAGAAGAATATTTTTATTGATTTCAGAGAGGAAGGGAGAGGAAGAGAGAGATAGAAACATTAATGACGAGAGATAATCACTGATTGGCTGCCCCCTGCATGTCCCACAATGGGGATTGAGCCCACAACTCAGCATGTGCCCTGACCTGCAATTGAACCGTGAAGTCTTGGTTCATAGGTAGACGCTCAACCACTGAGCCACACCAGCTGGGCTTAAGTCTCACATAATTAAAATTGAACTTTTCTTTCCCTGAGAAACTCCTTTTGGTATTTCTCAACAATGAACATTGTCAGCATAAAATAAAGATGGCTGCATTAATTAAGATGATGAATATGACAGAAAACCCAAACTGATGTTGGTTTACCCATCCTAGATTTAATTCTGTCATATACAAAGGCCAGAAGTCAGCAGTTCTGGGTTTGCGTGATAGGTTCATACATTTTTAGAAATAATTCTCTTTCATTTAATTTCTCTGCCACTCTTTTGTTATTCTTTGGTTAGTATTGTGACAGATAGTCAGTGACGTTCCCTAGAACACATTGTGATACCAGGCTCCAGACAGAAGGAAAATAAAGAGGACTACACCCGCTCCTTTAAGATGCTTCCAGTGTGTTGCACACACCACTTATGCCTATAGCCTGTGGGCCAGAACTTGGCCGCATGCCCATAGTAAGTTTCAAAGAAAGCCAGTTAATGTAGCCAGTTTTCTAGTTAGCCATGAGCCAGCTGAACATATGGCTCTATGAATGGTGGGACACTAGCAGTCCCTACTATGTAGTCCAAGAGCTAGAAATCTGCATAAAATTCTATGTTGCTCTCCCACTTTTACTTCTCTTCTTCATTCAGTCCCACATATATTGATCCAACTTTCAAATCCTCACATACGTTTATTTTTCTTCTTACTACAATAGGCTCTTAACCAGATTCTCTATCTGTAGACATGGATCTAATTAATCTACTCACAATATTGAAGATACATTATTAAAACAAACAACTCCAAAATTTAATGTTTATCTGCTTTAACAAATTGCCATTAACTGTTGGATAATATCTAAATTTATTAATGTCATCAACCTTTCTCTCCTCTATGATACCCTTGCTCCTTAAAATAAAAACACTGTTTCTAGAATGGTAGACTATGACTTGTCAATGGTAGACTATGACTTATTCCTAAGAGGTCAGTGTATTTCTGAAATACTTCTCCAGACCAACTCTGGCTCAATGCTTCTGCTTTTTGGTAGTGGCTTATTTTAAGAATGGATGATGTTCCATTTTGGTGCTGGGTTTACAACCACACATGGGACTCCACTATTTTCCTTGATGGAGAGATAAAATATAGTTACTAAATGTTGGCTGTGTGGGCAAATAAAATCTGGCTTCCATCAATCATTACTATTCTAACTCACCAGGCACTGTTTTTGCCCCTTTGACTCTAATTCCTCAGGTTTAGCTTCTTTCTCGTAGTTTTTTTTTTTGTTTTGTTTTGTTTTTTAATTTCCTTCACTTGCAAACCACCCAGATTCTTTCCTCTGGCATGCTGACCCAAGCTCCGTGCCCACAGCTATAGGTTTCATTCTGCTAGAGTGACACCATGTTCAGTTGTAATAAGAAACTTGCTCTCCCTATTCCATACCAGTTGGAATTTCTGAATGTCTCTCTGACAAGCTTGCTGCTCTCGTGTATAGAGGGCATGAGTGGTTTGAGGAATAGAGGAAGTTACACGTTAGTATTAGGAGTAAAAGTAAGCACTATCCTAGCAAGACTTTATTGGAAACGTTGGACTCAAAGTCCACAAAGACACTCGGACATTTTGATTCTTCTTGCTTTTTCTCAATACACGACTTTCCATTTACCAGCATAAGAAAAGGCTCTATAGCCCATTTCTCTGATAACTGAGGAACTAGTGCCTACTTGTTATTCTATTCTTTCAAAATTCTGAATTCTATGTAAGAAGCATTGGGATGTATATGGCACCAATATACTGGCTAATGGTTTTAGTCCCAAATGGATTGGTTATGAATATGGGCACATTTCTTACAGATTGTTACTCATAAATCTAGGCCTTAGGAATTTGTACTACTAGTAGTTTTAGGGAACAGATAAATTACCTTATATATTATTTCATTACCTAGTATATAATATCTTTAATAAATAGTACCGTTTCTCTAAACCTTATAAAACATCCAGTAGTTAATGTAGTTAACAACTATGATTTTGATGATTTCAAAGAAAATAAATTGTTTTATATTCTTAAGTGGCTATCATATTTCTTGGTTATATAAAGTCTCACATTCATTCCCATGTTTTAAAAATAGCTTTAAAAAATTAAAACAGGATGAAAAACATTTAGAAAGGTTTTGCCATTCATGTTTTTCTTAAAAAAATATTTGGCAACTTGTACCCATAAGAGATGGAAAATATGTAATGAGAGAAGAATAAGCCACAGCATTTTATGAGAAATGAGATGAAAAAGCAAAATTCACAAATGCAATGAATAATTTCTTTGAAACAACATATTATAAATTTGTAAAAATAGGATTTTCCATTAATCTTTTTAATAAAGTTACTCCTTTTGTATACTGGTAAGCAGTCCATTACCAGGTGTTATGTTTTTTTTTTGCTTCCATAGTGGTTTGAGGCTAATCACCTCTCTCTATGAAAGATCTGATCTTAAGACATTGAAGTTATTTACAATGATGGGGAGAAAATATTTGTTTTAGTATTTCAGACAGAAAAAATTTTAAAAGGCATTGAGTGTAAACTAATTCTCAATTAGCTAAAAAAGCACTTGACTTTTTAAGTAACATTGCCAATTTTTAAAGAACATACACTATTGTACAATAGTCTCCAATCTATACAGTTAAAGTGGTTATTCATTTTACCAAGCAAAATTGAAATGGATGACTGATGTTTTTCAAATGCTTTAGTCAAGTGTAACAAAATATAAATAATATATACACACATGATATATATTATAATATGTATAATATGTCTATAATGAATATACACAGTAAATATGTCATAGACTATGAATATACAAATGTAATATATTTTATTCAGGAGTAAGACAAATTTTTATTTTATGAGTAGCAAATATCTAAACTAGACATTATAATCTCTGAGATAAAGCCTAGTAAATTTCTCTAGTTAGATTTTAGATAGCCTAGTTTTATCTGAAATTTAGCCTATTACACACTAAATTTAATTTTTCTTCTTCCTATTTCTATCACTGTCTACATTGTTCTTTGATTTATTGGTTTGCCCAATCTCTGTCTCTATCATTTTAAATCCGCTTTTCTATTTCAGCCATCATCATCCAAACTCACACTTCCTCACCCCTGGGTATAACCTGCTGCCTGGATTTCTTGCACCCTGCACACCTCCAGCAGTTCAATCATACTTCAATGCACTATTTGCCATTGGGTTCAACTGCTTACAACTGTCAGTTGACTCTTTTCCATCAGGATGAAATCAGAATTTTGCAGACTAGTTTTTGATGCCATGCATAATATCTCAATCATGTGATACTTCTCCTCTATGAGGAAGTTTGGGCACTACACGGTGAAGTAATCTGTCCATGGTCACACAACTGGTAAGTTCTTAGACAGGACTCACACTCCAGCAGTTTAATTGCTGAGTCATGGTATTACAGTTGTGCTGTATGCCTCTGTCCTGTGAGAATGTGCTGAGATTCATCTGTCACCGAGGAAACAGAAAGGATTAGGTTTCCTAAAGCTATTCACAGAGAACCGATCTTTATAATAATTATTCCTCATTAATAATGGAATGCAGCAGTTTCTGTTTCTTCTCCCCTTCCCCCCTCCCCTTCATTTGGCCACATCACAGACATAACCTTCATGTTGACACTCCATTCTCATCTGCCTCTTCATGCATAACAAAATCGACATAATTATTTGGATGTAGAATTGGTTAGAAAGAGAGTTCCAGTGTTTAAAGAAACCTGACACTGGCAGGTCATGGGAAAACAACATATAAAGTTTCCAAACTTTCAAATAGAAGACAATTTGGTTCTAATCATTGTGGTTTTAGTTCCTTAAACTATTGTGGTTTAAGATTATTTTACATTGTTATGCTAATTGAAGAGTTCAAATGAATTCTGGAATTACTCATTTCTCTTTAATTACTATGGGATATAACAATACCATTTAATTTGGCAATTATGTGCAATATTTGGGGAGAAAATATTTTATGGATATTTAGCACAAAGAATGGAATTTATACTTTTACAGGATGGAGCAAAAGTAGATTTATAGTTGTGAATACACAAAACAGTGAGCTTATTCTTAGATTATTATTTGTTAACTATTGTATTATTTTCCATACAAACAACTGTAAACCTGCTTTTGCACCACCCTGTATATAGCTCTACCTTGAGGATTTATAGTATGTGGACATTAGATGGAGTATTTCTTTTTGTTTGTTTGTTTTGTTAATCCTTACCCCAGCAAATTTTTTCCCACTGATTTCCAGAGAAAGTGAAAGGGAGGCAGGGAAGGGGAGAGAGAGGACACACATCAATGTGAGAGAGACACATCCATTGGTTGCCTTCTGCGTATGTCACTGACAGGGGTCCCGATGCAAACCTACAACCCAGGAAGGAACCTTGATCAGGAATCAAACTCATGACCCTTTGGTGCATGGGACAACATTCTACCACTGAGCCACGCAGGCCAGGATGGATTATTTTGTTTATGGAATAAATATTATATGGATTTGGATAAATTTTCCCTCTCGACAGTTATGTAGCTGTGTTTTAGAGTGAATATGTTTTTTCAAATATAAAAAAATTAATATAGAAAAATAATTTGTGATCTTAGGCTTGCTTATTATTTTTTTTGTTAAATGTTCTGGATGCATGACAATTCCTGTGTAATATCTTACAACACATCCTTAGTCATGTCTGGAATTAGCCTTTTAACCATTTCACTCCCTATTTTTTGTTAATGTCATAGGGTAGTGATGATGATAGAAGATAAAAACTACAAAACAATTTTGAGCATGCAAGATAGGAGACAAACAAGGGCTTATGAGGAATATGTTCCAAGGATGAGAAAATCTGTAAAATGCTGTAATATGTTAATAGCATTTGAGAATGCCCAAATTAAATATCTTGTTATAATATTGTACTTGTAGTACATAGTCTTCCCCTTTTGAACATAAACTACCCAGGGCAATGGCATGTATTACTACCACCCAGAACAGCTGTTGGCACCAAGCATATACCACATGTTATGGAGTGGGCAAATAGATGAATATTGCTTAAGAGAAATAACAAAATTGCTATAGTAAATAGAAATTATATTTAAATTACTATGAAGCACTTTGTAATTAAGTACATGTAATATTTATCATTTATTGGAGATTATTTTATTAATAGTAAAATAATTTGTCAATTTGAGATACAAATTATACTGACAATGAAATTATACTTTAAAATTAACTTTAAGAGGGACTTTAAAATTAATTTTAAGGTCATGGACTCTGACCTTTGAGGTATTTCTTATTTTTGTACTTAACTTGGCTGCTAGTGCATTGAAAGTTTTACAACTCACCCTGGAGTAGTAAATGGTCATGCTTTCTGGTTACAGAAGATTAGCAGTGTTATAGACTCTGCTACACTTTCCAGGCCCTGGGTTTGGATTTCTACAGTCACAGAATGTCTGGGTGGAGAATAGATTTGACTTTCTTAAATATTTGCTTTCAATTTATGACACTCTCACTTCCAGGTTATGTCTCATTCACATTATTTTCATTGGAAATAAGTTCATTGAAGAACAAATTAAAGTTATGCATTCCAGGTTATTTTCTGAAGATTTACGGGATGCTTCAAAGTATTTCGTTCATTGGGTATAATCTAGACTCCATATTTTTAAAGGGCCTTTGTGATTCAATAAGTCAGTATTGCAAAACCAAATAGTACTACTTTAAATTGTAATTTTTATAACATTTCATTTTTTTTCATATGATTCCCTCAACAATACACCGTATAATGTAGGCAAAATATTTGTTAACTTAAAGAAACCTAAAACATAGAGAGGTATAATTACCACTGAAGTTCAAAAAGTTAATAAAAACAAGACATCCAAATTTAATTCTATCTTATTTTCAGAATGACTCGTGATCACTGACAATGTGCAATCCATTCAGCCATTGTCTTCCTTAGGACACAGATGGAATTCCAGCTTGGCGTTGTTAACAGTTCTAACTTTATTTCTTATGCCACATTTTAAAAAATTCTGAAATACTAATTTCCCTGAAATACAATTCATTCATTCATTTATTATTCAGAATAAATCGGAATCCTTAAAACTCCAGGGTATTCTGAGTTTGATATCAACCTTTTCTTCCTGCTACTCTAGCCAGACTGGAGTAACTGTTATTTTCCTGATTGCTTATCTTGGTCCAATCTTTTCTCTTAAGTGAATTTCCTATTGTTTTATCCCATTGATTTCCTATAAGTTGAAGCATAACTCAAATGTCACTTCCTTTATCAAAGCTTTTTCTGATTTTCCAACTCCTGTTCTCTTCCACCCCCTCGCCCAAGTTATCTTTTCATACTGTGAATTCTGGTTAATTTTTTACCTATAGTCTCATGACACTTCCTTGTTTTTAAATAATAGGCACCTACTTTGTGGTTGTCATTTTCTTGTAACCCAAGGTGCCTGCGGGGGGAAAAATACAATTTTGATCTCTGAATTTAAGATGATTTAGATCTAACGAGAATGACAAATAAAAGGCTAACACACAGTGTGATAGATGCAATAGGATGCAAATAGTAAGAAATGCCAGAGACTATGGGGACTTTGGCAAACAATTAGAGTCTGAAATATAGACTGGAAAAGGGAGAAAGTTGGAGGTGCAGGAGTTGAGAAGAGAGAGGGGTCAGTTTCAAGTTACTGATGTGCTACATGTGCCATGATTTAGAGTTGGAGATGTTTCCCAAACACTCCCCTACACATCTTACCATGATTACAAATTCTCCCTTACTAATTTGTGAAGCAGTTTCTCCCTTATTACTTTGAGAGCAGTGTTCTTATGCGATGGATTCTCCACTGGATTTAACTCTTAACTAGGCTTACTTTAAAAAATATATCAGCCTGGATGGCATGGCTCAGTGGTTGTGTTGACCTGTGAACCAGAAGGTCATAGTTCGATTCCCGGTTAGGGTACATGGGTCCTCCAGGAGGCAGCCTATCAATGATTCTCTTTCATCACTGATGTTTTTATTTTTCTCTCCCACTCCCTTTCTCTCTGAAATTAATAAAAATATATAAAAATCTGCTTAAAATTTCCATATACTGTGATATGGAATAAAATTGGAAAGAACAAGAGCATTTTCTGCAACTAAAGATTATAGCAATAGTGAGATGAAAGCAGATGAGATAGAAAGATGAGACCAGATTACACAGTTACTTTATCACACTATCGAGGAAGCTTCTTGGTATTGGCTGAGACTGTGGGAAACAATTTTGATTTTCAGCATTTACTCAAACTTGGTAGAAGTCAAAGAATTTCAATATTTTTTTTTTCCGATTGGTAATCTTATTCTGTGCTAAATAAAATTTCCTCCTGTCACTTCTCAAAGTATCACATCCAGGGAAAACTAAATGAATATGCTTCATAAAATTAATATAGTTATAATATTTTCTCCACAGTAAAAATATTTAAAGAAGTCACACATTCACCATACAAGAAGATGATTAAAACTACTTGTGGGATGAAGCATAATAAAATGCAGAATTCTGCAGAAAGTGTAAGTTCAAGTAATATATTTAGAGATTAAAAATATACCAAGGAGAAATTATTTAAACCTGTAGTTAAAATTATACATAAGGAACTGGGAATTTGAAAAAAAATCACAAATTTGATTATAGTTCTTTTTTGTTCATCAGACTTATTTAACTTCTCTGGACCAGTGCTCTTGTCTATACAACAAAAGGATTGAACCAGGTAGGTCAGTGGTTCTTTAAAAAACACATAAAATGTACATATGTGTGTAGTATGTTGTTTCCATTTGAAAATGGGACCCTATCTATCTGTTAGAATTACACACCCAAATATAGCATTCATTTCCAGACCCTGGTCTATCTGAGAAAATCTAAAAAGTCTCTTCTATCTCCTTCTTTCAATTTCTATAGTTTTATAACTTAGAGTACCACAATTTTGAAGATTTTAGATTGTGTGAGTATTTTTAAACATTTTGTAATTTTCTTACTTTTTGAATAAATTACATACATGTACCTTCAATTAATGAACTTAATGAACTGAAATGGAATTTGGGGGCCAATTCCAAATGATCTCTGCATTCAAGCTCTTTAAAATACTGGAGTCATACTAGTGGTAAAGACTTGATCTTTATGATTTCTCAGACACAAGGAAATCCTCAAAATATTATATCTCATATTTTAGATAATAAAACGTAAAGCAAAACTCCTTGAAGTCTTTTATTGAAGCTTGAAGCATATTCATTTAGGAACCAGAAAATATTTCTTAGTTACATACTATATTATGATCATATAACTAGATATTTAACATATGAAACAATTTTGACAAGGGGAAGGAATTTTTTAGCTTCTACTGTAAGAGTATTCTCAGCTCTAGGAAGTCAGCTATTGCCCAAAGTTGTGCTCATCTATAATAATAAAAGCATAATATGCTAATTAGTCCAGGCAGCCAAACAACCTTCCAGATGTCATTCCGGATGTTCTTCCGGATGAAGTCGTGGCAGCAGGGGCCGAGGCAGAGGCAGTTAGGGGCAATCAGGCAGGCAGGCGAGCAGTTAGGAGTGATCAGGCAGGCAGGGAGAGGGGTGAACAGGGGTGGGCAAACTTTTTGACTCGAGGGCCACAATGGGTTCTTAAACTGGACCGGAGGGCTGGAACAAAAGCATGGATGGAGTGTTTGTGTGAACTAATATAAATTCAAAGTAGATATCATTACATAAAAGGGTATGGTCTTTTTTTTTTTTTTTAGTTTTATTCATTTCAAACGGGCTGGATCCGGCCCGCGGGCCATAGTTTGCCCACAGCTGGGTTAGGGGAAATCAGGCAGGCAGGCAGGCCAGTGGTTAGGAGCCAGTGGTCCCGGATCGTGAGAAGGTGCAGGCTGGGCTGAAGGACCCCCGCTTCACGAATTTCGTGCACCAGACCTCTAGTTGCATATAATGGGATTTGCAGCTGTAAGACAGCTATATTATCTTAAAAATGTATATCATCAATTCAAGGATATGGCCATTATCCAAACTATATAAAGGAAATTAAATAATTTGGCTCTTAGAGAACAAATAAAAAATACATTAATCTCATAATGACTAAAAGCCATAAACGAACCTATATAGCCATTATCGTAGTTTCAAATGTACATATTATTACATACAATAAAAGATCACAGTATGGCTATCCAGATTTACTGTATGGCTATGCTACAATGCAAAACATAAAGAATAATACCATTTCATTTTTCCTAACAGAAGGTATATTTTAAAATCAATGTAAATATATAGTGAAATTCTTCAAAATCAAAGTTGATTACTGAAGCTGAAAATGCTTGTCAGTACAAGTGATAGCAGCTATTACAACATTAATCCACATATGTTGCATTCTAATGACCAACTTGATTTATAAATTAGATGTCAATTTTCAAAGCATATGGGCTTTAAAATACAACTTAATGTGGTGGTTTGAAGCAGCTTGTAGAGCAAGACCAGCTGAGTTTGAATCCTGGTTTTAGAGCTACTGTGGTGATACTTGCTAACTTTGTGGTCATGGCAAGCCACTTAAATGCTCATGTCTTCATCTGCAAAAGGGATGATTATGGAACCTATTTCCTAAGATTATTATGAAAGGTAGATGGGATAATATGCTTGAAGCCCCCAGAACATTGTCTGGTAGATGGTATTGCTATAAAATATTGGCTATTATTATATTTTAACTTGACTAATGAATAGATTTACATTTATATTAAAACCATACTTACAATTTAGTTAATGCTCCAAAATTGATTTTAGACTTTTCTCATTAGCACTATAGAGATTAGTTATTTATATTTCTTCACTTACTCCTCACAGTAACACTGCAAGACAGATATTGCTTACCCCGTATCACAGAAGAGGGGACCATTGATGAGAAGTTAAATATTTTGCTCAAGCAAACCAAGTCTCTGAGCCAGAGCAAGAATTGAAATCAGTTTTCTCTGACTCAAAAAACCTCAGCTTAATGGCTTTAAAAGGAAGCCCTGCTAAGCATTGATCCTTTGCATCCAAAATTGGCTTCACTTATTAATTGAAAACCTCCTTCATTATGCCAATTAAGTATGCCAATCTTGTTTACATTACCATACAATTTTGTTTACATTTATTTATTTAAAAATAAACAGCTCAAAGGGAAATTGCAGTTTTGCTCTAGTAAAATGTTCAAGGCCAGAATTTTATATCTATTTTCATTAAATTTGATATATTTAAATAGTATAACAGTATTTTATTGAGTGAGAGTAATTTTTTAAATTACTGAGTGGTTAATTTTTTAAAAAAATTACAAAGTATTGAATTATAATATAATTTTTAGGTAATTAGAAGACAACCTGATTTATCTGTTGCTATTTGATTAAATCTTAGCACGTGATTTTAGCAATAAATTAATAGTTAATAGGCTGATTAACATGTAATTGATATTTTGCTAAATCTTTGTGTCAGGCCTTGCTAATTATGAGTTTAAATAGATCTAGTGTTGGCTTTGGGGTAGTATAGCCATTTCTAAGAAGAAAGGTTTTGTTCAAACTAGTGTTTACTGAGGAATCTGTTGACTTTGGTATATATAGGACTTTGGGTGAGCTGTTTTTAAGAATCTCAAAATGCACTCTGTGTTTATTGCTGTGACAAAAGCAGGGAAAAGTGTCAAAGAAGCACGGTGATGTTGAAGTCATAAAGGGGTTAACAGCTCACTGGTGAAATGGTTCTATTCATTAGTCTGCTCACATACATAAAGAGCCACCTTGCAGACACACAGTGGGTGAAATGATTGTGGCTCTGTAGAGCTGACACAGCATCACCTTGTGCTCACAGTGTATGAGCAGGCAGAAAATGACAGACTGTGGCCTGTGGCTTTCCAGGAGGGGGCCCCAGGGCCCCAGTCTTTACTGTAGAGGATAAGAAATACAATAAAATGCCTGTGGGTGTGTGTGTGTGGGGGGGGGGGAGAGAGAGAGAGAGAGAGAGAGAGAGAGAGAGAGAGAGAATTAGTAATTGTAACTTTCCAGTTGGTAAATAAACAATATTTTATTATGTTAATTACCTATCACAATCTCATCAGAATTATGCTGGTGTCTTACACCTAAACCTTTAAGCATATTGTAAATAAAATGATGACTAAAGATGCTAGTATTTCTAACTATAAACATAAGCTTTTAAGAGAAAATGGTATAAGATTCTATTCTCTATCTCTATGTGAAAGCCTATTTAACTTTCTATAATATTCACATTTCATGAGAGGACTTACAAATAAGTAGATATTTGAAAGGTACAGATATTTGTTTCTCAGGCACTATACCTCTCCTGTTCACCAAGGAAGGAGTGTATGTCCGTGTGTGTGTGTGTGTGTGTGTGTGTGTGTGTGCACGAAGAGAAGGATTTTATGTGAATGTGAGGATGTGTAGGTTTTGTACTAGATTGATGTTCACCCATCTGGCCACTAACTACCTTGATGGACTCCCACCAGCCTCTGTTTGCGTCTCCTGAGCTCATTTACCCTAAAGCATGATGAAGACAGCAAAAAGGGACCAGCTGAGCCTTAAGCCTTTGTTTAGCCTAATAGACAAGTTCGCATTTTGCAGATGTTGGTTTTCCAAATCAATAATCCTGTTGATGGCATCTCCCAGCAGTAGCTATTAGATGATGTAATTGGGAATTTGATTTGCTTCTTAGATTAAGACAAATCTCATTTGCAGTGTAAAATATCTAACATAATGAAAATAATGCCTTCTGTTTTGCTTTCTCACCCAAGGGCATTTTACAGAATAGAAGTCAAGGTTATTGTGACAGTAGTCACACTGCAGAAAATTGCAGCCATAGACTACATTTTGAAAGCCTGCTTTTTCCATTTATTAGGTTATCACAAGCAATAGCCATGCTAGCAGACGTATATGTAGCTTTGTATTGTGTTAGGAGAAATAGAATCCCTCGATATTACAGCTGCACTTTTGATTTGTCATTTAGTATTTGGAATAAATAGAGGGTGGTATGCCAGTTGCTATGGAAACTAGTTCTACTTTGGAGCAGGACAAGACTTTTAAGCACATTTGAAATTGCTTCCTTCTTATTATGTTTCAGCACTGAAGAAGGTGCAGTGTGCAATTAAATAGAAATGAAGGTTTAATTAAAAAATTAAATTACATTTTCTGGATAGTCCTTTTTGTGCAATAAGCTTAAGAGAGAGAGAGAGAGAGAGAGAGAGAGAGAGAGAGAGAGAGAGAGAGAGAATTGCTACCTGCAAGGCTGACTGGACATGTATTTGGGAAAGAGAAAAGGATCACCTTCTTACTTCTTACTGCTGTGTGTGTGTGTGTGTGTGAGAGAGAGAGAGAGAGAGAGAGAGAGAGAGAGAGAGAGAGAGTTGTGATGATCCCTTTCATAGAAGTTCATTACAAAAATGTCAATTCCATCTAAAAAATCTTGGTAAATGTATGAAAGACTATAAGAAAATATGTTGGATTTATTTGTAGGTCATGGATCAAGAAAGTTAAATGTGATACTGAGACACAAATACATTAATTATGCAGATTTTTAAAAGAAATCTTTTGAGAAAAATAAGAGATTGCTATCACTCAGGGTTCAGAAGTATAGACATTACAAAAATAAAGATATGTTCATATGAGGTAGCCAACATGTGAGGATTTTACAAGATAAAAGCTAAAAGCAGACTATATTAATTAAAGGTTCTAAAATTGAAAACAATTTTGAAAATATTGACTTAGTCTTATATATATAAGTTGTCCCAGAAATATATAGATATTCAAAGGTGATCACCTTTGCTACAGTCATGTATTAAAACCTTACCTTTTATAGCTTGTTAAAAGAGCTATAAAAGAACATATTTCATGGGTTCTCTCAACACTCTGAGGTAACAAAACAACAATTATCTCAATTTTACATGGAAGTGACTTGTCTAAAGTCACCCAGGTAATCATAGACACACGTGGGTATCAATGTCTCCTGATTTCCATTTCTATGATCTTCCCATTTCTAGAATTACATTTAATCTCCAACTAAATTTACAAAACCTCCTATTTTCTCATAACTTACTGAGGAAGGTATCATAAAATATTTAGGGATACAACTTAAATGATCTTCAGAGTTACAGAAAGTGTGTGATGAAATATGCTTTAAAAATTAAGATTTTGTGTTCTTATAAGCATCTTAACACATATATTTATCTTTTTATAGGTTTAAATTGAGTTTTCTGGTCAATTCACATTGTTCAGGCATATTGGCCATGATTTGATTTGTATGTAATTGAGCTATTGCTACTAAATTGATATCCAGGGTTAATATTATTGCATATACGGTGTGTCCATTTAACTAGTGTTATTTACGTCCAGTAGTTGTGGGTTCAATCAATCCCTTACTGGCGATGAGTCCTTGTGGCAATAGAGCCCCATTCTATAAAAGGGTTGTGTGGAGACAGGAGAAGAGTGCTCCATAATAACAGGAGTGTCATTGATAGTGAGCAGCTGTTGGCCCAGCAGTCCTGGGACTAGCATGAGGCTGCTAGGAATATGTTCACAGCACGGCGAGGCTGGTTCCATGCTGCTAACATGCTGCCTCGCCAAAACCCATCTGGAGAGTGCTGGCTCCATCTGACCGAACACAGAACCTTTCTTAAAGGAGATGGTACTTTATGCTTTGGTCAAATAGAAATTATGCTGTTCACTGTGTAATCAATGCCTTCATAATATCCCCCACTGAAATTAGCACCTGGGAAGTACTCCATGCATTTGTTTGTTTTTGTTTTGTTGTTGTTGTCAAGTTTCTCCTTTACCACAAATCTGGCTAAGTAGTTAGATTTCAATGGGGGAATAAAATGGGATCTGTTGTGAAATTATATCAAGGCCCATCGTTTAAGCTTTGGAATATAAAAATTTAATAAAACATTAGTTTGTGATTAAGATGACAGTCATGTCAAATGTCAACAAGCTGTAATCCCTAGAGTCTAGGATGAAGGGAGCCGGAGCGAGGCAGCAAGCACCCAGGGCTTTGCACACTGGCACCCACGTTCGGGAGAATGCTCCCGAATTCTCAAAGCTGGTACTCTGGCCTACAATGATGACAGCTTCTTCAAGATTTCATACTGATGCTAGAATAAATACCACAGAAGCCAACATAAGAATCTAAGTAGGTTGTACTCATTTTTTATAGTGAGATTTTAACCCCTTCCCCGGCAGAAACGTGTATACTCATTTTCACAAAATGTTCTTTTTCAGTCGTCGACGAGTATACTAAGAAAATATGGTAAAAAAATATGGTTTATAGGAAGACGAGTTACAAACTGTT
>NW_006294876.1:1154692-1191462 GCF_000327345.1 Myotis davidii | reverse complement strand
CATTGGTGAGATTTATCCATGTTTTTGTGATTAGTTGTAATTTGTTCATTTTTATTGCTGTATAGATGTGAGTATATCGCAAATTATTTAATCATTCTTCTGTAGATGGCTGTTGCTATTTCCAGTTTTGGAATGCAATGGACATTCTAGTACATGTCTTCTGGTGAACATATTTACATATCTGTTGGATACATATCTAATGGATTGCCTTAACAGATATTGCTGAATTGTTTTCCAAAGAGATTAGACAAATTTGCACTCTCATTAGTGGAGTACAAGGATACAATTTCTTCACATCTTGTCAAAATGTGATTTTGACTATACTTTAATATTAGCCATTTGAATGGATATGCAGTGTATCTTATTGTAGCTTTATTTTTAACTTTCCTGATCACTAATAAAATAAAGGAATTTTTCATATGGGTGTTGGCCAGTCAGGTTTTGTTTTGAAGTCTGTGAAATATTTTTCTATTGACTCAATTGCCTTTGTCTTATTGTTTTGTAGGTTATTATTTTTGTCATCTCATTTTCTTTCTGATATATGTTTTATTAATGTTTCTTTCCACTAGAAATCCTGCCTTTTTACTTTCATAATGTGGTCTTTTTATTTATGGCTATCATTTTAAAAATTTTCTATTTAAGAAATCTTTAACATTACTTAAAAAAAAACATTTTTTTCTAAATGATATATTGTTTTAACCTTTCACACTTAGATCTACAATTCATCTGGAATTGATTTAGGGCAGGGTAAGTGGCTTGGTAAAAAATTCAGGAGGTTCTCCATTGCATTGTAGTGTCATCTTTGTCATAAATCGAACAATCATATATGTATGGGTTTGTTTCCGTACTCTCTATTTGGTCCTAATGGACTATTTGTCATTTCAGCAATACCACCCTGCATTTATTATATAAATATTTTATGGGTCTTTCTATGTTGAAGTGTCAGTTTTTTAAATTGTCTCTTCTTTTTTAAGATTGCCAAGACTATTTTGGCTCTTTTCAGTTCATACAAATTTTAGGTTTAGATTGCCAATTTCTATAAACAACCTGCTGGAATATTTATTCAGATTGCTCTAATCAATAAGATGGAATTTCTACAGAATTGATTTCTTTACAGCCCTTGAATATTTTAATACTTCATTTATTTAAGTGGTGGTACCTCAAAGGATAATTTTTTAAATAAATGATTTGTCAGTTGGATAACCATATGGATAAAAATGAACTTTGACTTCTACACATGAAAGTCTCACAACTATGCATTAGACATAAAGACAATCCTAGTTGAATTAATACATCTGAATGTTCAAAAGGACCTTGAGATAAAAAGTTGAGTACAACAATATTTCTTAAATATGACACTGAAAACAACTAAATGAAAGCAAAGGACTATTACAAGGACAGGGAGTTTCTTAGCCTAAGTGAGCATGTGTGTTTGCGTGTGTGTGTGCTGATGTGGGAGGATGGTGATGGGAAAGAAATAGTAAATTTGCATTAGACTACTTAGGAACATTACTTACCAACAGTAAAAATGATTTATTTTTATTTTCTCTATAAAGATTATGGGAATACTCAACTTGCATAAAGTATAGGACAATCATAATATAGGAATCAAGGTGCTAAGGATTAATAAGTTTAACAAAATAAAGGCCTAATTACTAGTATATTTTTTTTACTAAAACCTCTTTGAATTAGATATTTGTGTGTGCCTGAAATGATACAAGTTTAAATTATCCAAAGAGGTTTTATCTGTATGTCTGGTTTTGAGACAAATATGGGCAGCAGTAAGGAATTATTTTATCTATGAGTATTTAAATATATTATAAATATTTTTCTCCCCTATAATTACTATAAAAGCCTCAAAAATTGCAAATGAATGAATAGATTAGCAAGATGAAATGAGCATGAAAACTGGTTTAATAACTGAAGCTAACAAACAAATTGTGAATAACTGAAAATGCTTCATTCAGAACTGTTTTCTAGAGTGATTAAGTGTGATTTGCATAATTTCCTTTTAGAGTAAAAATAGGTCTAAAATATTATGTAAAATGGAAGCAGAAAAGCACATCTGAATCAAATATTTCATGGAGCAGTTTGCATTACATTTTCATTTTATTCAATTTTATGGGAAGTATATCTGAAATATTGTACTCCATTTATTTATCCAGTTAGTCATTAAATTATTCATTCATTCAACAAATATTTTGAGCTAGCTGTCTTCTAGGTTCCAACATGCATATTCTTACATAATTGCTAAAATTCAAATTGGTCCTGTTAAAAGGGGTAATAAACATACATTCTACATGTAACCAAATTTCTAAAAGCCAACAAATGATTTATTTTATAGTTGGAATTTCAAAGCCTTTAATAGATTAACAGATGTCTATAAATGGTAGGGTTTTTTTGTTTGCTTGTTTGTTATGTAAAATCACAAACACTGAAGACACAATAAATGGCACAAAAGTATAAGAAATATTTTTCTAAATCTTTTCAGCTTTGACCTCATCTCAGCTAGGGAAAATGAATGAGCAAATCTATTCCTATAGCCAATTTTATTAATAAAAGGCATTTCCTCTTAGACTAACTAGAGTAGAACAATATTCTTAGAATATTAGTTGTACAGATGACACTTTTTTACATTTCCAGGACAATAGGTTTTCCTGGCTCTGCATTAGGTGGTTCTCAATCTTCTGGCCCTTTAAATACAGTTCCTCATGTTGTGACCCAACCATAAAATTATTTTCGTTGCTACTTCATAACTGTAATGTTGCTACTGTTATGAATCCTAATGTAAATATCTGATATGCAGGATGGTCTTTGGTGAACCCTGTGAAAGGGTCGTTTGACTGCCAAAGAGGTCGCGACCCACAGGTTGAGAACTGCTGCTAAAGTATTTTCTGATAATATCACTCACTTGGTCTAGCTGTGAGCAGAAATGATTGAACTTAGTGCACAGGAATACGGATGGTTCTTTTTAGACTTTTGTAAAAATCATGGTGTAGCGGGAAAACCTAAAAAGCATCCAGGGTGCAATATAATAGTTGATGGTTTAACTAATCTGTAGATATCTTACCTCTCTTCTCATTCCTGATATGGCCTTTTCAGCAGCAGGCAGCCAACTAGTGAAAAGACACAAGCTTGGAATCCGTCACCGCATGTATGAGTATTGTCTTTGCTTAGCAATACATAGTTAAACTCCAATTTTTAAGTTGCCTGATATTTCAAGGCATTATCTGGGCATTTAAAAACTCTTTAATCCACACAACAACCCCATGTTGAGGTAATTCAAAATGAGATAATTCAACTCTCATTTTGCAGATAGAAAATTGAATCTTAGATAAATTACTTTGCCCAGGCTTTTGCAGGCAATACACTACAGAGTTGGATTTGGAATTAAGACTGAACTCAAAATAACTAGGCCACACTTAAGGACAGTTCCAGGTTTAGTAAAACCTGAAGCTGAGAGAAATTTGAGGCCACTTACGAAGGAAAGAGACTACAAAATTAAAAGCACTGAATTAGCTCTGTCACAGTGCATTATGACCTCTAGCCCTGCACTTTCAGGTCATGATTCTGGGTGAGTTGGCACAGTGAGCAGTAGGAGTATTACTAGAAGTCACACTCCCTTTGGATGACTAGCAATTAGGCATACAAGAAGTCACTGAAAACCATCTCCATATATCTTACTGTACCTTTAAAAACTTTTTATTTTTATCTTTATAGATTTCAGAGAGGAAAGGAGAGGAAGAAAGAGAGAAACATCAATGATGAGAGAGAATCATTGATTGGCTGCCTCCTGCACGCTCCCTAGTGGGGATCGAGCCCACATCCCGGATATGTGTCCTTGACTGGAATCAAACTCGGGACCTGTCAGTCGGCAGGCCAACTCTCTATCCACTGAGCCAAACCAGCTAGGGCTATCCCACTGTACCTTGAATGATTACATATCTTGGTGTGTCCTGATCAATCCTTGTCCTCACGTACTCTTCCAATGTGTTTATTAATTCTGCCCACTTTAATGATCACTTTCAAGCTCTTTTGCAATCTTTTGCCATTAGAACATAGAGCCAGCTGGGTCCAGGGAGCCTCTAGGGTTAGAAGGAAGTGACAAGGTGAGATAAATGCTTAACTGCTAATTGCCTGCTTTCCTTTTCTAGCAATACTGGTTTGGAGAGAAAGTGAGAACGGAGGTAAGGCAAGAAAAAATGATTATATGAGTTGTGTTACAAGATAGCTATGAGAGAATGACACGGATCTCCTTGAGGTAGAAATTAGAGTTCTCATTTCTTCTGTGTGTTCTTGGTCTTTTGAAATTGTGGCTATTTTTTTCTGGAAGTATACAAAAATGGAAAAACAGATTCACAGAGACATTGAGGAATGAGGGAAATCTGCAACAGCTGGAGGAAAATAATTGATTAAAAAGTAAGAAGGAGCTAAGAATGTGAGGTCCTGCCGGAGTGTGTTTTTCTGGAATAAGGGGAACCTATTAAAGAGAGTTAATGCAATAACAATAACCAGTGCTGGCAATGCGTCAGGCACCCCTCTAAGCATTGCCCTTGAATTAACCCATTTAATTCTTACTAAATATTATGAGATGGGTACAATTCTATAACCCATTTTACAGGTGAGGAAGCTGAGACACAGAGAAGTAAGGAGTTCAGAAGGCAAGATCACACCGACAGTAATTGGTATGTCTAGTCGACCAAAGATTCTCTGGTTCCAGAATCTATAGTCTTTACTGCATCCCTAACCCTCAGAATAGAGGTTTCCATGTTGCTGTACAAGAGCAAGGCATACTTCACTTTTAGTGAATAAATTCTGGTGGTGCGCATGTCAGTTCATGATTTAACCTTCAGTAGAGGAAGAGTTAGAGTCCTACAAACAGATGGTGGAAGAGGACAAGGGATGACCTCCCGATTGTGGTTGGAGAATCCGACCTCTAGATTGTGAATCTCAAATCCAGGGACAGAATTGGAATGAGGGCAGGGGGAAGAGCAAAGAAGGAAGTGCCTTCTTCATGCAGTGGACCTCTGGGAACACTTTTAAGCTCTTTCTTATCTCAATGCTCCATAAACTAATTGCTCAATAATTTTTGTCCCATCCCCTAGAAATGGTTTTTACTTTCTGGTCTTTCTTTCACTTGAACGTTATGTCTTTTGTTCTTTTGGTTATCTTTCACAGAGTGCACAAACTATAAAGCAATTAGCTCTGGCTCCCAGTGGTGTCCCATGCCCCGACCCCCACCCCTCTAGCCCCAAATCTAACATGCTTGAGAGGAGAATACAGGCCTCTCACTAAGGCTCTTACACCAATTTTTAGATATTTTTTTGCAGTTGTCAAATATGAGCCATTAACAGCCTAACTTTAGTTTCCTGGAAATTTTAAGAATTTAATTGAGCTAAAATCAATTTGATTTTATTCTGTCTTCTAGATTGGCAGCATCCAAAGTCTAGAAGATAGAAAGGAGCTCTGAGGAACTACAAAATGACTTTTATAGCCCAAAGGGAACAGGAACAAGGAAGTTATACTAGGCAACAAAGCAGCTTGGTTTTTGCAAGGTTACTTTTTCTTTCTTTTTTAAAAAACTTCTTTATTGTTTAAAATATTACATATGTCTCCTTTTCCCCCCATTGACCTATCCCTGGCCACCCCCAACCCCCAGCACATGCCCTCACCACCCGCTAGTGTCTGTGTCCATTGGTTATGCTTATATGCATGCATACAAGTCCTTTGGTTGATCTCTTACCCCCTCTCCTCCTCCCCTGTCTTCCTACTGAAGTTTGACAGTCTGTTGAACTTAGCTATTATAAATAACACTCCTATGAACATAGGAATGCATATATTCCTTCTGATTGGTGTTTTGGGATTTCTTAGGATACATTCCCAGAAGTGGGATCACTGGGTCAAACAGAAGTTCCATATTTAATTTTTTGAGGAAACTCCATACCGTTTTCCATAGTGGCTGCACCAGTCTGCATTCCCACCAGTAGTGCAAGAGGGTTCCTTTTTCTTCACATCCTAGCAAGCACTTGTGGTTTGTTGATTTGTTGATGATAGCCATTCTGACAGGTGTGAGATGGTACCTCATAGTCAATTTGCATCTCTCGGATGATTAGTGACTTTGAGCATGTTTCCATATGTCTCTTGGCCTTCTGTATGTCCATTTTCGAAAAGTGTCTATTTAGGTCCTTTGCACATTTTTTGATTGGATCGTTTATCTTCCTTTTGTTAAGATGTATGAGTTCCCTGTAAATGTTGGAGATTAGGCCTTTATTGGGTATCACAGGGAAAATATGTTCTTCCATTTTCTCCTTTAGGGAATGGCTGGGCCTATCAGGCAGATGACCTAAGGACTGCTGATCAGGAGATTCCTGACTAACTGGTTTAAGATTGTGTTTCTGGAAGAGAAACTGTTATTAAGTCTTGGTTTGGTGACCTTAGGTTTAGCATCAGTGACTCAATTTGGAGCTGTTGTCTTTTTTATTTTTTTAACAACATTTTTATAAATACCGAGTTTTAAAAAAAATCCCAAGGAAATTCTCCAAAGTGTTACTTAATAACCTACTCCTAAAGACTTAAAACCCAGAAATAGCTTATATCTCTCCTGTTTTATAGACTGGCAGCTTTCTGTCTCTCGCTTAGGCACATTTTAGGTACCTACCAAGCTATGCAATGGGACAGTTTTGTTTTGTTAATACTTTGGTAGCGAGGACAAGACAGCAACCCCTGTCAAAGTGAGCAGAAACATTGGCACGATGACACTTGGAATGACACTCTGGGCTGCAATAGCTCAACAGTATTACTATTTAAGCAATTTATCCCCAATTTTATGTGAGCTACATACATAAATCCATTGTACCACTAATAAACGGAAGCACGCGTTAGCATACCTTACTTTTAATTTTATGCAGATGCATTCCTTAACATCCTTAATTTAATATTTTAATGGCTTACATTATAATTAAAAGCCCCAGCGAGGAAAGTTGAAACTAGGATATGAAACCAACCATTTCTTATTTTCTATACTTTAAGTAAGCTCAGTCCTTAAGAGCTGACATTTATTATATCCGCTCTCCACACACATTCTGTTTATCCCTTATGTAAATTGTAAGATTTAAAGCATTCCATGGAGTTGTCAGTTATACATGTTTGATGATGCATCTAAATTGATACATTAGCAAACATTGATTAGTTCAGTGATGGTGAACCTATGACATGCGTGTCAAAGGTGATACGTGAACTCATTTTTTTGGTTGATGATTTTTCTTTGTTAAATGGCATTTAAATATGTAAAATAAATATCAAAAATATAAATCTTTGTTTTACTATGGTTGCAAATATAAAAAAAATTCTATATGTGACACGGCACCAGAGTTAAGTGAGGGTTTTTCAAAATGCTGGCACGCCGAGCTCAAAAGGTTCACCATCACTGGATTAGTCTCTACATAGTTTACAAAATGAAACTAATTGTTTAACTGAATGTATTAGTTAGAATGTTAGACTTCTGGGGCCTCATGTTGAATTGTTTAGATGTCTTTCTAATTTTATCATAATACATTTCCTGCAAATGAGTGGCTTTAAAACAGAGTGAATCTCAACATATAGGCAATATGAGTATGTCTAGTTTTCCCACATATATGATAAAACTAAGAAAAAAGACTAAGAAGATTCTTACACTTTCTATGGTGTACCTTTTTGCCAGGCACCTATAATAATAAAAGTGGAATATGCTAATTAAACCGGACAACTGAACATCTTTCCAGATGACCTTCTGGACAAAGCCATGGTGGTGGGGGCCGAGGCAGAGGCGGTTAGGAGTGATCAGGCAGCCAGCCAGCCGGGAGAGCAGTTAGGGCCAATCAGGCAGCCAGGCAAGCAGTTCGGGGCAATCAAGCAAGCAGGCGAGTGGTTAGGGGTGATCAGGCAGGAAGGCAGGTGAACAGTTAGGAGCCAGCAGTCCTGGATTGTGAGAGGGATGTCTGACTCCCAGTTGCCCAACCCTGCCCTATCTCCTGTGACTGTGGTCCAGGGAGAAAATAACGAATTTCACTTAGTCACTTACATCACTATTATGCAGCATTTAATGGTGCTCACAGATGGATCTGCCTTGAATTTTGCAGCAGTGAAACCCATTACATGAGAATAAAAGTTTCATTTTGCTAAGTTTTCTCAATATATTCTTGCTAAATTTGAATATATTTAATCTGAGTATTTTTACATGTGAATAATTCTTAACATTGATAAGACTTGTAACATATGATTGGTTTTTAAGAAACATGGTCTAGCCCAGGGGTGGGCAAACTTTTTGACTCGAGGGCCACAATGGGTTCTTAAACTGGACCGGAGGGCCGGAACAAAAGCATGGATGGAGTGTTTGTGTGAACTAATATAAATTCAAAGTAAACATCATTACATAAAAGGGTACGGTCTTTTTATTTCAATAGTTTTATTCATTTCAAATGGGCCGGATCCGGCCCGCGGGCCCTAGTTTGCCCACGGCTGGTCTAGACATTTATGATCTACTAAAGGCCAAATGCACAAATTCGTGCATGGGTGGGGTCCCTCAGACTGGCCAGTGATTGAGGCCTATCAGGGGGCTGGCCAGTGGGGAGAGGGACTGCAGGAAGTTGGCTGGCCATGGGGAGGGACCATGGAGATTGGCTGTGGGAGCACACTGACCACCAGGGGGCAGCTCCTGCATTGAGTGTCTGCCTCCTGGTGATAAGTGAGCATCATAGCGACTGGTTGACTAGTTGTTCTGGTTATAGTGATTAAAAGAAAACAGTTATATTTTAAATCTTGTATGGAACCAGTTATCCCATATTCTGCTTGCCAAACTTCTTGCTATTTTCAATTTTATGCGTTCTTTTGTACTATGTAGTGTAGAGACTAAGCTACAGTAATAAAAAGGTTTTTATAAGGAAGGAGAGGAAAAGCAGAACAACGAAATCAAGGGGAAAGGATGAAAAGTTCTCTGTGCAGCCCAGCACAGTCTATTCTTACGAGGATCGCTAAACTGGTCAAGTAATGGTCTGGGAGCATCATCATGGTTCTGCGTCATCCTGCTTCTATAGCCGAAGGACAGCGAATCTCCCAGAACTGGGGTGACTGAAGGTCTGAGTCTGCATCTTCTGAAGTGGGTTCCTAAAATTCTAACGCAAACATGCCCTTTATCTACAAGCTACATATAGTGGGGTGGGTTACAATTCCCCACTGTTACACTCACACAAATATGTGTGTATGACCTCAAGACACATAATCTTCCTACATACACCTTTGTATAATAAGGACTGAAAAGTATATAAAAAATTAATGCTGTTTGTTTAAATGGAATAAAATATTTAAAGTAATATTCTATCGTTCTGCCAATTGAGCATTTGTGGATACATAGATATTTTCTTCTTCAAAATGTCTGTGAAAACATGATTTATGTTCTGTGGATAAATTAAGTAAAATAAGGTGAATTCATGTATATTAGAACACATGGGGTATACTCACCCACTTGGTTGCTGTAGCTAAAGAAATTTCTAATTCTGCTGTTGTCAACAACTGCTGTTGTAACTGTTCCCTGCGAATAATAATACTACTACTAGCTATTGCCTGATACTGTTCTCGAGACTTTATATGTGAGGGCCTGTTTCATTCTCACAGCCACCCGATCGGGTAAGAACTATTATTATCCCTGTTTTTCAAATGTAGAAACTGAGGCCAGGATTTCTACTAACATTTGGAGCTTGTTCCCTTACCCATCATGCTGGGCCCCTCTAGCCCAGGACAGGATTTGGAACTCAAGGACAACTTGTGACTTGGCTGGATGGTTGGATGGGAAAACATCTGGTGGGGGAGGGTCTAACAGGGTCAGAGCCTCTCTCTCTCTCTCTCTCTCTCTCTCCCTGTGTATGTGTGTGAGTGTGAGTGTGTGTATGCGCACGCGTGTGCTTGTATAACCTCAATGGGGGAAATGTCCGGAGAATGAGGCAGTTAGTAGCGGGAGCAGAAACTTCTAAAGGAGCCTGGAGAGTCGGGACTGAACTGCTAGGATGCATGCAGTGAAGGGTGTGCAAGCATCCGGGGGCAGAGGAGGAGTAAAAGGCCCAGAGAGTCAAGCTGATGGCAGAACCCCAGAGAGCAGGCCCCAGGGGCTTGCTGCCGAGACACCTGGAACTGCCTTGAGTTCCAAGCAGCTCTCAGTTCTAGTCTCCACGTGACCCATGAGGCTGCTGGTCCACATCCTTCGGGCTGTCTTAGAGCCTGTGGCTTGAGGACACTCCAATGGAACCCTGTGTTTTGCTTTGGAAAGCGTGTGGCTCGCACAATCCTATGCTGTGCCTTTGCTCAGACCGGAGGGAACACGGGTCTGGCCATCCAGCTCGTTTGCTCAGCTCAGGAAACGGGCAGAACTCAGCCTGTCCTTAGTGGGAGAGTCCCAAACTGCACTCCGCCTGCAAGGCGAGAACTGATGTTCTGGGTTTTAATGTGGGGTGAGGAGGAAGAATTACATCTAAACTATAAGGGCACTACGAAAGCCAAGGAAATATTCTCGGGATTGCCTTAATTAAAAACGGGAAGCATTTTGAAGACTTTTCCCAGAAGTCTAGAGGTTTTAAAACAAACAGCCAAAACAAAAGAAATAATTTGCATGTATCAGTTCTGTGGCACCGAGAAATAACCTTTAAATGTTGTAAGTTAACTTTTTGGAAGCATACTAACACTAATTAAGAACTAATTTTTTTTAGATAAGAAAATATGTATTTCTGAAGATGTGTGCTGTGTTATTAAAAATTTATAACTCAACTATGTGACATTTGATTTAAAAAAGGAAAGAGAAAAAAATATCTGAGATTCAATCAAGTTTGCATATGCTGCTGCCTAGATAGTGTGGATGTGCAAGTGCCAAATATAGATTAGAAGATATAAATGGGATTTTTTCTCCTGACAACAACATACTTCTAATACATGATATTTAGAGGAGAATATATACAAACCTTCTAGAACTGGTAAGAGTGAATGATTGAAATTATTTGCTTTTGGGAAAATATATTTTGCAAATTATATTAAATGACATTCCAAAATGTGCAGGGGTTAGGTTAATCCATTTTATTCTAAAGTCGCTATTAGATGAACTATGGGAAATAAAAAGAGAATGTAAATTTGGAAAATATTAAGTAAAGCAAAGACTTTTTTCTTAAATTGTGAGATTTCTCTATGCTTTTAATGCAGTGGTTCTCAACCTTCTGGCCCTTTAAATACAGTTCCTCATGTTGTGACCCCACCATAAAATTATTTTCGTTGCTACTTCATAACTGTAATGTTGCTACTGTTATGGATCATAATGTAAATATCTGATATGCAAGATGATCTTAGGCGACCCCTGTGAAAGGGTCGTTCGACTGCCAAAGGGGTTGCGACCCACAAGTTGAAAACAGCAGCTCACATTATGGAGTGCTTGCTGTGGGCCAGGCCACTATGATAAAGTCTGCATAGGACCATCTTATGAGGTGGGTATTATTATTAGTAACCCCATTTTAGGGCTAAAGATATTTAGACCTAGCAAGGTTATACAATTTTCCTGAGTTTATGGGGATTAACTGCTAAAGAAGTTGTATGAGCCAAAGCAGACCAAAGTGGAAGTCTTAATTCTGAACTACCAGATAATGCATCACTCCTCCTCAGACAATGCCAACCTACGTCTCCGATAATAAACTATAGTGTATTATGCTTTCCAAATTTATTGGACCTCAGACTTTAAATAGTTTTTCCAAAGAATCTTGGAGTCCTTTTCTGTTGCATAGTCCATTTTGTAAATATTCAATTTTTATTGCCTTACCTACAACCTCCAGCTGTTACAGGGCAGGAGAGAGGTACATCTCCCCTGGTTGCTGCTGGGGGTGGGTTTCTTGGGGTTCCCTTGGAATTAGCATTTCCAGAGCCCCCACGGGAGGATGAGATATAGTAGGAAGCTTTATTTCCATGGAATTACACTCCTGAGTTTCCAAAATCTCATTTTTCTTATTCTGGCCATAGAAGAAGTGTAACTGAGGTTTTAGTAGAGTTAAAATCAGAGCCAGTGTCCAGGGTTTCTGTTCCATATTTCCATAGTATAATATAGCATCAGGCTAGCTGCAGTCCATTAGTCCATTGTGTGTGTGTCAAATACCAGGAAGCCAAGAGCAAGCCAGGGGCATATAGCAAGAAGGGTCCCAAAGAGCAAACTCTTTTGTTTAAGGAATTATGTATTTCCAGATGTTCATGCACTTGCAGTGGCCACACCCATTCTAGCTAACCATCTCTTCCCCCAGGTGTGATTGACAGGCAAGTACCTTCCCTATGTCACCCCAAATTTACTGGGCTTCCTTCTATCCTCCTTATGCGGTTCCCTGGGAAGTGTGAAATTTCAGCTTCCGGGTGAAGTTGCCCAAATGACATGTCCATAATATCTGGCCTTCCCTTCCTTATTTTTAATAACTAGCCAATTATAACAATATTATAGCTACATTATTAAGCCTTCTTTGTTTTCGGTAGTTTGGGGGTTTTGGTTGTTTTCTTCAAAATGAGAGGGAAGCATGGTATGGAACAAAGAAAATGGGAAGGTTGGACAGGGGATAATCCTATATAATGAAAGGCTAATATACAAATCGACTGAATGGTGGAATGACCAGTCGCTATAACACGCACTGACCATCAGGGGGCAGATGCTCAACACAGGAGCTTCCCCCTGGCAGTCAGTTTGCTCCCATAGGGGGAGTGCCACTCAGCCACAAGCCGGGCTCACGGCTGGTGACTGCAGTGGCGGTGTCAGGAGTCTCTTCCGCCCCCACAGCAGTGCTAAGGATGTCCGACTGATAGCTTAGGCGGAGCGGACCTAAGCTATCAATCAGACATCCCCTGAGGGCACAGACTGGGCTGAGCCAGCCCCCCCGCCAAGTGCACAAATTTCATACACCAGGCCTCTAGTTAGATATAAAAGAAGAAACTTATTGCATTGGGTGGAGGGTGGAATATCAATAATGAGTTCAGGTGGCACTATAAATCAAAGTGAGCTCTTTCTTATAACTGTTATTAAACATTATTATTAAAAATTATTTTTAATAGTTTGTTGTGTAGCTAAATATTGGGGCCCTGAAGCAATTCACTGAAGAAAATAATTTTATAAGTCAAATAAACAGAAATAGTCTTAGATGAATCCTGCTGCTTTATTCTGAAAATCATAAAATAGCAAGAGGACTACAGAGGGTTTTGAATAAACCACATGGGGTTTGAATAAAATGAGGAAAATAAATTCCTTGACCTATTTAAAACATGTATTTTCAACCCTTTCTTTATTCCTACTGCTTCATCAACAATAAGCTAGTATAACTCAGTGGGAGCAGAAGTTTTGCAAAATTTAGTACCAATTTTGTTTAAACTAGAGCCATTTCTCAATTGGACTTGAGAAAAGCAAGGTGGATCTAGTTCAACATAAAAGACCACATAAAGAACACACTAAATTAGTTATTTAGTAGCAGGATAGCAGAGGATATCTGCTTCTCATGTACATTTATTTATTCTCAGATTAAATTATTCATGGTGAATAATTTTATCAGAAATTTGCAAGGAGATGATTTAGGTCTACTCTGTAGGACTCAGTCTTGCTTTCTACTAAACAATTGACTTTCATCTGGTGATATTCTTTATGTTGGGGGCTGATACAGTGGGCTTTAAGGAAAAAGTCCTTAAATATCCTCCATATCAACATGACCACAGGCGGTGTTTCTGATAGGGCTTTAGGGGCCCCAGGATGGCTCACCTGTCAGTGCTTCTACATGTTCTGGCCCTTACAGAGAGACCAAGTGGGGTCACTGGCTAAGCAGAGAGAAGCCTAGAAAGCTAAAATCCTTGGAGAACTAATTCTTATAGACACAAGAAAATATCTTGGGTTCAAGTTTTTGTTTTTTTTAAATATATTTTATTGATTTTTTACAGAGAGGAAAGGAGAGGGATAGAGAGTTAGAAACATTGATGAGAAAGAAACATCAATCAGCTGCCTCCTGCACACCTCCTACTAGGGATGTGCCCACAACCAAGGTACATGGCCCTTGACCAGAATCGAACCTGGGACCTTTCAGTCCACAGGCTGACGCTCTATCCACTGAGCCAAACCGGTTAGGGCTTAATTTAGTTTAAAGTAGATTAATGAGAAGTTCATAGAGATAGAGGGAATGAAACAAGGGAAGTAGGATGTATGTTTTGGCCCAATGCAGGTGTGATTTAGCAATGTAAAGTACCATGAGTTTTTATTTTCTTTACTATTATGATATATTGAGGGTGATTTTTTTATTTATTATAGACACAAGTGCCAGGCAGGTCCTTAAGAATCAGTTTGCTTACCACAAACAATGCATAATGAAGCCCATCCAAAGAAATCCTTATTCAACAGATTTGGGATGGGATTCAAGAAGATTGATAATAATAATAATAATAATAATAAAAACACCTAGAAGGATCTAGTACACAGGCAACAATATCAGACCACATCAAACTGAAATAAATGAGACATGGGGGAGTAATACAGGCTAACTAAGTCAGTTGACTAACATTTAAGTCTTCAAAGTAAAAGTGGGTCAACGAAACAGGGTGATAATTTCACCTAATACAAATTCTCTAAGCAGAGAGACAACAGGAACTAAAATTACATTTCTCAATCTTCCATGCATCTAGATGCGGCCATGTGACTGAATTATGGCTAGTGGGATTTCAGAGGAAATGCCATATGATTGACGAGGCAACTTTTTGCTCCCTTCCTTCATCATTCTTCCTTCTCCTTTGGCTATTTGGATTGTTGTAGATGCCAAATCAAACCATCAGGAAATGGACCAAACTTGTGGATGGTGGCATGATGAGCTGGAAGGAGCAAGACTTCTTAAGGACATTATAGAGGAGAATGCCACACCAGCACTGGCCCAGATAGGATTTTACATAAAAGATACTCTTTTAAAAATGTTATTTAAAAAATTTAATTAATTAAATTTATTAGTGACATTGGCTAATAAGATTATATAGGTTCTAAGTGTGCATTTCCATGATACATGATGTGTACATTGCATTGTGTGTCCACCACCCAAAGTCAAATCATCTTCCCTCACCATATATTTACCCCCTTTACCCTTTACTACCCCCCACCTCCTTTCCCTGTGGTAACCACCATACTGTTGTCTGTGCCTATGAGTTTCAGTTTATATTCCACATGGGAGTGAAATCATATGGTTCTTAGCTTTTTGTGACTTACTTTAACATAATATTCTCAAGGTCCATCCAGATTGTTGCAAATGGCACACAGACCAATGAAATAGAATTGACAGCCTAGAAATGAAACTACATGTATATGGACAAATAATTTTTTTTGACAACGTAGCCAAAAACATACAATGGAGAAAACACGGCCTCTTCAATGAATGGTGCTGGGGAAATGGGACAGACACATGCAAAAGAACGATACTAGACTACAGTTTGTCCCCATGTACAAAAATTAATTCAAAATGCATCAACAACCTAAATATAAGATCTGAAACAATAAATTACATAGAAGAAAGCATAGATACTAAACTTATAGACCCTAATGATATATCATCATCTCCTGAACCATTTTGATTTTTGTTATAATACCTGAAATATTACCTCAGTTTTTCACTACTACTAAAAAAACTTCCTATTATTCAGAACTCAGCTCAAATCTCACCTTTTCCACCCTGATGGGATGACTTTTTAAAGTAAATGATTTCATTCGGAATTAGATTTCATCTGCTTCCAGAAGTTTAAGTCACATGCCCACATATCAACTCCAGAGAAAGCTGGAAACCATGTATCTAGAATTTTCAATATCGATAGGAGAGGCATTTTCTGTCTATTGCCCAGAACAATAAAGGGAAGGAGTTTCTTTAATATACATGCATTCAACAGTCTTCCAAAGTGACCACTAAAAGGTTATAAAATTTTTAAAAATGCTGCCCAGTTTTATCATGAAAATGACTCAAATAAGACACATCATTAATCCGTTTAAGGCAGCAATTTTCATGGTTATATAGAACCATATAACTTCCAGTTAAAGATGGTTAAAGTGAAACAATAATACACCTACTACACGTAATTTAAAAATTAATATAAATGGATTATTATTTAGGGCATTCCCTCTATACATACTTTTATCTCTTTCTATGGTAAGTTAATCAGAGACATTCAAAGAGTATTGTGTTATTTTAAGTCACATCTTCAGGTTTGAAAATATGTAATTGAATTTGACCTGCTTTCACAATGAACTATTCTGTAGGCTGTGAAAGGGACAGTGTAAAATTGACAACTTCCAGAGTTATTATATCTAGTAATATTTCTATATCTGGGATTAAGTAGGTAAAGAAAGAAAGAGAAAAAAACAAATCACTTTCTTTTTTTTTAAGGTTTAAAGTTTGAATAGATTTTGAAGTCAGTGAGTCTTACAAAGTTTATAAGGATCTATCTAAAGGGTCAAGGATACATCTTTTTTTAAAAAAATTATCTTTATTGTTGAAAGTATTACAGATGTCCCCTTTGTCCCACACCCCCCCATTAACCCTCTCCACCCTGCAACGCCCCCTGGCCTTCACCACTCTATTGCCTGTGTCCATGGCCATGCATATATGCGTATGAGTTCTACAGTTAATCACTTCCTTCCACCCCTTAACCCTGTCTTCCCTCTGAGATTCCTCAGTCTGTTCCAGGCTTCCCTGTCTCTGGATCTATTTTGTTCATCATCTTATTTTGTTCATTAGGTTCCACATAGGAGTGAGATCATGTGATACTTATCTTTCTCTGACTGGCTTATTTCGCTTAGTATAAGGCTCTCCAGGTCCATCCATGCTGTTGCGAACGGTAAGAATTCTTTCTTTTTTTTACAACTGCGTAAATGTACCACAACTTTTTTTAAAATGGTACATCTTAAGCTTGGTGTGCTCTGGGAGGTGTGGTAGTTTTATGGACTAAAGGGGAGTGCCTTACATCTTAAGCGGCTCTTAAAAAAAATATTTCTCACCAGAGGTTGTTAATTTTCTGGAATGAAGAACATTTCTTTTAAGTCCACTATTACCAGTGGCAGCTTGGCGAGCAATTCACACTTAAATAGCTGTTTCATAGCATCTCATTCTTTGCCAGCTGCATGATCCTGAAAGTGTATTGTGCACCCAGGAAAGAGACTGGTATTATAACATCAAAACACGAATGCACTTTGGATGCCATGTTTGATGTTTTTATTGAGATGTCGTCAGTTATTACATAAGCTAGATAAAAATATAACAAAGGATGGCAGAGATTGAAAGCTATTTCTATGAAATTTTTGGACTGTCTATGAACTACCCAAAGTTTAGTTTTTCTCATGTTTTTCTCTGTAGGAGCATATTCTGTCCTTCATAATACAGAAACACCCGAGTCAGTGATATTCTGCTTTAGACATGTAGCTTGTTATCTTCCAGATGACTTTAACCTCAATATATTTGAATCATGAGACTTTGCTTTGAAGTCGTTATTACTCTGTCATTGTCTTGGATGATTTACAAAGTTAACTGCATAGAAAACTTACAATATATTCTAAAAGCAGTATTTTGGAAAACAGAGCTATAATTTATAGATGGAATTTTATTTATTAAGTTGAACCAGATGAGATTTGGTTTAATATGTCAAAAAATGAACAGAATTGACAGTTTTGTGTGGTTTAACCAATAGAAATGGAGCTCTTAATTAGAATTAGTTGAGTGAAAAGATAACTCTTTGCCCTTTCATTTCCCTGGTTTCAATACATTTTGGGGCCTTAGGAGAGTACAGTGTCTATTTCAACTTGTGTCTTCTCAAAAAATCAACGAACTGCTTTACAAATTGCTCTGATGGGGCTTAGCACACAATAAGAAAAAATTTAAAAATCCCTTTATACACTCCAGCTTTTGGTTAAAAATTATGCAGTTTAAATTCTGATAGCCCCCAAACCTAGAAAACCTTTTAAAAAGATGGACATCACCTTAGTTTCTGATTTAAAACCTTCACATACTAACTCTTTTCTCCAATGCTGCCTGTGTCTCTCTTTTTCCCAGGCTTCCTACTGATCTCTAGGAAGCTCTGGCTAATTCTCAACACGTGTGTGTGTGTGTGTGTGTGTGTGTGTGTGTGTGTGTGTGTGTGTGATTTTGACATTGACACATGGTTTTGTATCTTTATGGCACTTCTAATGAACTTTATGATGGTACTAGGAGCCCAGCCTCGAGTTGCTGGTCCAGCCCTGCCTCCCTCTCTGGCCTGAAGCAGCCTGCCCTCCAGCGCAGGTGTGCAGAGGCCCCTGCTGCCCTGCCCCCAATGTTGCACCCACAACCTCCTCCTGTCCGGTCAACCGATTACAGCGTTCCAGTTAATTATCATATTTCATATATATATATATATATATGTATATATGTATATATATGTATATATATATCACATCAAAATATATATTTATGACTTTAGTAGTTTGTATGATTGCTTTAATTGCACACCCTGCCTCCTTAAAAGTGTCTTATTTTCTTGTCTCTTTTTTTTGGTTTATGATAATACATAGGAAATGTCTTTGTTCATAAGTCATTCAAATATTGGTGTTCATCCATTGGTGAAAGGATCAAGGAAATGAATGAGAGGGATCAAAATTTAAAAGAATTCATTTTTACTCATTTATTCATAAAAAAAGAGATGAAAACCCAAAACTGTCCCCCAAATTTAAGTTAATTGAAAGGAGCAGGCTGCTCCTTTTAGTGGATAGCATTTCATTATCTGATGTTATTCCCCACATCCTAGTTCCTTCTTACCCTCCCTAAACTGACCTCCATCTGGTCATGCTGGTGTTAGGATAGCAGGAAAGTTCCTGGTAATGTCCCGGCAATGAGGAATGGCAGTACTTTTATTTCAGATCTCCTGTGTCTTGGCTGGAATGTAGCCTTAGGGGGAACACATGTAGATAGGTGAGGAGAAAGGAGACACCCATTCAGCTGGCCAGAGCTTTTGAACAAACCCTGACAATCAATACAGCACAGATGCCACCGCCAGCTTGCCCTGACATGCTATTCCCAGCTCACACATGATTTCATTGACTTGGCAGGGGAGAGGTCTTTTAGGGTTTCTCCAATGTCGTCTACTTTTGTTGCTGTCCAGAGGCAAGACCTAATCAATTAAAAGAGACAGAAGTGTTATATTTCACAAAGGATGTTCTTATGCTTTACAAATGGAAAAATGAAAAGAAAGAGTGGTTTATTTTGATAAGCTCCACGGCTCCTACCCTCACACTTATTATCCTGTTGGTTGGTATTTTTTTTTTGCCTTTAAGGCATTAATCAGAGGAAAAGATAAACATACAAAAACTAGGAGTAGAACAATTAACGAAGTAAAATTTTAAAAGGTGTGTGAACATAAAGTTAAAGGAGGAAAGCAGAAATGAAGAACCACTTCCATCACCAGTTACAAATATTAACTTCAGATTCAGTTGCAAATTTAAGCATCACTAACTGAGTACATTGTACGTACTTGTTATTCAAGTAGGAAATGGCTGCTCAGTTTTCAGTACATCCAGATACATTAAGAATTGCATTTGTAGTTTAGAAGTTTTATCTCATTTCCTGGGACATTTTGTGAACTCAGTTTGAATAATATTAATGATTATTGCATCAGGACTATTATTATTATTATTATTATTACATATTTTTATTATTACATATTGCATGTTTTTTCTATCTCATCCACTGGGAAGTCAGCTTTGTCAGCCAAGACACCATGCCTCCTTTCTCTCACTCTTGCATCAGCAGTGCCCAGGGGGTTATTCAAAGCCCAGTAATAGTTGCTGAATCCATGATACATGGTCTCATGGAATGTGGTTTGGATTTCTGTGAAATGAACTGAGATAACTCTCACTGAATATATTTTAGGAAGTTCAGTGTTCAGACTCAGCCCAAGTGCTATTTGATCCGCATATTTGAGAATCTGCTCTCTTTGTAAAGACCAGTGGTTTTCAAATATTTATTTGTGGCAATTCTTCTTTCAAATAAATTTGAATGAAAAATCCCAATTGAATAAAATGAAAAAACACCGAATATTCTTGTTAGAGTGAGGTTTGAACTCCTTTGGGCAGCTCGTTTGCCCTGCTCCTGACCCCACATGGCAGTCCTTGAAGTGTCTTTAGAGAAATGAAGGAACTCAAAGCACGTTTGACAGATAAACTTCTTTTGTGAAGCCCGTGCTTCCTGTCATTTAATTACTAAGACAGTGACATAGAATATAATAAATACAAATAATTAATTTTAAAACATTAATAGATTTATAAATGTGAATTATTCAATTATGTCACATGCCCTCCGTATGTTACCATTTTAAGATAAATGCCAGAGAGGGTCCTTTTTGAAAAGTACATTTGATTTTAATTTACTGTAATTGTGAGCTAGTTTTTAGGATCAATTCTTATGCATAAATGCTCTTTCTTAAGGTTCTAGGGGAGAGAGAATCTTGCCTTGTCTCTTTCTAGCTTCGGTGGCCTTAGCGTTCCTTGGCTGGCCGCTGCCTCACTTCTGTCTCTTCCTGAACCCAGAGGGCTGCCTCCCCTCTGTGTCTACATTTCTGGGTCCAAATTTTCATCTTCTGATAAGGACAGCAGTCATATCGCATCTAGCAATATCCCTCCTAATCCAGCATGACCTCATCTTTATTACATCTGCAAAGAACCTAGTATTTCCAAATAGGGTTACATTTAAAGATTCTGGTGACATGAATTTTGAGGGGGACACCACTCAATCCAGTACAGAGGTAATCTATAGTTGAATGTGTTTATGGGGTATAATTATCTATAATAATAAAAGTATAATATGCTAATTAGACAGGACGTCCTTCCAGACAACCTTCTGGATGAAGCCATGGTGACAGGGGCCGAGACAGAGATGGCTGCTGCAGCAGCAGGGGGCAAGGCCCTTACACGAATTTCATGCATCAGGCCTCTAGTGTTTTATAAACATCAATATGAAGTTTTAATTGGCAATTCACCTCTAAATTATGAGTTACGGACCCTGACACATGAGTTGACATCTGTCCAAACCAAGGCCAGATATAAAACAGAAAGTAAAGATGGTCTGGGTAGTTTGAGGAAGGAGTTTAATGGAAATTGTGTAATTATCTTTATGGAAACTAGGTTAAAAGTGATATGATTTTTTAAACTGAGGATTAGAATCAAAATTATGTTTTTGACTTGCTTAACTCGAGACCAGAGGAGTTTAGTTTTTTTAATCACTGAGTGTATCAGAAGGAACACCCCATTCTAATTCTTTAAAAATAAATTGCTAAAAAAATAAGTATACATATTTTGGGGACTAAAATACCCAAGATGTTACAAATATAGTTAATAATATTACAATATGAACATTTCTCTTTTTTTCTGGTGATATCTATCTTTTTTTTCTTATATATTAAAGCCAACATTAAACTTCAAAATAATTGTGTTTTTACTTATGTTCATTAAATAATTATGAATAATTGATTCACATTTTGGGATGGTATATTACATCTTTGAATCTAAGTATATAATAGTTTTTTATGGATTGGTTAAATAATTTTTCCTTTGCAATCCATTAAGTTCTGTATCCATAGTTAGTCTACCAGCTTCCCATTGGTATCAGAAATTTGCTTTTGAAATGTTAAAATATGCATTTCTCTGGGAAAAGTTGAATAATGATCTCCAAAAAAGTTTAATAATGATCTGCTGTGTCTCCTCAGTAGTTCGGCCAGTGAAGAAAGCAAAGTACTTTGTAACATAGTGGGGAAGAAAGAAATGGCATATCTGGGTTCATTTCAAAGTTGAAATAAAAAATGCCTCTATAAAATAAAAATAAAATAAAGGCAGATTCAAAGGCTTGGATTATACTCAAAATATATAGAACGCTGAAGCTGGAAATGATCTTATAAATCATTATCCAATCCTTTCATGCAGTAGATAAGGAACCTGAAACCCAAAGAGAATGAATATCATGCTTAAGGCTTCCCAGTGGGGCAGGGATAGCTTTACTTTATTGCATCCTCAGGACCCCAAAGTATACCTTTTGGCAGCACACATGCTTTCCCAGCACTCCATATCTGTCAGGGTCCTTGTTTGAAGCATAAGATCTGCAGTATTAACACAGCGTGTGACATACCGGCGGCTGCAGGCATTAGTAGGAGGGGAACAGTGTATGGTTATGAATGAGGAATCAGGTTTATACAAACGTTTAACTTTCACCCTGTAGAATACCAACCTGCATCTGCTTAGATTATTCTAAATAGCATACAAACAAGAGCCTAATAGGTAGAGAATTTCAAAAATATGTTTCTGTATCCCATGAATTAGAGTGAATTTATTTAGAATGAAAGTGAAATACTGAACATTTACTTTCACTTCATGTTCCAGCACTTCTCAGCCCAGGTGTCTGCTCTGGCTTCATTCACAGGCATTTGTCTCCAGATCTTATTTCCTACTTTCGAGACTTCAGGTCACACAAAACTTTTTTTTTTAATCTCAATTGTTTTTTACTTGCATATTTATTTTTAAACATGAATCAAAAAGTTAGGGACACATTTAACTTATTTGATCTATCAGGATGTATTTGTCTTCTATATGGATTGTGCAGAAAAGTCAATGAGAGATAATAGAAACTTTTAAACTAAAATCGTGAAAAACCATGTTCCCATTTTAGTATTTTGCATAATTAGTGACTATAAGTAGAAACTCTGTTCAGAATATGGGTTTGTTTTTAATCTGTGCCAACTAGATGCACACTCTGAATATATTCCCATTGCTGTGCATCATGGCTTGCCTTTCATTAATGTGGGGTATAAGTGATGGTCCAATTCATATGCAATCCTTGAGCTTTTGAGGACTTGAAAGACCATTTAAGACACTTTCATGTCCCCAGTCCTTCAGACTCTGACCTCTTAGCTTCTGGAGAGGAGGAAGGTCCAATCCAGTTTGGTGTGACTTCCATTCACTGACTGCTGATGGGTATTAATTGCCTTGAAGCTTTAGTTGAATTCCACTTTCCAGATACTACCATGGATTCTAGAAAAATTATTGCGATGCTTACAGTACTTTTGCATGGGTATTACTTTTTCAATCTGCTGTTCCACTGAAGAATGAGCTTCCAGCTAAATTGGTGAATACCTTCAAGGTCAATGCTTATATCTCAGCCACCCACAGATATGTAGTACAAGATCAAGGTAGCATGTGTTGGGCATCTGTCTCCTGATGGGATTCTCTGGCTCTAGCCAAGAAAGACCACTGTGTGACGGTTATCTCTTCCAGTTGCAGCAGTCCACCAAGGGAGACAGCCCCATTACAATTTTTAGTTTGGGGGAATGAATGCCCTAGTCAGCTTGAGCACCAAATGTGATAGCCTCATTAGGTAGCTTTTTCGAGTATCACACAGCACCAATTCCAAGGTTAAAAAAAAAGGATCAGTTCCAGTATCAAGCACATCATAAACTTAGATCGCTGTCTGCCTTTCCCACTTCCTACTCAATGCCAGGATCCATCTCCGAGGGCCATGGTTAGAACCATCATGTGGATGGATGTCTTATCATAGGTCTCCTTGCTCTCCTTTTCATGGGCCTCGATGGGAGCTGTGACATTCCAATTCTGTAACGTTTCTGTAGCTATGAACCACTGAGGAAAAAGTGTTTGGAACCTTGTTTCCTATTGCACCAACTGTCCCCCATATATAAGTAGTTCATTTCCTCCCTGAAGTACTTCCCACCATGGCTGTGCTGAACTTCCCCGGACTGAACACTATACACCTTTATCTGCATAAGGGAGGAGCTATTCAAGAACAACTTAAGAGACCTTCTTTATCTTTATAGAGTGAAGCCAACAGCTGTTGGTGGAGATGCAAAGTGATTAATTTCTAATTGGATGCCCTACTGTATTTGTTTTATTTATTATAAATGTGAAAGCAAGAAATTATTACAATTTGAATTTAATAAATAGGAATCATATGTGAACAAGATAATGTCTTTTAAAGATGTGAAAGGTTATCTTTGTTGTTTTTTAACAGGGAGAATAGCAAACTGTTATGGAATGTTTTCTAGGCTTTATTTTTCAGAGCAGTTTTAGTTTTACAGAAAAATGGGGTAGATAGCTCCAAGATTTTTCATATACCTGCTCGCTGTTACACACATGTTCTCTGTTACTAACATGTTGTATTAGAGTGGCATATTTGTTACAATTGATGAATTATATTGATATATAATTACTAACTGAAGTGAATAGTATACATTAGGGTTTACTCTATGTTGTGCATCCTATGGGCTTTGACAAATGTGTGATGACATGTATTTATTGTTATAATATTATACAGAAATGATTCATTGCCCTAAAAATTTCCTGTGCTCCACCAGCTCATCTTTCTCCCATCTGCTAAATTCCTAGTAACCACTGATAATTTACTGTCTTCATAGTTTTGCCTTTTTAGAATTTCATATAGTGGGAATCATTCAATATGTATCCTTAGAGACTAACTTCTTTCATTTATTAGTATGTATTTAAGGTTCTTCCATATCTTTTCATGAGTTAACGGCTCACTTCTTTTTATAGTGGAAAAATGTTCCACGGTTGGGATTTACTACAGTTTTTTCACCCATTGAAGGATATCTTGGTTGCTTTCAGTTTGGGGCAATTATGAATAAAGCTGTTATAAACATTCATGTGCAGGTTTTATGGCAACATAAGTTTTCAACTCATTTGGATAAATACCTGGAAATCTATTTGCTGGATTGTATGATAAGGATATATTTAGCTTTGTAAGAAATTGCCTAAATGTCTTCCTAAATGGCTGCACCATTTTTCATTCCCACCAGCAATAAATGAGAGTTCCTGTTACTTTCATGGCTATATTTCACATTTGCAATTCTAATTTAGTAATGAAATGTTTAATAAGTAGTCAACTGTGTACACAGCTGAAGATGAAACATTTTTAGAGGATAGATATCCTATGTTAGGTTCTATTTATTAGTCACAATTTACCCTGTCTCATTTTGAGGAATAAAATTGTAACTTTCTAATTCAGTAAGCCTCCTATAACATGTCTTTTGAAATCCATATTGAAATCCCGACCCACTCAGAGCAATGCATGCTTTGGACATTTGGTCTTTGCTGGTATATTTATTTCCTATGTTTCACTGCAAATTTGGCTAAAACTAGTTTAACTCCATTCATAAAGAAGTCTTCAAGTTATTTTTATTATGAAATATTTTATTTTTTAAAGTGAGCTTAAATAAACATTTTACTAATTGAAATGATTTAATTTTAATCTAACTCCACGATTCATAGTTTTATTCTTATATCTCCTACTCAAATATATTGACATTTTTTCCAATAAACTTTGAAATTTTCTAACTCACTAATGCTTCAAAAATATATTTACAATTGGCCTGGCTGGTTTGGCTCAGTGTATGATAGAGCATTGGCTTATGGACTGAATGGTCCTGAGTTCAATTATAGTCAAGGGCATGTTCCTCAGTTGCAGGCTCCCAGTCCTGGTAGGGGGCATGTGGGAGGCAACCAGTTGATGTGTCTCTCTCACAACGGTGTCTCTCCAGCTCCTTCTACTCTCTCTAAAAATCAATGGAAAAAATATCCTGGTGATAATTTACCATTGTGCACATTATAAATTGAAATCTTTTATTACTGCTTTCCGCACAAAATAGTATTTAAATATGCATCTGCAACTTTAATTAATTTTAAGTTTGAAGCACAATATTTTCTTGAAAATACTTTCAAAAATGCAAATCATGTAAAAAATGAAACAGCCCCAGTCAGTTAAAGCGTCGGCCTGTGGACTTAAGGGTCCCAGGTTTGTTTCTGGTCAAGGGCACATGCCCAAGTTGCAGGTTTGATCCCTAGTAGGGGGCGTGTAGGAGGCAGCCGATCAATGATTCTCTCACATCATTAATGTTTCTATTTCTCTCTCCTTCCTTCCTCACTGAAATAAACAATAACAAAAAAGATACAAATAGCATAGCAATTAGAATGACAATAAATCATTAGTTTTCCTATATTAAAATTTAATCTTCCCACTATTCATCATCTACTTTAGGACATCTCCGATATATTATTGCAAGGATGCTCAGAGACATCTATTTTGGGGCCCAGTGGCTGAGGGATGCTGGGACATCCTCTCTTAATAAAGGACACATTATTGCACTGGACACTTCTGCCACCAAGAAAGAAACTTGATGCTTGGTAAGCATGTCTCAGTTCAGAAGGCAGCATATTCGGCATTTCTTCACCCGTTTACTTAGTGGCAATGAGGTCTGCCAACTTCAAATTGGACTCAATAGGAAAAGAATTCTGCAGCAAATCCAGGCTGTGAGACAGTCATGACTGCGGCTTGAGCCATAAGATCAGGCCAGCTCTCTAGTATTAGAGATATTCATGATGAAAAAGATGCTTCTGTGAATTTTTCGGTTGGCCCCACCTCAATAGGAGGATCACAACATAGAACCCCTAGGATTCTCAGACAGAGCCATATATAATTGGCAAGTTACAAGAGTACACTGTTTGAGAATCAGCTCTTGGCATGCTAGTGCATGCTGATATGGATATTTGGCTTATTTGACTATGGGATATCAAATGACTTTGTGGTCAGTGATAGGTTCTGTTAGATCTCTAAATTCTAAAGATGGGTAACCCATGCAACAAATCATCATAAATGAAAGTGGCACATTTGGGATTGAGCATGAGCAGGATCAGAGGAAATGAGTAAACTACCAATCAGGTTGGCCAGAACTCCATCTGGATATCCATCATTGTATTAAAGAATAACTACATGAATTCTAGCTTGTGAAGACAGCTCGATGGAAACTCATTAGTGAGGAAGAATGAAGGAACCATAAGTTCAGTTTAGAACATTTAAATTTCAGATTCTTGAAATTCATACAGCTAAAAGTGTTTATGAGAGCTATGAAGGAAAAAGAAAGTAGGAAATTGGTTTTCAGGGACTAGGGTGGAGAGGTGAGAAAAATAGGGAGAGGATGATAAAAAGATATTCATCTAACTTTCAGTTATAAGATGAATATGCCTGAGGATCTAATATATAACATGATGACGACAGTTGATAACACTATATTGGATAACTGAAATTTTATGAGAGTAGAAATTAAATGTTCTTACCAAAGGAAAAAAAGAAGTTAGTATGCATGGTGGATATGTTAATTAACTAAATCTGGAGGGTGTCCTTTTGCAATGTGTATGTATATCAAATTATCATGTTGTTCATTTTAATTAGCTCACAATTTTATCAATTTCACCTCAATAAAACTAGATAAAAAGAATGTGAGTTATAAATAGAAATCTGGGTTGGTATGTAAACTTGAAAACCCTTGGTATAAAGGAAGCAATTGAAAGCATAGAAGCAAATGAAACAGAATGAAGCAGAACATTTCAGCTTTGAGGAACTCTAGTATTTAATGTCTTGGAGGAACAATATTAGCCTGCAAAAGGGGCTCGGAATTGCAACCATGGATGTAGGTGGAAAACGTGAAAAGTAGGGTCATGAAGCTAAGGGGAGGGGATTTTGTAATAAAGGAAGTTATTAAAAGGATCATATGTTGCTCAAAGATTAAGATGAGAATGAAAATGCCCATTGCATAAAATTCATTTAATAGTGACAATATCAATTATTTCAGTGAAACAATTGAATAGATAGCAGACTGAATTGGATTGATGTGTGTGTGTGTGTGTGTGTGTGTCATGAAATAGAGACAATGAGAATAGTCAACTCACAAGATATTTGGCTGTAAAGGAGAGGAAAGATTTGAACCTGTGTCTTGAAGGATTATGTGAAATTGAGAAAGCACTGTTTGTTTTGTTTCTTTGCTTGTTTGGTTTTGTCTTTAAAGTGCACTTGTTTAAACATCTCAAAATTGCAGTTCACAGGGACTCCTAGCTTCAGTTTAGGAAATAGAAAGCTGAGGAAACATTGCTCCCACTCAAACAACAGCCAACAACAGCCAGCCCAATATGCACAATCAGCAGATTTACAACTTTTCTTGAACCCATCAGGGAATTGAGGATGTAGAGGCACCAACTAATCCACAATCTAAGGAAAGACAGTCACCTTGAAGGAGAGACTGAAAGTCATCATTTCTTACATGGGCAGGTGTGATCAGGTACTGATAATTCAACTAAACATTTTAATTAATTACAAAGAGTTGAATGTGACCTTGGATACAGAACCACATGTAGTTCAAAGAAAGAAAATGAATTAATTCCTACATATAGCCTCTATTTTTGCTAGGAGACACATAAATAAGAGTAAGACTGGTAGTTAAATCTAATATAAAAATGTTTCATTAGACCACATGAAAGCTGTCAGTCTGTCAATGATACTGGGTTTGCAGGATGATTGAAATAGGAATTTTTAGGGGTGAAAAAGGCAGGTTTAGGGAATTTTTAAAATTAAGGGGATCCATGGAAGAAACACAGAGCTACAAAAGTAACATTTCCATAAGACAAGGAAGTTGGGAGAGGCAGCAGTTACATTTCCATAAGACAAGGGTAGCAAAAGGTCTATATTTACAAAATAAAGGAGGACCTCACAGGTGTGAAGTTTGACCTTTGAGCTCAGAAGTTGCTATACTGACCAAATCAAAGTGAAATATTGGCCAGTCAGAGGGGATATTGAGGCACAAAAACTGTAGCCTTTATAAACTGAGGGAAAAAAGGGATTTGGTGGGACCCTTTCCCCCTCCCCATGTGGAAGCCTGTGCTGTGAGATTCTTTCCCCTTCCCCACATGGGAGTCTGTACTTGTTCTTCAATAAATTTTCACCTTTGCTATACCATCTTCCATCTGTGGATTCATTCTTCCACTCTGATGGACAAAGAATCTGGGGAAGCCATCCTGCCCAGGGTAACACCATGTGTTCCAGCCCCAAAAAATCCCATATCATCATTTACAAAACTGTATTTGTAACAATGCAAAGAGGCTAAGTGTATCTATTAAAAATAAATAAAATGTAAAGTTTTATATAATGATTCTTTTCAAACAGCTAGTTTGGTTATATAATTTAATCATTATTACTTTTTTTCTGACTTCATTAACTTTTTCAATTGATTGTTTTCCCCCTTGGTGAAGGCATAGTATAACAAAACATTTCTTTGTGTGTGTTATAGTTTTGTTAATACTTACCCAAGGATATTTTTTTCTCATTGATTTTTGGAGAGAATGGAAAGAAGAGGGAAAGACACAGAGAGAAATATCAATTTGAGGGAGACACATTGATTGATTTTCTCTCACATGCACCCCAACCAGTGAAGCAGGAATTTTGGGGTAACATAGGCAGGCCTAGGTATTTTTTTAGAATTGGGGTCCATGGAAAAGCACAGGGCTGCAGACTGGGAGAAGGTATATTTCCATAACACAAGGAAGCCAGGTGCAGTTACATCTTCATAAGACAAGGGAGCACAACAGTTGCATTTACATAAGACAAGGGAACTGGAAGTAGCCAAGAAAGGTCTATATCTAATCTAATAATAGACAAACATGATAATTTACCATACCTCTGCTATGCTTCTCATTGGCTAATCAGCAGGATATGCAAATTAACTGCCAACAAAGATGGCGGCTGGAAGCCATGCAGCTGAAGCTCTTGGAGATTATATTATAAGGACACTGGAAAGTGCATATATATATATATATATATGTATATATATATATATACATATATATATGTATATATATATACATACATATATATATAAGAGCTTCATTTATGATACTATTTTTTTCCTTTAGAAATAAGCTAGAGAGGGAAAATACCATTTCTTTACATATTCTCTTAGAAAAATAAGCAAAACCTTATTTTTGTCAATAATTATTACCTGCAAAATGTGCTGGTATTCGATGTTGCCGAAGAGAGAATTCAATTCTCTTTCATCAACATTTAGGGCAGTGGGTGAGTTAGAAATAAACCCCTACTTCTGATGATGTAATAAAAGGTTGAGCCCTTGCCGAAACCGGTTTGGCTCAGTGAATGGAGTGTTGGCCTGTGGACTGAAGGGTTCTGGGTTCGATTCCGGTCAGGGGCATGTACCTGGGTTGCGGGCACATCCCCAGTGGGAGATGTGCAGGAGGCAGCTGATCTATGTTTCTCTCTCAACGATGTTTCTGGCTCTCTGTCTCTCTCCCTTTCTTTCTGTGAAAAATCAATAAAATATATTAAAAAAAAAAGGTTGAGCCCTTGTTATAGATCGGGGTGGTTAAAATACACATATTCTTTATTGAAATGATTTAAAAAATCTTGACACTCTGACTTTCCTTGAAAAATCAAAGGAGGCAAGATCTAAGAGAAGCCATGATTTGTTGTCTTGCATCAGCCACAAACAATGTGACTGACCATCCCAGTAACCTGCATCAAAAATTCAGGGAAACGCTGGTTAGAGGTGAGGTTCTTGGTTCCACTGCTTGGTTTTTGACTTCACCCCAAAAAAGAGCTTTGCTTTAAATGTCTAAATAGTAAGAGTACACATTTTATATGCCCGTGTGGATAAATTAGGGATGAAAGAGGTCAATAATCGTTACTGATGGCGTTATAGCAAGTTCTGGATTTCCCTCGCTCATCTACTAGTCATTAGTCATTATATCACAAGGACACTGGAAAATCCATTTATATCATCTGCAATTCAAGACTTGGATCACTTCTCTTATTCTTCTGAATTAGAGCTTTCAAGAACAAGTAACTCTGATTTTCAAAATGAGCAGGAAGGTGGATTTCATAACATTAGATCAGCTGGTATTTTGTGATCTGGGATAAATTTACTGCAGGCATCATTTACTTCATTGATTTCAACCGACATTGGGTGAGCACCTACTTTTTTCCAGAGACTTCTAATTACGGTGTTTCAGCTTTGATTCAAACACAAAATATCCCATAGAGCTTGCATCCTAAGCATTAGTGAAGAAATATTTTTTGGAAGTAAAATAAAAAGATAGTAATCACTGAGAAGTCAAATTTTCTTTTATTAAACCAACAGACCAAGGGAATATCAGAGTTGAAAGCAAGTATTTGACAAGGCTTCTTATACATATCTTGTATATAAAGCTGAGAAATAAAGACTAAAATGGTGTACAGTTGGGATAATATTCAACAATTGCAATTAAGGAAAATAATTTCTGAGTAGCAGCCATAGAGAGATTTGTAGTGACATTTTTAATCAATAACTATTTTAGTCAATGTTTTATAGCAAATTTTAATGCATTTTTTGTTGGAAAAGGTAATAACAGTGAAATTGCATAAAACATAAATTTAAAGATAGATTAATATGAATGTGCAGAAATCACTTAGAAAAACTTGGTTTAAAATAGGTATGCAGATATGAGAACCTTCCCATGAAGGTTCCTACATCTCTCCCCTTCCAAGTGTGCTATACACTGGCAACTCCCTCTTTCCCACTGCTTACAGAATGATAAGCAAAGCCTAGAAGAATTGAGGAACCACCTTTGAATTGTGGAAAATCAAGGTTGAAATTCCAGCCTCTACTACATATCTCAGACATGTTAGATGCAAGAACTGATAGTTATTATACTAATTTACTTATGGGTGTTATCATTATTATTAATTTTAACATTTTCTTCTTCTCCTCAATATGTATTTATGGATGGAAATCATTTTTTTATCTCTAGTTCCTTTCATTGTTTGAAAAAGTTGGGGCTTTTAATACATTTTCTGAGTGAATAAAAGAGCCTAGTAATAAAATAATATCTAGTAGGGTATAAGCAACAGGGTAAACTGTTGTAGGAATTTATGAGTGTCTAGAAATGTTCAGGATCAAATGGAGCCAATATAAGACAGAGGGCATGAGAATGACCTGCACAAATGATATACATTGGCATTGGGGATATGCTTAGTCATTTTAGCTATGTGTAATTCCATTAAGAGAAATAAGTGGATTAAAGTGGGGGGAAAGGGTTAAGTTCTTAGAAATACAAAGCATGAAGCATTAGTCTTGGGTTAAACCCCAGATTTTGAGAAATGTTAGCTTGCCAAGGACCACATCAAAGTCAAGCATGAGTTATTAGACACAGATGTGAAACAAGAAAGTAGAAGCAGCTGCTCTTGAGTTTGCCTGGCCCAGTCAAGGCTTTGGCAGGGTGACATTTTCCTTTTGTTGGAATTGTATGAAAGGATTCATAGAAGGCAAATAATCCTAATATGTAACGTCTTTATAGATGATTTCTACAAATGGATTCTCTGTCCTTGATTAAGAGAACAGGCTGTACATGGGGCAGCATTTGGGAAGTTTGTGAAAATAAGGCTAATGTCCAAATGCAACTAGGATTCTTGTCGAGATTAATTGAGATAATGGACCATTGTGAAGATTTTCTTTAAACAAGATTTTCTTATTGAATTTATTGGGTTAATGTTCTTAATGAATTTATTGGGTTAAATTTATATGGGTTTCAGGTTTACATCATCTGTATATTGCATTGTGTGTTCACCACCCCAAGTCAAGTCTTCCATCACCATTTATTCCCCCTTTTCCCTCTTCTACCTCCCCTCACTCCCTTTCCCCTCTGATAATCACCATAATGTTGTCTGTGTCTATGAGGGTTTTGTTCTTAGTTGTTTAACCTATTTCTGATAAGGGATCAACATCCAAAATTTATAAGGACTTGTAAGACTCAACCAAAAAATGCAAACAATTCAATTTAAAAAACAGGCAAAGGACCTGAATAAACACTTCTCCAAAGAAGACATAGAGGTGGCCAATAGACATATGAGAAGATGCTCAATGTCACTATCATGAAGATTTAATCAGATGATGGAGGCAAGAGATTTAGCTCTGGATCGGGCACAAAGAAAGGTCAGAATCTTATCTCTATTACTAGTGGGTTTCTCTTCCCATACTGTAGGGAAGAGACTCATTCATAAGTGCAAGTTCTTTGATACCTCCCTTAGACTAGGGGTGTTACTTATAAAAAAAACTATTTAAAAGTAGAACCAATGAAGGTAAATAATTTTAACTTTGATAAAAATATTTGGGGAAAATGATTTTAATGCCAACAAGATGGGTGAAAACTAGGTAGAAATTGAGATTGTAGTTAGATGCTGTGGAAAAGGCAAATGAGAATATCATTGCATCTTAGAGGAAGAAGCAATTAGAGAGATGAGATTATGATATTTTTCCTTCAAGGAAGGCAATGTTGCTTGACAAGGAGCAACTGGTTTATAGTATCATTAGCACTTTCTTTATATGGTCTTTCAGTTGGTTCTAGTCTCTATGTCAATGTAAAAATCCATTTTTGATTTTTATTCAAATAAAGTTTATCTTTTAAATTTATTTTGAGAGTTATCTAAAACTTCTAGATGTCATATCTAAAAGCTCTATATGCCTGTTCATATATTCAAATATTATTTTATCCTGCTCAGTAAAGTTATGTACTTTGAGTCCAAATTTATGGTAATTTTGCTGTGTATACTAAATTTGTTGATTTGTGTGCAACATATCTGAAACTTCTCATAAGTTCTGATAGTTTTTAGGTTGATTCCTTTTTAAAAATTTCTCTCTCTCCTCTCTCCTCTCTCCTCTCTCCTCTCTCCTCTCTCCTTTACCAGTATCATTCTAGATACTGAGGATTTAAAAGTGAATACACCAAAAGCTGGCAAGGATGTGTAACAACAGGAACTTTCATTCATTGCTGGTGGAAATGCAAAACAACTCTGGAAGATGATAGTTTTTTTTCAAACTAAATGTATTCTTACAATATTTTCCAGCAATTTCTCTCCTTGGCATTTACACACGTAAGTTGAAAACTTATGTTCACACAAAAACTGCATTCAGATCTTTACCGCAGTTTTATTCACGATTACCAAAACGTGGAAACAACTAAACTGTCCTTCAGTAGATGAAGGGATAAGAAAACCTGTGGTACATCCATACAATGTAATATGTTTCAATGATAAAATAGATGATGTATCAATTCACCAAAAGACATGGGAGAATCTGAAATTCATATTGATAAATGAAAGAAACGGATCTGAAAAAGGCTATTACTTATATGATTTCAACGACATGACATTTTGGAAAAGCTAAGCTATGAAAACTGAAAAGAAATCAATGGTTTTCAGGGGGTTATAGGGAGGAAGGGAGAGATGGATAGGTGGAACACAGTGTAGTATAATGATTCTGTATGATACTGTAATGGTGAAAGCATGCCATTATACATATGTCAAAACCTGAATGTACAGCACCATAATGTAAACTTTAGACTTTGGTTAATAATAATGATTCAATATTGGCTCATCATTACAACAAATGTACCAAACAAACACTAGATAGCTTACATTAGTATGGAGTGTGTTCAGGGGGATATGTGGAAACTTTCTGTACTCTGTTCCCAGTTTTTCTGTAAACTTAAAACTGTTCTAAAAGAAAAAAAAATCTGTTAATAAAACAGTGAATATGATGGACCAGTTCCCACCCTCATTGAATTTGCATTATGGTGAAGGGAGGTAAATGATGAATAAGAAAGATGAATAATGGTGATAAATGCTATGATGTTAAGAAAAATACTAGTATGTACTCTATCTTGATCAATAATGGGTTGGTGCTGGGCTGGGCATGGTGTAAGAAGGCCTCTCCATGTATTTAGATTGGACTAAGATCAGCTGTTTCAGAGAAAAAAAAGTTTGAGTCCTTGAATGTTCCTCAAAGCTACATATTCAACATGAGTTTGGGAAAATCTGGCTTAAACAGAACAGTATCTCACTGGTTGTGTTGCTTCTTCATCTACCTATTTCCACTTCCTGAAAGATCAAGAGTAATCTTTTGAAAGTCTTAATTGGGATTATATCACTTCCCTGCTTTAAAATCTTTGCATGACTTCTCATTTAGAATACAGTACCATAGTCCAACAAGACCGCCAAAGCCTTTTGCTATGTGGGCCTTGGTCCCTTTTTCCCCCCAACTTAATCTCACCCTCTCTTTCTTTTGCTCCACTAAATGCCATCCTTACAGTCCCTCTGGATCCCCCTTTTTCCTAAATATATCAAACTCTTTGTGACTTCTGGGCCTTTGAACTTGCTAGTCTCTCTTTTGTTCAAGTGCTCTTTTTTAAATTAAATTTATTGGGGTGACATCGGTTAATATAATTCTATAGGTTTCAAGTGTACAATTCAATGATACATCATCTTTTAAATGGCCGTTTTGAAGAATACAACAAAATAGGCAGGGAAAATGCATGGTCTTCATTCTACCACATATGATGGCTCTCTCCCCCCTTTAATTCAGAACTTTAAAATTTGAAAGTTCCATGGCGGAGACATATGTAATACTTTAAACAATAAAGAATTAAAGGGAAACAAAAATAAAAGTTCCTGTCACTGAGGTCTTCTTTGGCCTCTTTGTGCCATGCATATCCTTTCTTGCTTTTGATCCCTTACAGTGGTCGGCAAGCTCATTAGTCAACAGAGCCAAATATCAACAGTACTTCTTCAAAATAGATTCGCCAAGGCCCAAAACCAACTTCTGCGCATGGGCCACGAAGTTTCAATCGCACTGTATGTGCGCCTACACGTGGTATTTTGTGGAAGAGCCACACTCAAGGGGCCAAAGAACCGCATGTGGCTCGCGAGCCGCAGTTTGCCGACCACGGCTTAGGACTTATCATGATCAAACATACTATTACTTTTCTTACAATATTATTAAGTGCTATGTTCTAATTTCTAATCAGAATGTAATCTTCATGAGGGTAAAGACTTTGGTCCCTTTTGTTCACTGCTCTGTCTTCAGCACTAAAGCAATATCTGGCCAAATATATACTTTATAAATGAATGACTAAAATTATAAAGTAATATTTATAAAATGCCAACACTTTTTTTGTCAAAATTATAAATGACTTTAATGAAAATAAGCATTACCTTGTTTATTATCTCTAAATATATGATATAGCTACACTACCTTACAAATTCACACTTTCCTCTAGATTTATAAATATTTTCTAAATATAGATATTATTTTCCATTCATTGACATCCATTTGGGGCTCAATTGAAGTCTGCAGTGTGCCAGACATGCTGTTCACTATTGAGGATGAGTAAAATTTTAGCTTTTAGTATAATAAAGGACAAAAAGATACTGAGTGTATACTTCTTTATTTCAAAGCCAGACTTCTACAATACAGTTTTATCCTTTAAAACTTAAATAGAGGCCAAAACCGGTTTGGCTCAGTGGATAGAGCGTCGGCTTGAGGACTGAAAGGTCCCAGGTTCGATTCCGGTCAAGGGCATGTACCTGGGTTGCCGGCACATCCCCAGTGGGAGATGTGCAGGAGGCAGCTAATCGATGTTTCTCTCTCATCGATGTTTCTAACTGTCTATCTCTCTCCCTTCCTCTCTGTAAAAAATTAATAAAATATATTTAAAAAAAAACTTAAATAGAGGTTTTTAATTAGTTCTTAATAAGATGCTTAATATAAATAATACATAGAATAAAGTACCTTAAGGTAGTTTAGTGAATATAGAACATTTTCTACATTGATTATTATGGGGAAGCCAGGGTAATTGTTACTACAACAAAACTTTTTTTTTCTCTGCAATAATCAAAAGCAGAATAATGATTATTCTTTGGAGTTCTTTGGCTCAACTCAAATGAAGACTATTTTAGCTAACTTAAGGAAAAAGGTGAATATATTAGAAGAATAGTGAGGTGCTTATAGAATTAAAGGACATCATGGCTGAGACAATAATAATG
>NW_006294876.1:1141996-1154632 GCF_000327345.1 Myotis davidii | reverse complement strand
TCAACCAAATTCTGTGTTACTCTAACAGAGAGTTAGACTGGATTGAGTTGAGGCTCAGGTCTTTACCCTGGATAAATGTGATTGATCAGCCCCGCCTAATGCCCTGGAATGAGGGAGTTGCTAGTGCTACAAAGGAAAACAGAGGAAGTGCGGCAGTCAGATAAAACAAGAGTCCACTACCAGTTGATTAAATAGGGTAAGCTAAGTACCTAATAACAAAAAATCATTGAAAAGGGGAATAAAATATCAGTTTTTAGAATTGGTATTATAATGTCTGAAAAGCCGGGCTTTTAAAATTTTGTTTTGTTTAGCTTGGTTTATATTTAGATGCCTAATAGTTTTTAGAATTTATAATATTTCACTTAATATATGGGCTCAAGATCTAATAGAGCCTCAGTTCACTTCTTATAGCCAACAAACAAAAATTTGACGATATAACTTCCCCATATTCCCAAGCTTTTTTAAAATAGGTAATACATTTGCAAAATTTTGCAGGAAAAAACATGATTTCTACTTCTTGTTATTGTTGTTGTTTTTCCCTAGAGATAGGTGTAGAAAAGAAGTAAAATATAAGGACCCATTTTTTTGTGAATGTGTGAGATCTCATTAAAATCCCAATGAAAATAATTTTTCCTGATGCTCATCTCTAAAACTTTGTAAACTTAGCAATTCTAGCAAACTTCTCACTCTTAATTCTCATGTTCTGAGTAAGTATATTCTACTTAACATCTGACAGGTACAAGTTATTACTCTCATATTTCTGGATTTTTTTTTCTTTTTTAGTGCATGTATGGCTATAGGGAGAATGTTTTTCATAGAAATTAAAAATCAAGTGAACCTGTTCCTATATTTATGGTGTTTCCTCCCACTGTCTACAGTTTATTTATGTAAATGTCTATGAAATAGTTTCCTTGGTAACCAAAAGGAGTCTGGATCTGAGGCTATACTGCAGGCTCATACTTTTAGGCATCAATTGCTTTTAAAAAATAACTGTTTAATAAAATATTCAGTAAAAACATAAAAAAAGAATACCAAATGGATTCTAGAATTAAGTCTTGCTGATGTTTTGCATTTGAACATTTTAGCATCTTGCTATACTACATACTTGTGTACTTAGCTACAATTCAGGAGAATTTTTTATTTATTACAGGTGCCATTTTAGGAAGCTATGGTTATAAAACAGTTCCCCTTTCCAAATTCATTTACAATGAACTGCAAAATTCTATAACTATTGTCTATGTTTAATGATACCAAATCACAGAATAAACAAGACTAGATTTGATGGGTCTTCCTGTGCCAGCCTTCCCCCGGCAAAGTCTAAGATGAATGTTAGAGGTAATGAAAAGTTGATTTTAATAGAATCAAATATGTTGTAAATAGCAGCTGGTTATCATGGTTCATCATGAAGTAGCAGCAGAATGTCTGCATTCTGATTTCTAGCTTATCTATGAGACCCAATTTCATATAAAAAATTTAAACAAAATCTCCCGCTGAATTCCCCCATTTTTATTCAACAGAGACTTCTCTCACCCACCTGTTCTCTTGACTTGCCCTTTTTGTCACACTGTTTGTTATCCGAAATATTTGTTTTTTAATGACATTTTATTTTCCATGCTACCACTTCAGAAATCAATTGATGTCACATTTATGAGATTATAAAAATACAGTCTGCTACTAGAGCTAACCAGAGGATGAAGCTAGGTTAGTGCGTAGAATCTGATAATGGCAGGTTAAAGATTAACTTCTTTGGAACCTTAGCAATCATTTAAACAGATACATTATTTTTTTTCCTATTCAACCTCTTACGAATTCCATGCAATTTAGATAGTAACTTATAAAGCTCCATCAAGTTTCATATCCTTCTGGTTTTCTGGACAGTTTCTCTAAAACTTATAATGAAATGAACTGTTTCCCTTGCCAGGAACATTGGAAAGACAGCTTGTCTGGTGTTTCTATGACATCATCATTTTCTCTTCCCACCCCCATCCCTTTTCATGCCATGAGTTGTTATTGGCATGCCTTGAATAGTCTGTCAAAATTAGCAAATCACTAGATCCCAGACTCTTCCTTTATCACCGAATTAAATGCTTTAATGACAAGCACTGCTTTCCTTCTGCAGCATTCATTGTTCTCATAATCTGACACAACCTTTTGAGGTTAACCATCAGAAATTAAAAGATAGAGCAAAACCTCACTCAAATAAACATCTCTCACTTGCTTCTAAAAAATCTGGTATGTTGAAATTATGCTTTATATTGGCAAGGGTATTCTCTCACCTTGCAAACACTTCCTCAGATTTGATATCCTGTGAAAGAATGTAACATTTTATTTATTTCCCAAATAATGGCTTTTGGGTTAGTGCATATAAGAGAACATTAATTATTCTTGATTCTGTAAGATCTAAATGTTGAGGTAGATCTTATCTGCCATGATCTGGCAAAAGCTTATTGGCTACATGCTATTGTCCCATTCTTTCACTAATATACCAGGTAGCTAACAATGCAAAACATTGGCATATATTTTGAGAGGTCTGCAAATTCTATGGATTGAATTAAAAACCAGTCATCTATGTGATCCAGGTTGTTATTACATAATCACACCTGGAACTGCCTTATATCGGAATCCTGCCTGTGCTAATGCTGATAATGGGGTTTCAAATTATTATATTACCAAGAGATGCCCTGATAGAGGTTATGTATAGTTTCTACTAGGAAACATAGTTGAGTCTTAAGGAAAACAGTGAGAAATATGCTGAAAGAAAGAAGAATCTTGGTTAAGCAATCTGTTCTCTGTTTAGGTTGTGGAACCAATCAATCCAAATGGATCATTGCATAGATGTCTAGCAACACATGCTAATTCATTGGCCTGGCTTTCTCTACAGTATATTATCTGGATACTGAGGCCTGAAGGAGGAGAGAGGATTAGGAGATTTAAGGAGAAGTCCTGCATTGGAAAAGAGTTGATCGTTGATATAAAGCCAATATAAGGGCAGTGCATCCGGAGTGAAATGAGCTGGTGGATAATATCACCAGATGGGCGGGAATGTAAGCTGGCCCTGTTTAAGCAATGTCCTATAAACAGTTTTCATTTTACCCTAGGGGACAAATAAGCTAAAGGAATCTTTTAAATATTAGAATATCCAATATACATTCAAAACATCACTTTGATATTGGGAGGAAAATGGATTAGAAAGGGAGTGAGAATGGAACCATAGCCCCTAATAAGGAGGCTATTCCAGAACCAAGGAACGATAAACTTGTGAGTACAAGATGACAGTGGAGCTATGACAAAGTGGAGAGAGTTCAGATATATTTTGTAGAAAGAATTAATAGAGCTTGCTGATAAGTGAGATGTTAGAAAAAGGAAAAGAGAGGAATAAGATGAATTTTTAAGGAGAATAAGGAAGAGACACTACTAAAGCAACAACAAAGCGTTTCTAGAAAATGTTGAAACACTTTTGATGTGTTTGATCAAGCACTTAATAGAAACTGCTCAGCTAGCTGTATGATTTTCTTTGAAATATTCTTTAACATTTCTTTGAAATATTCTCCTGCTGTAAAGGAAAGAATAGTATTTGGTCTCATTCAAGGTTGTGCTTTTTTTCCTCCCTGGGGTATAAAACAAAAAAGGAGCTCAGGGAATTAAGTAGCAATTATAATAATTGATCATAAAGTATAATTCTGGCAAGGAGAAACATGAAAATAAAATGAGTTTATTGATAGTAAAAAATCGATAGCATCAATGAATGGGGTATCTTGATGAGATAAAATCATTGGATCTATAATAATAAAAGCATAATATGCTAATTAGACTGGATGACCTTCCGGATGACCTTCCAGACAAAGCTGCAGGTGGGGGCTGAGCCCCTTGGATGAATTTTGTGCATCGGGCCTCTAGTGTAGATATAAGAACAACTGAGGTACAAAGATAAGAGTATAGAATTGGATATTTCATGTTAAGATATTTTGGTGATAAAAGTATGTGAGTTATAATTATGGAAACAACCTGGAATGTAAGTTAAATTAGTTTAGGAACCTCATTATCTTCCTTACCACTTTTTCCTTAGAGCTTGATATGGATTGTAACCCAGCCATCACTGTCAAAAAAGGGGCTTGCAATACACCAGTGGACTTTGGTCATGAATTAGATTGAGCCTCCAGATGACACTGAATAGTATTGGAAGAGAAAGGGACAAATACTATTATGAGGCATCCATTTTCTTGATTCCAAATAGACTCTCTAACTCCTGCCAGCTATTTTCTTTCTTCCTATTCCTAGAACTCTCAGCATCTGCCTTATTCCTAAATTATTGGATCATTCCAAAATAATAGTACTTCCAACTTAAACCAAAAATCTCTATTTCTAGAAAGGTCTGTTTAACACTCCACAGCATCGTATTGGTCCTATTTGAATGTCAAAGAGTTTAGTAGATGGGTCAATCAATATTTCTTGAATGAATGAATATTTGCTGCCCAGGTAATGGTTCATAATATGGATTATTTGAGATAGCATATTCAAAAAGAATAATCAATTTGAGTATACATTTCCAATTTTTCTTTTTTAAAAATTTAAGTAAACACTGAACTTATGATTATACTTACCTAATTTTTATTTTTGTTTTCAGTGTTTTGGCATTTTACTTTTGAAGTATCCTTTTCATTAATATGTTTTTCTGTCAGATTAACTCATTTATTTATTGGATCCAGAGTAATTCTGTTGTCAACAGTATTTACAAATGAGTATAAAGTATTAAAAGATATATTGTTTAATAGGTTGATAATGTAGTCAAATATTATGCATTAATCATTGCCCTTTCTTTAAAAGCATTTAGGTATTTATAATATTCACATTTAAACCTCATAAGTACTTAAGCTTCTCTTGACTTTTTATTATTTCTTGAACATGAATTTGAGCATAACCCTTCTGTGTTAAACAATGAAGAAAAAAAATATTGAAACTTAAAAAAACACACTCAACAAAATGCAAATTTAAATAACATATACATAAATGTGTATAATGTATATGTGTACAGATATATTTAGTTTGTATTTGTAACTGTATGTACATAAACAGGTAGATGAAGAAATAAGATTCAGTATTTCAAAGGCTGGTAAAATAGATCATTTTTCCTGTTCTTTCCAGCTTTGAAATTCAGAATTTAATGACTTAGATCTATTGTCTAAGAGTGACAATAAATTGCTGAGACCAAGTGGGCATTTTCACTTGATTCAATTGAATCTGTTTTGAAAACATATTGAAATTCAACAAATTCACTCAACTGTATGGATGCCTGCTGCATGCCAGGCTGAGGGCCAGGTAACGAGGATTCCAAGGTGAAGGGAACATATGCCCTACCTTGGGGGCTTTTCATAATCTTGTAACACAATACATGAAAAGATGTCCATGTGGAATCACTCTGCCTATGAGCTAGGGAAATGTTCTCAAAGAAGCTTACTGAATGCAGCGAAACTAAGTAACATCCTAATCGTAATTTATAAGTAGCCGATAAGGAATTGGTGTTTTACTTCTCAATTCAGTTAATGAGATGCTCCATTTTATGCTCAGATCTATCTATCACTCTAGCTATTGTTTTTCTAATAACCCCAGGTTATGACCATGAAGCCCTTCCTTCTCTAGTTCTGTTCAGTGTCACCTGCAGGCTCAATCTAATTAATAAACAAAGCCCAATGGATTATTGGAAGCCCTTCTTTACCAATGGTGAATAGGTTAATCTTGCTGTGACAATACAGTACCCTGGACATCTGAGTATAAGCCACATCATAGTTATTCATTTTAATCTGCCCTGAGTTATTTTGGTCCACGTGACAACATTTTCTCTTCCTTCTACAATTCTTACCTTGGAACTAGAGACATGTTATTATGAGACATCCATTTTCTTGAGTCTAAATAGACTTTCTAACTCTTGCCAGCTCTTTCCTTAATGACAACCCTATTCCCAGGACTCTTCACATCTTCCTTATTCCTCAAATTATGGGATAAAACAGCACTTCGAACTTACCCTCATTGTACCTATTTCTAGAAAGATTTATTTAGCACTTTTAAATATTATATTGGTTTCATTTGAATGTCAACTACAAACTGTCTACACACAATTTATTGGACCTATGTGGATATCAAGTTCAAGATTTCCACACTACCTAGGACTTCAATATGATGTATGGTCTTCATGATGCAAATAGATGAACGCCCCAACCTTGACTCTTTTTTGGGGGGATTTTCTTTTTTTCCCTATGACCAGCCTCTGAGTTTCCATCATACCCAAGCAGTTGTGTATACATGAGTAACAACAAACATTCCAAAGGGACTGCTTTGGGCACTATTACTAGTAGGTAGAAAAAACCAGAGTTTTAGTTAATTATTGTTTTAAAATTCATTCTAATAAATCAAGTTTTTAAATGATTCACATGTTTAATATACTTGGAGTTTATCAAATGCAATAATAATGCTTAAAAACAAAATACAAGTTGTAGACTTTGCTATTAATTAAGCTAATGATTTGACTTCTGGGCAATTTATAAATCTTGTGGACATAAGAAATCAATTAGGTTGGGAACAATGTTTGTTTGTTTATAACCTTCTAAAACTAAAGTGTTGTGAGCACTAATATTTTGAAATTTGCATGAAGATGGACTCTTCTCAGTGAGATTATGACTACCCAAGGACTAGAAAAAGCAGTATAAAATAATATAAAGGGCACCAGGCTATCACTACTATCACGAGGTCCTTTTGTTTTTATTGACTACTCAACGATTATTATTCTTTTAACATATTGAGTGAGAAAGAGATAGAAACATCAATGATGAGAGAGAATCATTGATTGACTGCCCCCTGCACATCCCCTACTGGGGATCAAGCCTGCAATCCCAGGCATGTACCCTAACTTGGAAACAAACCATGACCTCCTGGTTCATAATCAACACTCAACTACTGAGCCACACTGGCCAGGCAACTACTCAATGATTCTTTTTTTTTGTTGTTTAAATCTACTCTAGTTCATACTGATCTCACTTTTGACTAACTCACTGATGTCTCTCACCTTGTTTGCTGAGTAGTTCTTGAAGCTATTCCTATGTACATCCTATAGCACTTCACAGTGTTTGGGCCATAACTGCTTTGTTCATTTATTCAATGATTTATTAAATATTCACTAGATGCCAAGCACACTGATAGGTCTCCAAGCTGTTGATTGGAACACTAGAAGTGAAGATAGAAGTTTTAATCCTTGCTTTAAACATTGAAATAAAGGCAATAAAGCCTCTAATTCATTCACCTGTCTATGTGAAGCCATATTTAAATTTACTCTTTTAATTATTCTTCCTGAGGTAGAGGCTGGGCAGTGGGTGACATGCATCTTGCTTCTCAGATACAGGATGTAGGTAGACAAGACTACTGATCATCAAGTGCAGTGTTAGGTAAGCAGAGAACCTTTGGCCTGCCTGGTGTTTATAACCCATATATTCCCTCCTATTACTTTTGGTTTTCAGTAACCTTCTAGAAAAGACTCTTCCCTGACACCCTGTCTCCTATTTTTATTTATTTTTTTAAAAAATTCCTAATTATTTAAAGTATTATATATGTCTCTGTTTTCCCGCATTGACCTCTCCCTAGCCATTCCCACCCCAGCACATGCCCTCACCCCACTACTGTCTGTGTCCATGATAGATACCTCAGCATTTTCTTTTTACTCTTTATACTTAGCTAACAGTACCTTATATTAATTTTCTCCATTCAAGTGGCTGGCATGGTTTCAGTTAAAAAGGCCCTGACAGATACTCTCACACAAACAAAATATTTTCTTTAATTTTCAGAAGGTTAAATGATCCTAGGTTAAGAAGTGTTTATCCACTGTATATATAAACCCATCTAATGGTCTAAAGATTGGTGATTCGTTGAGCTATATGATTAGAGACATAAAAAAGAGAAAAATGATCAATGAACATATCAATGAGAATGTGAGACATAAATGTGAAGATGTAAAGTAATTATCAAGTCCATTCTGTACCAATTTTGAACCGGAAATGGATTATAATAAACAGAATAATAAACATGTTATTCATAGGGCAGTGGAAGAGTAAAAGGAAAATTTTCCGTGATGAAAGTGGGGGAGTAGCCTTGGCATATGGTCCGTAGGAATAGAGTACAGATTTTGACCAGCTGAAGGCAACAGGAAACAGATGAGTGACAATCATCTTTTCAGAAAGATTTTGTTATACCTGCAAGTAATAGAGCTGCAGAATAAAAATTTTTAAAATAACCAGTCACCTATAAAGTCAATCTTGATATGCCACAGTATTTCTTATCACAGCAATACAGTTGCTCAAATTTAGAACCCTGCATGGATTTTCTGGTAGATTCTGGCAGTAATTCCTGTACATCCATAACTGTCAGCAGAGTAATTGCATTGTCACTATTAGGAGGTTGTTATTGGCACATTGCTTTTACAGGAGAGGAATTCCCATTTGTGACATCTCAATTCTCCTAATCCCTTCACCTTCTCTGCCAATAGGAAGAGAAACACCATAGAGGTATAAAGTTAGGGACCAGAGTTTCCAAAACAAATGAAAACAGAAAGACTAGCCCCTTTCCTCTGATAGCCCAACTCCTAATAAGAAAGACAGAATCCAATTTAATGGAATATGAATAAGTCCCTAAGGAAGTAAAGGGAGAAATTAGTGCCAGAACTAAGGATGGTCCAGTCTAGGGCTCATTAATGACAGCACCGAGTATCATTATTCTTATTCTCTTTCCAAAGATGCCTTCCTTTCTGGAGACAAACTGCATCTTTGAATCATTTCTCTCACTGCTGCAACTGATTGTGAACCATCTATCTCTTCCAATTATTTAGCTTTCAGCGGGATAAGAGGGAACTAATTGGGAAAACCTCACTCTGTCCATCGGTCTGGGTCACTGGGGATGGGCCGAGTGAAGCAGAGCTCCATAAGACCATCTGTGGAGCTGCATAGTTCAAAGTGGCTGTCACTAAACGTTTCTTCTCTCTTAACTATTTATACTGGTGGAAAAAATCTCTGTGAAGGAGAAATTTTAGAAGGAAAATCTAATCAGTTCATATACAACAGTGAGAAAAAAATCACTCACGGGAAGGGAAAGGATAATGAGCTAATTTTATTATATTGGAAAGTGATGTGTTTAATTTTGTTTTATTTTTCCCCACTGATTAAGGAGCGGGTGCTATCATCATCCTTTTTTTTTTCTTTTTATCATACTTTGCATCTCTTCCTGCCCTCTTTCTTGAGTCAATTTTCTTGAGCCAACAGCTCAGTTCCATGCACAGTAAGGTCCACCTGTGGTAGCCTCTGGCCAGTTATGATAATTAAAATTTAGGTTGAATTTAATACAGTTTTTTGAAATGCCAGTTTATCTATTGCACTAGCTAACATGCAAGTATGGCTGTTAGCTACATGTTAGACAAAAGACTTCCATAATTTCAGATGGTTTCATTAGGCAGTGTAGATGCATCAAGCCAACTGCTATTTAACACAAGTTCCTTTCCTCCACTTTTCATCCCTATGAATGTAGGGTGATTAAAATTAGTGCTTGTAACAAATTATTATTACTAGTGGCCCAGTGCACAGATTTGTGCACATTGAAAGGGAATGAATTAGAGGCAATAGTTGGTTTTCAGACATATTCTGTTGCTGATGCCGGTCGGGGAGAGGGACCATGAGGAATCGGGCTCCCTCCTCCCTCCTGTCAGGGCCAGGAGTTGCGGGGAACGATTGCAGGCAGGGCTGGTCACAGGGAGGGGCTGTGGGAGGTTGGGGGAGCCAATGGGCCCAGATCCAGCTAGTTGGACTCCTCAGTGCACTGGTAGGGTCCCTAGGCCTGGTTGGCGATCAGGGCCTATCAGGACTTTCCTTCCCCCTGGCTGCCGACAGCTGGCCTTGCCCCCACCGCTGCCACTGCTTGCCATCTGTGTGGCGCTGCCTCCCCACATCTCCTTCCCCGCCCCCCATCACCTCCCTCTACGGGCCACAGGTGTAGGATGCAGGGCCTCACTCTGCAAGGGGATTGCTGAGCAGCCCTGCCCACCCGCCACAGAGTCATTGGCTGGTGGCCTGGGCCTCTCTCTGTGAGGCCATTGATCATGGGGCCTAAGGAGAAGGCCCCACCCACCTGCTGCAGCCCGCGGTTGGTGACCTGGGCCTCCCTCTTTGGGGTGATCGTGGAGCCCCCCCTTGGATTGATCACCCCGCCAGCCAGCGGCCTGGGCCTCCCTCTGTGAGGTGATTGTGGGGTGTTGGCGAAGCCCTCTGACCAATCCCACGGCTCCTGGCTCCCGCCTTGGCTGGCCTGGCGCCAGTGCGTGTCATAGCGTGGTCAGATGGATGTTTGTCCTGCTGTTCAGCAGATCAGTTGATTTGCATATTATGCTTTTATTATTATAAACTAAAGGCCTGGTGCATGAAATTTGTGCAAGGGGGCTCAGCCCTTGCAGCTGCAGTGGCTTGCCTCAGTCCTTGCAGCTGTGGCTTTGTCTGGGAGGTTGTCTGGAAGGATATCCAAAAGGTTGTTTGTCTGTCTGGTCTAATTAGCTTATTACGCTTTTATTATTATAGATTCTTTTCAATTGCCACAGCAGTGCTTCCATGAGAGAACCAGAAAAACATTATCAGTGTCTTGGATTGCTTATTCAAGCCATCATAGCTGGAGGGTTTACACCCTAGAATGGCAGACAAGGTGTTTTCAAAGCCTTAGAGAAAATTTGGGAATCTTGCAGGGACTTGCCTTATGTAGTAGTAGTGCCACCAAGTGTTGGGTGAAAGAGGTTCCAATTTTTGAAAAACATTTGCTCAAAATTCTGATTTAAAGAATTAACCACAATGGCAATTAAGCCTGTATAATTTCATTTTTTTTGAAGCTTTATATGCCATATTCATTTATGATAGACTTTAGAACATAGTAAAAATATATAGAGTTACAAATACACTGGACTTAATACCCATTCTATTCTAGCTCAAAGAATGATACGGCATAGCAATTTGAAATAGCTTGATAATTTTTTTTTTCTCTCTTGCCTTGGCTTCAGTGTTTTTAGCTATTCTAGAATGCACCACCCTAAACTCTTCTCCATCATTCTCACTCTTCCTCATTTTCCCAGTCTCCACACCCTAAATTCCCTCCCTCCCTACCTGGTAGCACAGTCGGCCTCTGTGGAGATTTTCACACAAAACATCATGTAAATGCTATGGCTGGAAAAAAACATAAACAGGAAAATGACGGTTTTTATCTGCTGCATTGTGTTCATCAAAAATTGAGGGAGAAAAAGTCCACTGGTTTTTCCACCTTATTTATAACTGCAGCAAAATCTATTTCACTTGTCCTCCGTTACCATGGTTACAAGCTTTCCCATTTTAACAGGTCAATACAAGCTTTCGGTTTACATAAGGTCCTGGGTAATTTTATCTCAGCATTGCAAAAACAAAACACAAGTTCTTCTCTCCTGTTTAAAAATAATAATCCATCAAAACCCTGAAATCACAACTAGTTCTGATTTCCATAATCATTCTCATCCTCTTGTTTGAGACTTTGTGTTTGTGTTGAAGTAATCCAAAATATTAAAAAAACAACAACAACACAAAATAGGTTTTGGTAATATAGCAATCTCAACAGTTCTGTGTAATACTAGTGTTCTATACTGAAGATTTTCCTTAATATTAGCCCATTTTATGATGAATATATCCACCAAACCTAGCATTTAATGAGACTTCACTTAAAAAGTATAATTTAGGTCAGATGGAAGGAACTTGGCTAATTATTAAAAAATCTACCGGTACATGATTCTCATTGTTCACTAGCTATAGGTATATTGTTGGTTTTTATTATGCCCAGTAAAAGAGAGTAAAGGGAATCATAATGTAACTGCATTGATGGTATGGTCAGTTATAATTGTGCTTATTTGGGTGCTAAAAATATATTTTGAGTCAGAGTGGTGGGAAGAAAGAGTGGGAATCCTTGTAATGAGAGGCAGAGGGAAGATTTTCCATTTATGTGTGAATAGAATAAAAATTACACACACACACACACACATACAATTAAAAATAGATTTTATATTTGTATTTTTCCATTGTATAATATGGGGATTAGATAGGTAACAAACGGGTGAACACTAGGAATGGTAAGAACTTTGGTGACCTGGAGGGCCTGATTCAAATGAAAGTATTCAGATTGATGTTTTTCAACTTCATAAAGGCTAAATCAATTGTATAACTATACATTCCTGCATGCCCTGGGTCAGTCATGTTTCATGCCTATTGTCAATCACAAGATGTCTTTGTTTAGGTGATAGATCACAAGGTCCCTTGCAAATTTAACATAGCAGGGAAATCCATTTTTATCTGGGTACCACTTGTGAAACCCTGTTACTAAGGTTTCCTCAAAAAGTGTGATGAACAATGACAGGTTAGTCAAATTCTCATTCTAAAATGTAGACATATAGTAAACAAATTTTAGTTAATGTGAGAAATATGATTTATTTGATAAAGAAAAATAGTCTCAATCGCATTGCTTCATTAGAAATAATCTATCCAATGTTTCAATTACTCTCATAGTTGATACGACTTGTAATTTTTTCAATTTTTCATGTCTTCCCTGTGT
>NW_006294876.1:1133449-1141317 GCF_000327345.1 Myotis davidii | reverse complement strand
CAAGAGAACATGGACACAGAACTTGGCTGGAGATTGTGGCTAGAGATCCTGGCAAGGCTACTGATCAACTGAACACTGTCTCCATGTCATTCCTTCTTCGCTGACTCCGTCCACCACACCTTTGGGGACTCCTGGACCTGCTGGTGTTGGACCCCGGCAACAGTAAAATTTTCATTTGAATCCTATCTGAACATTTAGAAGATGTGTGTCAATAGATGTAGCTTAAACTCGATTACTCCCTGGTAAACTTGGGGTGTCGGAATGGTGTACAGAATTAATGACATAATTTAAATAGTGTTCCTAAAGCCTGTGAGTGATTATCAAGGTTTACATTTCTTACCTCTACATTTCCCTCCTTACATTTTTGATTCTCACCCTGCCTGAAGATGAGAATCACTTGTGGGTCTTTTTTTTTAAAAAAAAAAATAGAAATGGCAGTGTTTACTCAAAACCTACTGATCAAGGATCCTCAGTGTTTGCATCCATGAATCTGATTTTCAGCTGTAAATTAGCCACTGTTAAGAACAATTTCCCTGTCTTGTTTTACACAATTATCCTTCTTTTTCCTTTTTATTTAATCTTCACATAAGGATATTTTTCCATTGATTTTTAGAGAGAGTGGAAGAGACAGGGAAAAACAGAGAGAAATATCAATGTGAGAAAAACACATCAATTGGTTACCTCCTGCAGGCACCCTGATCCGGTCCTGTGCTGGAGAAGAGCCTGCAACCAAGATAAGTGCCCTTGACCAGAATTGAACCATGGACCCTTTGGTCTGCAGGCCAACACTCTATCCACTGAGCAAAACTGCCTTGGGCCAATTATGCTTCTTCTTTATGCATTCATCAGCTCTGACTCTTTCCATAAGCCTTACTTGAGATATTGATCTATGGATGATAAATTGAATGAGAACATAATCATTTCTAGACAGGATATCTGGGTCCAAGTCTTGGTTCTACCACTGATGAGCTAACATTTGGACACATTACTTCTTTGGGATCTAGTTGCCTAATCTGAAAAATGGATTTGTGGAAAGCAGCAAATGAGCAATTAGACTAGTGTAAGTAAAAATATTAATGCTCATTATCAAAATTTTAGATGTTCTTCTCTATCATTTTCTATCCAACCTCAAATCCATTTTTTTTCTTTTCTTAAAAACAAAAGGATAAAACAACAGAAGCCAAAAACACACCTTTCCTCCTAAATTTACATAATTTTTAATAAACATTATGGCACTTTTCTTCCACAGAATCCAGGAATTTTACATAGAATTTTGACAGCTTAAAGGAATTAATCAAGCTGGAAAGAAAAATAAAGCAACAGCATATAATTTACTTTGAATCACTTGGTTAAGTGGAAGAATAATATCATGGTAAAAATTTGGGGGTATATAAAAATATGGAATATAACTCATTGATAAGTCCTTGCTAGTAACCACTGCTTCTGAAAGTTTAATATGTTTTTAAATGATGTAAGCTGATGAGAACAGAGACCAAGTATCTTCCTGAGAACAAAGTAATCTATTGTTAGATTTACTAAGAAATTAAACATAGTTTACCATATGTTTGATGAAATATTTCTTCATATTTCTAAATTGTAATATGACTTGCATGGTACATAAATTGTTCTTAAATATAATTGGAGGGCATGTGCATTTATCAGCTAATCATGTTTTTTCTCTCTTTAATATAGTTAATGTTTTGAATTGTTTAGGAAGCAAATCTTACCTTAAATTCCTGGATAAGCTCAACTTTGTCTTTATGCTTGATCACTTTTTTGGTTGCTAGTAACTTTTAAAAGAGCTTAATTCTACTTGTAGTATAAAAAAACCCCACAAATTTAATAAAGAACTACCGAGCAACTAACTAGTGATAAAATAAAAAGGAGTCATGTGAAATTTTTAGGAAGAACGTAGCCAGTATGCCTGGCTGGCATGGCTCAGTGGTTGAGTGTTGACATATGAACCAGGAGGTCAGGGCATATGCCCGGATTGCAGGCTCGATCCCCAGTGTGGGGCTTGCAGGAGGCAGCCAATCAATGATTCTCTTTGATCATTGATGTTCCGATCTCTCTCTTCCTCTCCCTTCCTTTCTGAAGTCAATAAAAATATTAAAAAAGAAAAGAATATAGTCATCATAAAGGTAGATTTAGGGGAGTGCCTTTAACTAAAGAAGCTGGGTGGTATTTCAGTATCCCTACAACTACATACGACTTTCAAATACATAGGGTCTTATAACTTCCTACTAATTTTTAAATTGTGTAAAATGTAAATGTGAAGTAACCCAATAATAGGCAAGAACATGTTAAAATAATTATTCAACACACACACACACACACACACACACACACACACACACACACACACACAAGTCTTTATTGTTGAAAGTATTATATAAATATTATATATCTCTTATTTTTCCCCCATTGACCTCTCCCTGCCCGCCCCCATCCCCCAACACATGCCCTTACTCCCCTACTGTCTGTTGGTTATGCTCATATGCATGCATGCAAGTATTTTGGTTGCCCCCCTCCTACCCTCCCCTACCTTCCCTCTGAGATTGGACAGTCTGTTTGATGCTTCTATGTCTCTGGATCTATTTTTGTTCATCAGTTTATTTTGATCATTATATTCCACAAATGAGTGAGATCATGTGATATTTATCTTTTTCCAACTGGCTTATTTCATTTAGCACAACATGTATTTTTATGAGTTTAAACAAGACATATTATGTTTTATAGTGTGTTTTAATTTTTTTGTTGGAGTGTATTTATCTTTCTCCAACTGGCTTATTTCATTTAGCATAACATATATTTTTATGAGTTTAAACAAAATATATTATTATTATTTTTTAAAAAAACAACTTTTTGAATGTGAGCATCAGAGACAAATTATTTTACTTGCTTCAGAATTAACATTTGTCCATTTGGAGATAAGAGAAAAATCTACTAACTTGTAGATACTAGTATTTACATAATGTTATACAATAACTTTCTAGGCATCTAACATTTTTCACTATTAAGCTGTGAATTTATTTTAATGAAAATTAGTTCATATATCAGCTTTGAAGATAAATCCATTATTTGAAGCAATCCCATCCCCTAGTTCTTTAAAATATTATACCATTTCTATTGACTTAGCCTAATTTAAAATCTGTGCTTGTTAGTCCTCCACATATTATACAACCAATTCTTAACCCCTTGGGTTTTTACCATTCTTTCCCCACCACCAGTCTTTTATGTTCTTTTCTCCAAGAGTGAATGAATTGGTGGAAAAGCTTTCCTTTAATTACTGACCTTGAACTGTAGAATGCATTAGAGAATGAGAGAAAAGCTTATGTGTCTGCAATGTTGCACAGCTGTCAATTTCTTTAGTATAAATTAATGGGCATTGCTGTTTAGACACCTGGGTTATGGTTTTTGCTCTGTAACCAACTAGCTGAGTGACATTGATCCAAGCCCACCTGGGACCTCAATGCCTACATTGCTAACATTAAAGATTAGTACTAAATTATCTCTAAGATCTTTAAATTTTTAATGTTTTAATTATCAACTTCATTTATTTTTTAACTTCCCCTCTTTTGTCTGCCTTGTGGGTATTGACACCTCCAATTCTATGTAAATAGCATACAGGATAATAAAACATGATTTTATAATTTTTGCAGTTTAGGGAGCTATGGTAAATAGCACTGATTGTGGAGAATATTGAAATTAATGGCTAAAGTAGCATTTGTATTATCTGTGGATTTCATTTATCAAAGCTAAGACCTACTTATAATGCCAAATCTTGACTGTAAAATTATTTTTCTATATTAGGTAAATATTGATTCCATTTAAGATTAGGTCCTTACCATAAAAACAAAATTAGCAATATGAGGATCAAGGTCTTTGTTTTAAATTTAGATATTAAGGGACAAGAAATATATAACCTTTGCTTCACCTCCTCATATAGGTGTTACCTTTGCATTTTATGTACCCATGTTTGTACTTGTCCCAATTTCTTTTTATCCCCCTTGACTAGATTGAAAAACTTAGTGGTGGGAATTTTCTTATAAATCTTTGTCTCCTCAATGTTCAGGGGAGTGTCTAGCTCAAACTGGGAGCTTAAGAAATGTTTATTGGATGGATGAATAAAAATCCACTTCACAAAATAACTCATTGGCACAATCCCAATCTTATGTCAAATATAGATAGTGAAAATATTTGGGAATGCCAACTTGATTTTTTAATTCTTTGCCATATTTGTGTAAATAAGTTCTCTTTATTTAAAAAGTAAATATTAATAATGATAGTTTTAATAAAGATAAGCAAACCCTTACATAGCCATTTCTAAGTGCCAGTACTGTTCCAAGTGAATATATATAAAATCTTTCTACACATCCTATGAGGTGGATAGATGTCATTGTCATCCACATTTAATATATGATAAACACGAAGCACAGAGAGGCTAAGTTACCTACCTAAGGTTGTAGATCTTATAAGTGATAAAGCCACGGTTTAATTAAACTTAGTTGTAATATTGTGAACAGCCTGGAGGGAATTAAAGATAAAAGAATAAAGACCTATTGTAGGATAAAAATGTTAAGAAAATAAATCACGAGTAGCTGAATCGGGGGTAGTTTCAGTGTAGAAAGACAGAAGAAGAGAAAGTTAATACCATAAAGTGGATTTAATGACATTATATGGGAGCACAAATAGAATAGAAAATGACTTAGTTGTCTTGTCTGGGTAATTGGTGGCATCATTAAAGCAGGATAGGAGACACTGCAGCGGGGGCAGGGGGTCATTTAGTGAGAATAAAGCAAGTGCTTCAAATATGAGAATGTTCACCTTGAGACGTTCATTAGATATCAATTCGAACTGCAGATATGGATTTTGGAGGAAACCATTCAAAGAGCTAGAAAGAGACCAAGCAGAGGTCATTAAGACAGTAAGGGGATACTTCATATGGAAGGCAATGGTTCAGGGTAGTAGTTCTTAAATATCTTGTTCTCAGGAAACTTACACTCTTAAAGATTATTGAGAGCCCAAAACATCTTTTCTTTATATGGTCTATACACATCTATATTTACCATGTTAGAAATTAAAACAGAAACTTTTATACTTGTTAAATAATTTAAAACAACAATCCCAATACTGTTGGCATAAATAATATTCTAAAATAACTAGATTATTCAAACAAACACAAGGAGAAGACTGGTACTATTTTACATTTTGCAAATCTCTTCAATACCTGGCTTATTATCAGACAGATTCACATATGCCCTGCCATTCAACTTACTATAATATGTTGTTGTTGCTGTTTTAAGTAAAATTTCACTTTATATAAATATGCAGTTATAAAATGGATGAGAATTTCAAAGCGTTTTTAGGTGATTGTTGGTATCCTTGTTTTGATAATAGATCAAAACATCATGATGATCACTTCTTGAAGTTTACTTGAAATATGAAATCTAAAGTCATATCAAATAACTTATTTGTTTCCCTTGTGAAATTAAAATTAAATTAAATGGGTTGTTTTGTCATGTACTTTGAATCAATCTACACATGTGTGATTTTGTAATATCATGACCATTTTGAAAATATTGATTCACTGAGATATATAAATATTCCAAATGATATCATATTTCATGCTACAATACCAAATTATCTCATCAGAATGGTCCTTTAAGCAAGCATTTGGAAGCTTCAAGCTTATATGGTGGATACAAGTTTTCAGAAACTAATTTTCACTTGAAAACTTCAATATTATAACTGGCAACAAAAAATATGTTTTCCTTGAAGCGACAGCTCATTTCATTAATTTTTCAGAAAATAGCTGCTTTGAAAATACCCAAGTATGAATAACCATAATTTAACTTTTGTTCTTTGAAGGAAAAGCACGTTTCATGAAAAAAGCATCCAGTTCAGCTCGCAGCTCAGTTGTCCAAGTGCTTTCCCTTGAGCCAACGATGTACATCGTCAGCACACTGCCCAGAGCTATAGGCATATTTCCCATTTCTCCACACAGAATGTTAGAATTACGTGTACTAAGGTGGAAGATTTAATTAAACTGAGAACTTTACTACCTCATTGAGGGAATACAGAAGTTTAACTTTTTATTTTCTTATGAATTTGCAGCAGTGGAGAATACAATGACTAAATTCAGATTGTTTCTTCTGTTTTGATTTGTGATTAAGGTGCCATAAGTTTTACCTGCCATTGCTTTTGCATCATCAGTGCAAATGTCAGTGCAATGAAATAGGGAAATGACATGTTAATGTTATTATAAAAATAAGTTGACTGCCAGGCCGGCATGGCTCAGTAGTTGAGCATTGACCTATGAACCAAGAGGTCACGGTTTGATTCCCAGTTGTGGGCTTAATCCCCAGTGTCGGACGTGCAGGAGGCAGCTGATTGGTGATTCTCTCTCATCATTGTTTTATTTTTTTATATCTCTCTCTCCCTTTCCCTTCCTCTCTGAAATCAATGAAAATGTATTTTATAAAATAGCTAGACGTTGCAGACCTCATAGATGTGTCTTAAGAAACTTTAAGGATTTGAATACTGTTTGTCAAGGGATTAATCAAAGATCACATGGAGAATAAAATTCTGGTTAAAAATATAAACTTGGATTTACATGCCCACTCTATGTCTCAGTAACTGCGTAAACCTGGGTAAATTTCCCCAGGACTCGGATTTTCATTTGAAACATGAGGATGAGTGCAGAATCTATGTGTGAGGGACATATGTCATTCATTTGACTTCTGAAGTCATTTTAATTGAGATATAATAGACATATAACCTTACATTAGTTTCATGTGCACAGCGTGATTTGAAGGCTCACTGTGTCCTGAGCATGGGGTGTGAGCCAGACTCCTGACTGATGAGCCTGGGATGTGGAGCCTCAGGAACCGGGGCTCCCCCACCGGCAGCAGAGCTCCTGAGATCTCGGAAGATCTGGCTCCCTTTGGGGAGCGTGGTCAGGGCGGCAGCACCTAGAGCCTGATTCCACCATTGATAATGAGAATATCTCCATTAGAGATTTGGATAAACTTCCTTCTCAAGGCAGCTTGCTTCAAATTGAGGTAGTTGCACTCCTAAATTATCTTCATAATTTAATTTCATAAATACTATGTAACAATTTAATAAGTTATACTTTTGAAGTAATATATAACTTGATAACAAAAAGTAGTAAAGGAGGATATTAAATGCAGAGCACAAATCTCCTTGCCTTTGCTCAAACCAAGTCCCAATCCCAATTTTCCAAGGGTTTCCATTTTAAACATTTCTGTCAGATTTTTCCCAGTGGTTCTCTTCTTAAGTATAAATAACATGCTTATGTCTCTATTTCATGATTTATAAACTTTCAGCAATATCTGTTGCCTTCATCTATGAAATATGAGGACTCCCTCTCAACCTAAGCTGATTTCCGCCACATTCTTATCTCTCCTCTAGTTGACATATTTATTTTTAGTTTTTCTCTTGGTTAAATTTGTTGATCTGCTTAATGTATTTGATCCTCGATCTCCTTTACTCATCAACATATTAGACTTTATGTCATGACTTATTCCTATTTGATATAAAGTATTTCCGTGTCACCTACTTTTCTCTTTTTCCAGCTTCTGTCTTCTGCATCATCTCTGCATTCGCGAGCTTCACAATACTCTCTGTTCTACAGTTAGAGTCTTCTGTGGCTGATTTATTGAATCAACTTATAGACTAAGCATAGAAGACAGTGCATATTAGCCACTTCTTAGTTAGTGCTTCTCATTAACCTCTGATTTTGTCAAGTTTTATTCCCCATTAGATAGTTTCTTGAGATCAGAAATAATCTACCTTTACTTTAATTGCTATCTCTAATATTTGGCACAGTAATTGCTTCCGACTAC
>NW_006294876.1:1127963-1132550 GCF_000327345.1 Myotis davidii | reverse complement strand
TTCTCACATATTCATTTAAAAAGTATTTATTACATGCATGCTAGATTGCCTAGATCAGGTCCTCTTATTCCATTTTTGTTTTTTACCTCTGATTTCTTCTCCTAATAGTGGTCTCTCAAAACTACAGCTCACATCTTTTCAGGTTTGGCAAAAGCTGATAGGAAAAAAATGCATTTCTGAACAATTTCAACATGTATGGCATCGAGTCTCACTGCCTGGCTTAGGTCTTGGGCCCACCCCTTCGTTGGTCTATTAATGTGTCAGTGGAGTAGGGTTAGTAGGGTTACGACAATAAGGAACAGAGGATGGGATCTCTTGTGTGGGTCACAGGTCCACTTCTATGTTTAGAAGGATAGGCTCAACCTCACCTAAACCGCATGTGCTCAGAGTAACAGGGAAGTTGTTCCCTTTGATACTGCTATCAGAAGGAAGTGATAAATCTTGGACCATTATCCAAACTGATAGATGCCTTCTGCCTTAAATATATATATATATATTTATATGTGTGTGTGTGTGTATATATATATTGATTCCAGAGATGAAGGGAGAGGGAGAAAGAGATAGAAACATTAATGATGAGAGGGAATCATTGATTGGCTGACTCTTGCACACCCCACACTGGGGATTGAGCTTGCAACCTGACCATGTGCCCTGACCAGGAATTGAACTGCAACCTTGCACCTCCGGGTTCATAGGTCAATGCTCAACCACTGAGCCATGCTGGCCAGGCCTTCTGCCTCAATTATGTACTCTGAAGTTAGAATTTGTTTTTTTAAAAATATTTATTAATACGGGCTTCAATAATGTAGAATTGATGATAATATAGGCCTATTGTCCACAAAAGTACATGTTAATCACATAACAATACTTTTAGATTAAGATATATAACACATAGCCCTAAGTGGTTTGGCTCAGTGGATAGAGCGTCGGCCTGCAGACTCAAGGGTCCCAGGGTCAATTCCGGTCAAGGGCATGTACCTTGGTTGCGGGCACATCCCCAGTAGAGGGTGTGCAGGAGGCAGCTGATCAATGTTTCTCTCTCATTGATGTTTCTAACTCTCTATCCCTCTCCCTTCCTCTCTGTAAAATATCAATAAAATATATTTAAATTTTTTTTAAAAAAGGTATATAATACATAAACATTTACATTATCTTAAACATTCTCAAAGCAGGTGATAAAATTGATTAGTTAATTGCAAATAAATCTATGCATCTATCTTATTTAGTCATCAAACTGATGAACATAAACCATGTTTACCAGGTAATATTTTTATCTAAAATTAGTTGTGATTAATATATGAAACTTTATTCAAATATTAAGCTAATAAAATTGATTAAGCAGTTTTTAAAATTTGACTAGTGGTTGAAGGTACAGACTATTTCCAAATCCTGACTTTATCACTTATTAGCTATGTGAGCTTGGGCAAGTTATGCAATATCTCTGTTCTTCACTTCCCTAACTTAAAAAATGGGGCTATTTCTAAGAGTACCTGCATCATAGAAATGTGAGAATTAATAGAGGTAATAGAGTGTGTAAAGTGCTTAGAACAGTACTTCACCTGGCAAGTGCTTTCTTATGATTATTTGGCTTTCTTATGATTATTGCTCTGATAAAAATATATACAGAGCACATTTTTAGTCTTGGGATTTATAATATAAAATTTATTAAGTATTATGATAAAAGAAATTAGAAGAAATATAGATTTTCTTCTCATCAATGTGGAAATTAGTTAGTAAAGTTAAGCAATTTGCCAAAAGTCAGAATACTCTAATTGGCAAAGCCAGAATTTGAAGCCAATATTCTTTGACTCCAAAGTCTGTGGCCCTAACAATTATGATATTCTGCCTCTGAAGTAAATAATATAGCGTGGCTTAACCTCTATTAAGTCCCCTCAGGTATACAAATGTATATGTATTTACATTCTAGCCATATCTTGGGCATTGCATTCATCAATGAGATTTTATCACAGAGCTATTATTTTCTTGAAACAATAGAAACAATTCCAAATTAAAATAATTTCAAAAAGGTCAGATATTTGATGACACAAAAGCTAAAAACCGAGCATATGATAAAGCATCATAATTTTAACAGCACACTGAAACAGTACCTGTGTTTTCCTCTAGGTGATGAGCTTATATCTTCTTTATAAGTGTATTTCTCCAATCAGAAAGAGAGCAACAAATGACTGAAAGGGAAGCGAGTGGAAAGGACGCAAGGCCGTGGGTGACCAGGCCTCATGTTACAAGTTTGGCAGCAGCACCAGGGCAAGACTTTGCCTTGGGAGCCAGTGAATCTCCCCCAAATTAGCCATAGTCAGGAGTGCATCACACTTTTAGGACCCCAATGAACAACTTTAGAAAACACCTTCTTGCCTATTTAATGTAATCATGTCCTTCAAACACCAAGATATTATTTACATCATCTTTGTATTCACTGACAGCTTTCTCCTTTTGGAGCTTCTAAATCCTCCATGGCTATATAATTTTTCAATTGAAAGGATGTGGTGAATTTCTATTGCCAGGCTATATAAATACCACACGCACAATCATGCACTCTCACACGCCGTGGCAGGGAGAGTGGGCGCATGGCAGATCAGAACAGCTTGTCTGGGGGTGGCCTTATATTTTGAGTCAAGGCTGCTCAAGTGGTGGAGATGACAAATGGGGAAAACAGATTGTGAAATTTCAGCTCAAGGGAGAAGACTTTTTTTTATAAGAAGAATAAATCAATTATCCAGCTTGTGGTTTTCTGGCTTAGAAAGAACATTAAAGATGATCTCAGTATTTTCATTTTAGAAATAAGAAAGAAAGGGTGAAGTTACATGACCTCTTCAGGGTCACACTGAATAGGAAGAGCTGCAGCTTAGATCTCTAGCACTGCCAACTCTGTTAGAAAGTGATAGTTATTTAATTTAGGGGGTGGGATTAGAGGGAACAAAATATTTGTGATTTAAAAAATGCTTAAATAAAAGCATATTTAAATTTCAAGATTCTTATCAGAAAGAATAAAAGTTTTAAAAATTGTGATACCTATTATTATTTGTACTTTGACTATCCTGATGGAAAAACCAAGTGTGATGCATTATTGCTTTTTTCTGTAAACATTTTAAAATCAAGAATATTTTGTCTAATTTTGAATAGAATTAAAAAACCTTCTAGTTAATAATGAAGATACCTTCTTCTTTTCAATGGTATAAATACCACATGTTAGTAGATGATATAGTATTAGTAGATACGGTAGTGTTAGTATCCTATAGTGTTGGCAAATACTGTAGTGTTAGTAAATAAAATATGGTAGTGTTAGTAAATACTGCAATATTTTGTAAAGTAGATTTTTCCTCCAGAGCCTCCAGGTATAAACACTATAGTGTTCTGCCTTATCAGTTGCTGCTGGCTACTAGCTGATATCTCATTGGGAATCTCTCACTTCTGCAAGCAATTGCCGCTCAGGACTGGATGATGTGGGGATGCACAGATCCAAGCATCGTGCCTTGAAGGGCCACCTCTGCTCTAGAACTTACTCTAGCTTCCCTTGTGACCTTATTTGCTTCTGCATTGAAGCTTGTCTTTTGCCTAATTGTATCTTCCTTAGTTCCTGATAGGTGTAGCGCTTGAGAACTCTTTCCAACAAAATCTGTCTTCAGTCCCCTTCTCAGTCTGTTTCCACTGAAGCCCTTCTAAGGCTGTTGAGACCATCAATAGTTCTAAGAAGCTGACCACGAAATGGGATTTTATTGCTCACTCACTTATCCAACCAGCAATGAGGAGTCTATCCCTGATGGTAGACAAACACTAGATATCTCTATGGATATAAAGAGATATCACTTTCATAATTATATTATGTTAGATAGCACAGTTGACCCTAAAATGGGGAGATTATCGGAATGGACCTGATCTAATCACATGAGCCCTTAAAAGCAGCTGATGGCAGGAGGCAGGGGGATTTGAAGCTTGAGAAGGACTTGATGTGCTATTACCAGCATTGAAGATGGAGGGGTCCACATGGGAAGGAATGTAAGCAGCCTGCAGAGCTTAGAGGCATCTGGCTGGCAGCCAGCAGGGAAGTAAGAACCTTTGTTCTGTAATTGCAAGGAGCTGAATGCTGCCAAAGGTCCAAATAGGTTTTGTTATTTTGGGACCAAAATTCATGTGTGTATGGGGGTTGGGTACGTTTTTCCCATACCACCAAGCAATTCTCTGAAACCAACTGGATGTTCTACAATTCAACCCCATTCTGAAACTATCTACCTGGAGATAGTGTGGGACCCCACTGATTAAGGACTTATTTCCATAAGACTGTTCCCCCCGAGACTCCCACCCCCATGTGCTAATTTCAAATCCAGGCTGTCACTGTGTTTCCGAACAACTGGCAAGAGATGGCAGGTTCCAACAACCTCCTCCTTCGGGTTAATGAATTTGCAAGAGAGGCTCAAGAGCTCAGAGAAACATTTTACTCACTAGATCACTGGTCTTTATTAAGGAACAGCCAGATGTAAGAGATGCCTAGGGTAGGGTGTGGGGAAAGGGCAGGGACCTTCTATGCCATCTCCTAGCTTGCCACTCTCCCTAAATCTCCACGTGTTCACC
>NW_006294876.1:1124131-1127795 GCF_000327345.1 Myotis davidii | reverse complement strand
TCCTACCTCGGAGCCTCCAGGAACAAGCCCAACCCAGCTACCCAGCTAAGAGAGTGATTTGGCACTGGGAGGTCCTTAGCTAAGAATCCAGTCAGGTCCGGCCAGACTCCAAACCTACAGAGCTGTGATAAATCTGTGTTGCTTAAAGCTGCAATTTGTGATCATTTACTATAGCAGTGATATAAAACTAATACAAGAGATAACATCAGGTTCAGGGTGATTAATCATAAATTTAGGCAAATGTGTCAGCTTTCTCCATATTTTTGATAATCAGTAATTCAGGCACACAAACTCACAGAATCCTTTGTGTCTGTAATACATAAGTGATTTAAAAAATTTAATATTATAAATAACTTTAGAAATAAGACTACCCTAAATGCTAAATCCTGCTCCCTATTCTCCATTGCTCCCCTTTCCATGCCCAGTTAGATCAGACCAATAAGGATACTTACTATGAATTAAACCCAAATGAAATCTTCCTGTATTAGCATTTTAGGTTTTTAGATCAGAATTCCCTTTTCTAGAATGTGCTGTGTGCTTCTTGGTTAGGTACAAAAAATGCAAAATAGGATAATTGTTCCCTAGCATTGATGGATGTGTGTTCCATTGCTCCCATAAACTTGACAGAGTTGACCTTGCCCACACAATGACACAATTCTGCTTTTAAGTGCTTCCGCATGCTAATGCTGAGCACCAGGGACATATTCTGATGGGAAGTGCCCAGGGTCTTTCTGGAGTAGCTAGCTCCTTAAGTGTTTCAGAGACAGATGTCTGAAGATCATTTCCAAACCCTGTAACATAGCCTGCATCTTAATGACACATATGAATGGGGGAGGCATGGCAAATTCTGCATCACTTAAAGAAATATGACTTAAAATGAAAGTGAATAAATGGTCTAACACAGCAAAAATGATAGGGCTCTCATTATGAAGTCTGCTAAACCTTATATTTGGCAGTAAGTCTATTTTATTTTTTGAAGGCTACCTCTAAATACTTTATTTTATATGCATGCTATCAATTAGGCATTTCTAACTCTTCTCTAACTTTTTTCTTTTGCTTATTTGTTCTATATATTGAAAAGTCCTTTGTGACCCATGATTTATAATTAATTAGTTATATCCAGGCCCATCAATTTTCTTTGCTGTGACAAGCATTGCTTTTGATCCTAGATAGTATGCAGGGTCGCTCTGTTAGAGCAGGATGTAACAAGTTAAAAATGAGTATTAAGTATGAAAGGCAGAAACACTGCTTCTAATCATATGCAAACTGCTACCTGAGTGTCAGAGATGAGTTCTTGCCATTACCAGGAAATTCAGCTAAGGTTATTGAAAGAAGACCTACCAATCTATTTTTTAAAAACTGTTTGGCTTATATTACAGAAGGACTATATATATTAATTGGAACATTTAAAACTCAGACAGGATGCAAAATATGCTTTCTGAGTAAATGTAAGCTTTTATGTCCCTCACCAAATACCAGTTATGCAGAAGACACCAAATAACAATCAACTTTTTTTTTTTTTACTTTTTCCATTTAAGTTTATAGTAAATAAATGTATCATTTTGGAAAAATTGAAGTCTAAGGAAACTTTCTTGTTCTTCTGGGTCATTTAAGCATGATGAAGTAGATTACCATATAAAAGCAATTCCTCAAGTTTTTAGCCCTTATACAAACTGATGAATATAGAGGGTCAATATTTTGCATTCATATTACTCTTGTGATGTGTTAATTTTCACAAGAAGGTCTTATGTGATAGGCAGAACTTTAAGAAGGTTCACAGCATTCCCTTCCCCGGTATACATGTCTATATAACTCTCTGTTTAACTACCTCCCCTCCATCTGAGTGTGGACAGGTACTGTGGAGATGATAGAAATCACTTTTATATGGGTAACATAATATGGCAAAGGTAAAGACTTTAAGCCCGTTAGAGAAAGACAAGTATCACATGATTTCACTTGTATTTGGAATCTAATGAATAAAATAACTGACAAACAAAATAGATCCAGAGATATGGAAGGATGGAACAGACTGACAGATATCAGAGGGAAGGGGGGAGGGATGAAAAGAGATTAACCAAAGAATTTATATGGATATGTGGACACAGACAATAGTTTGGTGAAGGCCTGGGGTGGGGTAGGAGTCTGGTGGAGGGGAGAAAGGGGTAAAAATGGGGAACATCTGTAATATTCTCAACAGTAAAACTACATTTTAAAAAAAGATGCAATTAAGGTCCCTAATCAGTAGATGTTCAAGTTAATCAAAGGAAAGATTATTTTGGGTCCAGGATCAGAAACACCCTTCTCCTCTGGCCTTGAAGAAGCAATCCACCATGAGTTCTACAGCTGTGCTTCTAGGGAGTGAATTCTGCTGGCAACCTTAGGAGCTTGGGAGAGAGCAGTATAGCAGCCATGGACCAAATCATTCCCTATACAATCAAGACTCATCTCAACAGGGGGCTTAATTTCTTTAATTAGGTCATTAGGCTCCCTTAACTATATTCTGTGTCTTCCACATTTTGGGAGATTACCTTACCTAAGGTTCTAATTTGCCTTTGTTTGTTTTTAGTTTTGTTTTTAGTGGTTTATTTTCTCTATTAATGCAAAGTTCCCTCTCTGTTTCTTGAATATTTTCCCTATAATTTAAAATTTAAGGCTTAGCTATGTTTTTACTTTGCAACTTAATGTACTTTTTCTCATCACTATTCCTTACAAATTTCTGTGTTTTCAGTAGTCATCTTCAAGGGGAGCAATCCCTTCATGTCCATAGGTAATGGGTTAATTGGGATTGAGAAAAGTAAACAAGTTAACATGTCAGTTGTTAATTTCCTGAGCTAATTATATATATATATATATTTGGGTGTATGAACATTCAGCAAAGTAGCTCTTAGTCCAACATCCAAAAAATGAAATGCCTCCAACAACTATGTGAGCAAGGAATAATACCCAAATCCAGAGGAACCCCCAGATAGAGAATCCAGCCCTAGTTGACCCCATGACTGCAGCCTCCTGAGCCCACTGGCAGAGGACACACATAAGGCATACTAGTAAATGTGTGTTGCTTTAAGCCATTAAGTTTGTGGTGCTAAGGTTATATAGCTAGATATAATGAAGAAAATACACCACATGAATACAGAAAAAATTGTAATTACTGGCCAGCAATGCCTTATAAATTTTGGTGTATTTGCATCTCATTGAAGTATTTTATGCCTTTTGGGTGATGACCTGCATAATTTAGTAGACAATTTATTTCAATGTCACATCCTCACTTTTCCAAATATATTTATTAAACTGACATAATAAATCCATCAATTTATTCAACCAGTATTCAAACTATATGCCTAGTACTCTCCCAGATGTTGATGATATAGCATGACAAGAAATTTTCTGCCCATATTGTTTATATACTAGTAATTGAACTAATTGATTTAGCATATTTTTAGTAATGTTGATAAATATTTGACAATTAAAGGCCTGCCTATTGTCCTAATTTACTATGAATAGAATAATATGACCCAGGAAACATGTTTTTTCCCCTCACCATTCAATTGATAAAAACCCCATTTATAGAAAATGGTAGTAAAAGAACAGTTCTTTTTTTCTTTATTGATTAAGTTATTACATATCTGTCCTTACCCCCCAATATCCCCAACCCCCCCACTCATAC
>NW_006294876.1:1118580-1124020 GCF_000327345.1 Myotis davidii | reverse complement strand
GTAGAAGTGGGATTACTGGGTCAAATGGGAGTTCCATTTTTAGTTTTTTGAGGAAACTCCATACTGTTCTCCACAGTGGCTGCACCAGTCTGCATTCCCACCAGCAGTGCACAAAGGTTCTTTTTTTCTCTGTGTCCATTCCCAGCACTTGTCATTTGTTGATTTGTTGATAATAGCCATTCTGACAGGTGTGAGATGGTACCTCATTGTCGTTTTGATTTGCATCTTTCAGATGATTAGTGACTTTGAGCATGTTTTCATATGTCTCTTGGCTTTCCTTAGGTCCTTATTAGAAAAGTATCTATTGAGATCCATTGCCCATTTTTTTTGATTGGGTTATCTTTCTTCTGTTAAATTGTATGAATTCCCTATAAATTTGTGATAACATTGGCAAATATGTTCTCCCATGCAGTGGGCTTTCTTGTTGTTTTGTTGATGGTTTCTTTTGCTGTACAGAAGCTTTTTATTTTGATGTAGTCCCATTTGTTCATTTTCTCTTTAGTTTCCATTGCCCTAAGAGCTGTATTGGTGAAGATACTGCTTCGGCAATGTCTGAGATTTTGCTGCCGTGAATTCCTCTAATATTTTTATGGTTTCCCATCTTATGTTTAAATCCTTTATCCATTTTGAGATTTTTTTGTGTATGGTGTAAGTTGGCGGTCTAGTTAAAAAAAGAAGAAGAATAGCTGTAATAATATGCTTGTTTAATGGAAAAATAACCAATATTTTAGGAAAATAAGTGTTGTTCAGATTTGTTAGCCAGACACCTATGGGAAATTTTGGAAATTTTTTTTTTAACCTCTTAACTTCTGTGCAATCCAGCAATGTCCATTTGCATAGCCCATACCACATTACTGCCTCTAGCTACAACAAGGCACACATAGAACTGTACCAAAAACCAATTCCTTCCCTTAGGAATTGTTTTACATATTTAGAATAAATTTGTTCTTGCGACTTTGGCCCTAAACATATCAATAAATCCACTCCACCCAAAATGTTTTTTTCATTTTCTATATTTGCACTGCCATAAATTTACTTTGCCATATGCTTTCCAGAGTACCAGTAAGTTCCAAATTCAAGAACATATTTTCCCACCTGCTAGTTCAGAGATATAATTTTGAACAGGAAATTAAAGAGTTTATGCTTCAATTAAAATTAAGGTTACAATGCAAAGTTCATTGTTGAGCTTTCAGAGTGAACTTTTGGGATTTTTTAAATATTCTCTATTGTTTTAATTTTCTATTTTATTTATTTCCTCTACAATCTGTATTATTTCTTTCCTTTTGCTTACTTTACATTTAGTTTGCTCTTCTTTTTCTAGTTTCATAGGGTAGAAATCGAGGTTATTGGTTAGAGGTGTATATATATATATACACACACATATATATATATAAGAGAAATGAGGCATATATATATATATATATATATACATCTCAGAGGAATGAGGACTATTATGGTTTTGTTATATGCTATAGGAAATAAACACAGAATATAGTCTTATTGATAAATTCTGCACTATACCTTCCATGATTTATTGCTATATATGAAAGTATATATGCCTACTAATATGAATTATTTAAATTATAAAGTTATTTGGAAAAATAATAAACACTTGCAAATATATAAGTGCTTCTTCCTACTCCAAATTTTGGATATATAAAACATTTTTTTTTTTTGCTTAAGTGAGAATCAATATATATTTTCTGTATATTTTAAATTATACAAATTATTCATTTACATTACTCAATTGTCAATAAATTATTCTTTGGCATAACAATACTACAATTTAATAAGATGAAAAATAAATAGTATTTGCATTTATTGTCATATAAAGCTGAAGATTGAAGCTTCCATGGGCCGTTATAAGTTTTTGCTTTCACTGCTATAAGTATAATAGGTGTCCATAAGATATCATTGAATAAGACTGCCATGTTATAGAACTTAATGGTGGTATGGACCACCATGAAATCATAATAAATACTGGCATAATGAATTGAGCAATGTTCAAAATATGTAACAGTTTGTTATCATATGGTATATTTCCAACTTATTATTTAATTTGTATCCAGGATGTCCTAAAGTTGTTCCAAATTTGCTTTTAATTTTAGTTGCTTTGGCTTGCACCATTGATTACAGTTTATTGAACACTTTTCATTTTGACTGTAGTCTAAAGTGTCATTTTTTATTATGAAAAAGACTTTGGACTTGTTATAATTTATGTCCCTTCTGCTTGTTTTGGAAGTGTTGGCAAGAATTTGACACATGGCTAAGAAGAAAATTAGAGTGCCTTGGTTATAAATAATGAAAATGTGAAGCTTGGATATTTTATCATTACCTTCCTATCTACCTGAACACAAAATGAAAAGTAAATAAATGTAAAGTGAATCCAAAAGGAAAAAAAAAGTTAAAGAGTTACTTATATCTGTGCATGTTATTTTAACAGACAATGTAATAGCACATATTATTACAGCGTTAAACTGATTCTTAGATGGAAACACATAAAAAATATATTTGACCAACATATAAGCAGTCATTAAATTGGGAATTTATGAAACAAAAATTGAAATGATTTCACATAGCCCCTACCCCATCTCACATATAACTCTGTACATACATTTGCACATGTCCGTTCACTAAAGACGTGTGACAGATGGGGAGGAAAATGTGATGAATGGCGGTAATAACAGAAATGGAAGGCAGTACTCCCTTGGGTTCCCTTGCTAGCCCTTTAGAACCTAGAATGAGTCATCGTCACTGTTTCTGTTTGTATTCATAATCCCATAGATAAAATGTACTTCTAAGTCTCTTGCTATGGCAAGGTCATACAATGAGTGTGTGTATATGGATATAGGTCTGTATACCTATTTTATATGATAATATTCTATTGTATATACATAACTTTCTATTGCACATATTATATGCATATACTAGTATTATAATATAGACTTATACAATTTTTTTTCTTGTAAGAAAATTCTTTTTCCCTAGTTTTATAGCTTGCCTTGGGATTTCACTCATAAAATCTAATTATTTCTTTCTAAATAATTCTTTCTCCCCATGCATTTAAAGAACATTTGACCATACTATCATGTTTATATAACCAGCTGGCTCATAAATAAATCATTATTAGTATTCAAGATCCTGGGTTCTTAAATATTAGTGTGTTTTTTTCATCGACCTACATTTTAATTGCTTGGGTATGACTATGATAAGAAAAACTCATGTAATATTAATGAAACTTTAAAATTAAAAATCTTCCTTAAAAGTAATACAATTTACTAGTCAAGTTAAGATCTTATGCAATATAATTGGAAAACAAAGCTATTTAAAATAACTAGTTATCTTTTAAAAATATGTGGATAATTTTCTTAATTGATATTCAAATTTGGCAAACAAATAAATAAATTAAGAACTTTGTTATTGACTGATAATAGTCTACTGGAAAATTATTAAATAATTACAGAAAAAGAGAAGCAAACTTAAAATCTCGTGTCAAAATAAAAAGAGAAACTAAGCAACGCATTTTACTTAAGATTATTGCAAGGCCTTTCTGCCTCTATTAAGGTATTACTTTCTCACAATCCAACTAATATAACATATTCTGATATTATAAAGACAAAGAGGACAATTTTAGTTAAGTTGTTAAGTTGAATTTATTGCCTTAGATCATAGAACACTGGAAAGAGAACTTGGATCTTAATGCTTTATCCAATTTGAACTTTGACCTTCACAAAGAGAATGAAAGTGAAATACAATTCTATTCTTTCATCAAAATTGAAAATGAAAACATACCTTTGCTCCTTAGAATAGCAGAAAATTATATAAAATAGATACAGAATGTCAAGCAGAACTGGATCCTTGTATTTCATTACATGGACCAACGTAAAGTAAAATTATGCGTAAGGATCAAAGGCAGAAGGCATGCATGGCTGACCTGCCCCTGTGGGTGGTTGGCTGCTGAGGGCATTGAGTTCTGCTTAAAACTGCTACAGGCGCACGGCCATGAAATGCTCAGAAAGCACATTTCTCCCGTGGTTAGATATACAAATCAACTATCTTTTCCATATCTATGTAAAGCATTCTTTAGCTTTTTATCTTTATACATATAGTTCTATTATGTAAATATAATTAGGTCAGTTTTAGAACGGTGATGGTTCAGATTATTCTCTGACTAGAGTATATGTGTTATTCAAATAGGCTTTGCTCCCTGAACTATGGCCACCATGGCAGAGAGAAACATGACAAAGAGATGGAGTGGGAGAATGGAGACCATTTGAAGCTTGAGCATATATTTAAGCTCAAATGGAATTTCCTGTTGGATTTAGCAATGGTTCATTGCTTCTGCTTGTGCATTGTTTATGTGACACTGGAGCTAAATAAACCAATCCATGACCTGATTTATCTGCCAAATGGATTGAACATTTACTCTCTCTGCCTCAAAAGCTTGTCACTTCAGTTTAGCCTTGCAGATGGTCCTTCCATTTCCCTGAAACAGAGCCACTATATACCAGCTTGCCAACATTTTCTGTTATTTAAAGTTCACTCTCCAAGTACACACAGCCACACCTCACTTTCTCGGCCAGCATTCCACAACTTCAGTCTGACATCTCTTTGTTCTTCAGGTCACTCTAGCAGAGCTGGGTGCCTAGTTATCAACCGTTTCTCAGAAGTGTATTATGGAGAAAATTATAGTGTCAACAAATCTACTTCTATTTTTGATAAATGACTGTATCCCAGAAAACTAGAGAATCTCTATGACTGTGTTTTACAGTAAGAATGGATGGGAGTTTGTTGGCATCTTTCTAAAATTGTTTATGTGTTCAATGTCACATAAAAGGAGCTTTGGCTTCACTCAGATGTTTTCAGTTGGAATTTTTCTATTATAAAACAGAATTGTATGGCTTAAAACATAAGCAAGTAAGGCATATTTTCACTGATGTCAAATTCTTGAAAGAGCATCTGGGGCTGAGTGGTATTTTATTGTATGTGGAGTAAGAATATATTTTGTAAAGGATGAAACAAGATTGGTTTCTTAAATAGAGGAAGAAATTTATGTGATATCAGAGAACTTAAATCTATTACTTGATATGGCTCTCATTTTCAAAACCTTCAACTCTTACAATTTTATTAGTCAAATTTGTATTCCAATATTAAAATGAGAATAATATTTCATGCTGAAATCTTAGCAATCACATATTTATTTAGGCAGTTTAGGAATGGAGTACCTTTTTCAATCTGCTTTATTGAGAGTAACATGATATTAATAAAAACTACAAAAAAAGTACTTAAATGTGAGATGTTTAACATCAGGGAGCCCAAGTGGTTCAGGGGGGAAAAAACAAGCACCACATATCAAAAATAAACATCATGATTAAACCTAGGCCAGCACTAGTCAAAAGCCAAGCCCCTCGGAAGAGAGACATATACTGTCAGAGAACAG
>NW_006294876.1:1109390-1118544 GCF_000327345.1 Myotis davidii | reverse complement strand
GAAAGAGATATTCACCATTGCAGTGTGGGAGAAAATACCAGCTAGCCTACTTGTGAATTACTGGAGGTCAAGTATATTTTTTTAGTTTTGTAGGGGTATTGTAACAAATGATTGCAAACTGAGTGGAAAGGTTTGAAGTATAACAAAACCAATTTTACAGAGGCTACTTGATATAAACAAGAGTTAATTTCTGACCAGAGAAACTAACACAGAGTAAAAGACATAAAACTTTCCAAAAAATAATTATTTATTTAATGTAATTTACATAACTTCCAATTTCAAACTCAAAACATTTTATGTTTCCAAAGAGAAGATGGCTTTGAAAAATAGAAAATGTGGATGACATTTATTTTGCAATACTATCTCCAACCCATTAGAGTACAGAAATCTGTTACTAGAAGCACAACAAGAAACAACTTGGCATTAATTATGAAATGTTCTTATCTCCTAAAAGTACTTGGCAGAAAAAAATTGTCTCCAGGAAATAGCCATAATTTGAAATACTACCCACCGCCCCTTCACTAAATGGAAGTAACATTATCCTATATTCTTCTAATATTATCCAATTTCTTTGTATGTTTTTAAATGTAACCATTAGAAGACTTAGGAAACCACTGTTATTTATGACTAGAGGCCCAATGCACGAAATTTGTGCAAGGGGCTTGGCCCTTGCAGCCCCAACTGCCTCGGCTCTGGCTGCCCTGAGGCCCCACCCACTGGAAGGTCATTCTGCCATTCAGTCTAATTAGCATATTAGCTCTTTATTATATAGGATAGGATAAAAGCTAGCATCACTTCTCATAATACTATTTCTATATTCATGAGATAAAGAGAAACTTTGTTATTAAATACGTTCAATCTATTGCCTTAAGCTAAAATACAAATTTCATTCATTTTCATATCAATTTTTAATTTTAATTTCAAAATTGTGAATATTGTATTGTTTTCAAACAAACTTGACCTCTGATAGAAGCTAGTTGTTTGCATTTCAGGTTAGATCAAAGAGGACCTAGCACCAACTATCTGAGTGAGATGGCTTTTGTATTTCCATAATTTTTATTTACATGTGTACACATTTGGTAAACCAATAACATAACCTCCATCTCTAAATATTCCTTTCTGACACTCATACATTACCCTCTATCTGAATAATTCCTTGATACATATGAATATTTAAAACCTTCTCCATTTTGCACAATATCTTTCCTCTTCTCATCAACCTCAGTCAAATATATATCCTCAGAACTTACCACACAATCTTTCTATGAGCCAAAAAACTCACTTTCTATCAAAACAATAAGAAAAGTTCTCATACTCATGGCATTACCCATTTCCTATAAATAGAAGTAATTCCCCTTACCCAAAACAGCGAGATGCCTCAAAAACATTTAGGTGCAGATATGGCTGCATGATCTTTTTTTAAAAAATATAATTTTATTGATATCAGAGAGAAAGAGAGAGATAGAAACATCAATGATGAGAGAGAATCATTGGTTAGCTGCCTCCTGCATGCCCCATGCTGGGAATTGAGCCTGCAACCCAGGCATGTGTCCTGACTGGGAATTGAACCATGACTTTCTGGTTCATAAGTTGACCATCAACCACTGAACCACGCTGGCCGGGCCAGGTGGATGATCTTTATAAAACTGGATTGCCATCATATAGGGTGTAGTGTATCCTTGGAATCAGTGAACACTATTTCTCATGAATCCATCTACTGATCCACTTGAAAATAAGTTTTTTCATCTTCTCAATACCCTAGGTACTTCTTAATTAGAGATTTCAACCCCAAAGGGGAAAAAATGTTTCTACCTAGTGAAAAATAGTGGTTTTGTTAAATTAACATTGCAACCTGACAAATTTAAGCCCCTAATTCACCTAAACAATGAAAGAAAAGTGTGTTATTGTGAAGATTTGGTGGACGGTTCTGCCCATCAAAGGGAAATAGAATTGTTGATGTAGAATAGAGTTTGTGCAAACATGTGTTGAAAGGAACTACATGTAAGTGAATCTTCTGAAATGCAACTGGGGCACAAGCAAAGTAACAAAACAACAGTAAATGGCAAAAGTCCTGTAGTTGTGTTCTTACAATAGGCAAAATGTTCATGAAGTGGGTCATGCAGGAGCAAAAGCACAGATACTGTCTACAGCCCTCAACCCAGCTACAGTTGCACAGACTATATACATAAAGTTAACTTTATAATTGAGCTCAGAGATGACAGAATGTAGAGATAGAATGAAGAGTTCAAGAAAAATATCAATAAAACAAGATTGAAACTTTGGAAGTGAATTTAGTCACTATGAGACTTGAATGTCTGCTCTAAGTGAAACTGTGCTTTTGGTTACATAAGGGTTAGTTGAATTATGATATGTAGGACATTTCTTCTGAGAAGCAGAAATGTGAGAAGTGGGTATATGTGAGTGCAATAATCAAAGGCTATTCTCATATCCTTGAGGTAAATTTAATCTAAGCAGATACTGTACCCACTTTTTATATTTAGGGACCATAACATTGTTTGACTTTTCATGCCAATCAGTCCTCATTTCCCATTAGGAATCTAAAGATGATAGACATCTGCTTTCCATGAACAAGGGCAACAGAACATTATAAGGTAAGCACTTACCCAATCTTGACCAATTGGATAATTCCATCTGGAATGTTTAATCTAATCTAAGTGATACAAGGAGCGACATTTTGTTGTTAACTCATTACCATAATAAAAGCATTGCATTTCCAGCTCTGGCACTCAATGTGTATTGCCATCATGACCGAGCCGTGCTTATGCTTGTGGTCAGACGATCTGTCCTGGGTTTTTTTCCTTTTATTACTAGAGGCCCGGTGCATGAAAATTCGTGCACTTGGGGATGGGGGTCTCTCAGCCTGGCCTGCACCCTCTCACAGTCTGGGAGCCCTCAGGGGATGTTCTACTGAAACTGATGGCTCAGACCTGCTCCCTGCTAAGCCGCAGTCTGGTCTCCCTCTGCTGGAGGTGACTGCGTGATCGGGGAAGGCACTGCCCCCATCACCCTGCCGCCGCTGCTGCTGCTGCTGCTGGCCTCCCTCTGTGGAAGGCGACCAGGTGGCTGATTAGGGAGTGGAGTTGGCTGGTGAGGCCCCGCCCCAACCTCCCCCCCCATTACCCCTCTGCCTGCTGGTACATGCCTTGGCTGGCCTGGCGCCGCCTGCTCACCATCCCTGCCCCCCACCGACTGGTCATTTCACCGTTTGGTCGATTTGCATATTATGCTTTTATTATATAGAATTCTACAACCTGTCAATTCTGGTGCCTACCTGGCAATTTCAAAGATGCTCATTTTATGTTTTATGTTGTATTTGCAAATAAGTACATATATACATATACACGTATATGTACTTATACAAACATGTACCTATATACACATATACATTCTGAAAGTATATATGTATATATAATATTTAAAAATGTAATATTAAAAATGTAAAGTATATATTTGTATATATAATATTTTAAAATGTAACATCAGTACACAATTAGGGAATTTGAAACACATTCATGAATTATACTGTTAAAGTTGGATAGATCAATTAACTCATCTTGATTTCTTATCTATAAAATAATATGCTGTCATAGTATTTCAGCAATTCTTTCTGTATTCCATGCATATCTCAGGTTGATGAAATTTATGTTTGAAGTAGCTGAAAATAGTATGTGATTAGAAACCCTTTTGATAGATGAACATTTATTAGCATTAAGGTAACTAAAATTCCTGATTTGAATGGTTATTTTCTATGTACGGAGTTTATTATCATAAACTGAGTATTAAATTGACAGTAGTTAATGGCTTTCATTCAGGGGAAAAAAATCTTTACCAGCAACATTGAGAAACTAACCTTCTTGAAATGCATCTGGAAATCTTCCCAGACTTTGGAATCTATCATCCAACAAGACTTTAGAAGATGTGTTTTGTTCATGTTGGTATTGCTATAAACTTGAAAAAAAAATAGTGTGCATTACCTGCTATATTATAAAATGCAACTAATGTGTATATATTTTGAGTTTATGTTCAACTTAAGTCAAGGTAAGATATTGGGTGGGGGGTGGTATACTGTTTTCCTGTAGAAAAACAGTGTCACAGAATGATGACAAGTATATGAGAGTGTTGCTCATTTATGCTCTTTTACCAATCCTGAATGTCTGATACCTTAGAACCTTACTTTGTGTCCCATTTTCACATTCCAGAGTCTGTCACTTATGATGTTCCAGTTCTATTGATAGTTTCTCTGTTGATCAGTTCTCTTTTGATTTTTAAAGATACACCACTCAAATCAAGCATAAAAGGATACTAAGCAGGAAGTTGCTAGTGCTATTCATTAAAGGGATAACTAGGGCACTCAAGTATAGGGAAGACAGGGACAAAACAACTGCAGCAGCTGTAGGCTCTGTAAACAGTGACATGAGCTTGGTCACGACTCTTTTCATCCTTCCTGTTTGTCTCTCCTTGATATTGGCTTTATTCTCTGTAATAGAACGTTGTCATTTTGGATGCAAATTGATCAGCTCCGCAGACATATTTGAATAGGTAAGCAAGTGGTTGACCTAGTTTTAAGAATAAGATATAGAAATTAAGCTTTGAACAGAAACTCTGGGTCCTCTTTTCCCTGAGGAAATAGTGGCCAGGGGATTTGGATAAGATCTCGGTAAAGTCATTGAAGAGACCTGGTAGCTCAGAAAGTCTGAGAAGTCACTCACCAGCCACATCCCCTTTTAGCAGGTCATTGTAGATAAAGAATAGAAAAGACTCAAAAATTTAATAGGTCCCATCTTCACATGTTCAGATTTACAGGTTTATTCGACATGACAAAGCACATACTCACAAATACATACAATATGTTAATATCTCAGGAGAACTGTCCTCAGAGAACTTCTGATCAATTTCCCCTTTCTATAGGAAACCTTCCTACATCAATTACTGCAATGTCAAATCTGTTTCCTCCAAAGTGTCAGAACACTAGTTATCCGAAACTTGGCATTTGCTTATTTCCAACTTCATCTTCTGGAAAATAAATTTCTTCATGTCAAAAATTCCAGGAATTCATCCTGATAGACTGACTTTCTTTGGATGCTTACTCTTAGACCAATCAATCTTTCCAGAAAAGGTCAGATTTTTGCATGAAGATAACAATTCCTTACAAGACCATAAGTAAATCGAGTAATGAGGAAAAAAATAGCTCCTCAAAGCAGAAGAGCTAATTTCTTAATAGATGGGAGGGAGTCTAGGCAGAAAATCAAGACCAGCTACAGAAGACAGGCTTAAAATAAACAGTGAGAACTCAAAATACATAGAAAAGTATAATAAAATAATAGCCATGGACAGAAATTTCAATTACATCTGAAAAGGCCCATTTCTATTTATATAATCACAATGCCTTAGTTAAGGGTCACTCAAAGTCATGGATATATTCCATGAACAAGTCTCATAATAAACCGTTTAATTTTAGTATCCCCCCAAATTAATTAAAATACATTATCCATGAACCTATTTATTAACTGTGGGAGAATTTTATATGACTTATTGCATTAGTTCACTTAAAAAGGTAAAATTAATTTCCTTGTATTTATTGCACTGTGTATTATGGGTAAAAAGAGTTTTTAATTTGTCTACTGAAATAATGTAAGCATGAGTTTATAAATATTCATGCATAAATGTCTTTTTCTGCATTTGTGCATGAATATTTACAGTAAAGAAAAAAAATGATCTCTAAAGCTTTTATTGTATTACTAGAGGCCCGGTGCACAGATTCATGCACTGGTGGGGTCCCTCAGTGTGGCCTGCGGGGGTCGCAGTCCAACGTAGTCTGCTGCTCCTGCCTGCCACTCCCGCTCATCTGGCCCACTGTGCCTGCTGCGTGCTCTCACCCAGTCCGTCCCCATCGGGAGAGGCTCGCACCGCTGCAGCAGCACTTGCCAGCCTTGAGTCCTGCGTTTGGTGCCCATCAGTCAGCTGAGTGGCTCTCTCGCTGTGGGAGCTCACTGACTATTAAGGAGCAGCTCCTGCATTGAGCGTCTGCCCCCTGGTGGTCAGTGTGTGTCATAGAGACCAGTCGACTAGTCCTTTGGTCATTTAGGTTTTTATATACATAGATTCATATCAAATACTAATCTCACTTAGAAATCAGATGATGGTAATATTAGTTAGGAGAGATTCTTAGGCACTTTCAAAAAACAGTTATATTTTATGTCCTTAAATATTTATAATTATCAGTCATCACTTTAGGGAAAACACACAAAAACTAACAAGACAAACTAAAAACAAAAGTTTTTTGTTTTATTTGTAATCCTCACCCAATATCTATTGATGTGAGAGAAACACATTGATTGGTTTCCTCCTGCACACACCCCGACCACGGTCAGGGCCGGAGAGGAGCCTGAAAAAAAGGAAAGTGTCCTTGACCAGAATCAAACCTGGGACCCTTCTCTCTGCAGGCCGACACTCTATCCACTGAGCCAAACCAGCTAGGGCAAACGTGTTTTGAGAAGTTATTTGGCACTATTTGCAAAATATTAATGCACTTAGAATGCTATTAGCTTTGAAATGAATGGCTTCTCTTAATTTTCTTCTCAAACAGATAGAAAAGCCTCCTGCCTGGGGCAAAGATACCAGAAAAAGAATTTCATCAAAGTACCATCTTTAGCTGGTTTTTGAAGCAGTAATGACAGGTTGGCATTGCTTGTAGATTTGAAGTTCACAGTTACTCAATATCTACTAAGTTGATAAAGGCCAAGAGAAAATATGTGAACAGAGATTACTAGAAGGGTAAAAGCATTTTACTTAGGTCATTTAAAAATGCTAACATTAAACATCCTTATCTGTCAAGCTAAATTTTGAACCTCTTTCTGTCTGCCTCTGTGGACAAGAAAGTGGGAAACCACATAGAGACTAGAGTCATATGAACCTGTAGCCACTTTGTATTTCAGGGACTGACAATACCAAATCCCTTCCTTCCTCTCCTCTCCTCTCCCCTGGAGAAAAGGCGTGGAGAGAAGACAAGAACTGCCAATGATAAAATATTACAGTGTTTGGTTTTCTGGCACCAGGGATTTAAATGCCAAGTTAATTGGAATATTTCATGAAATTCTTTCAAGACAAATACATGATGAATCCATTTTGATTTATAGACAGCAAATTCCTTAAGTCTGGACTTCAAGTGAATAAAACATTCTTGTCAGTGTTGATTACATGAAAATGGAGAAGGAAGAGCAAAACTATTTTTCATGTGTGAGGAAAAAATGGCTTAGCAATAAAATCCAAAATTGAAGTGAATATATAGGACATTGGGCTGACACAATTATGCTAGAACTCAGGGAGACCTAAGGAACAGTTTGCCAGGCTCCCAGCATCTTGGATTTAACCCTCTTCAGCGGATGTGCTGTTGCTGCAGAGCCTTTATGTCATGTCTTCAGGGCTGAGAGAGCATCTTGGATAGTTCTGAATCAGATTTATTTATCTGAATTGGAATCATAAATTTCCTTTTCCTTTTATTATACTGTGAGCTGCCTAAGTTCAGGAACCAAAACCCCAGCTGATGTGGCTTGGTGGTTGAGCGTCAACCCATGAACCAGAGGTCACAGGTTCTGTTCTAGGTCAGGGCACGTGCCCTGGTTGCGGGCTCCATCCCTAATAGGGGTATGCAGGAGGCAGTCAAGCAATGATTCTCTCTCATCATTGATGTTTCTATACCTTTCTCCTTCTCCCTTCCTCTCTCTGAAATCAATTTTAAAAATATTAAATTCAGGAACTATCTCTTTAAATAAATCACTGTGCTGCTGGATGTAAGGCATTATGACTAGATGAACAAGAGTTGAAAAGTATTGCATTATATTAATTTTATATAGGAAAACAAAATCTTATGTCACTTCAATAGAGAAAAATAAATACTTATTTTCTTTCCAAATATACGTTCAGCAAATTTTTCTTAAGGTGACTAATCAAGAGATAATATAGCTATAATAATTAAAACATATTCTTAAATACTCAATAAGTAACTAGAAACCTAAGAGACTGTAAGAAATAGGGCTGATTATAAAGATGAGAAGGAAAAGATTTATTAGAAGGAACAGGAATATTATCAAAGAAAAACAAAATGAGTTACACTTGAAAATGTTCCCTTTAACCCATCCCTTGAGTATATTGATCATGCTCTCACTCAGCTGGAAAACTCATTTAAGACATATAAAACAAAATAGGAAAGCATATCATATTATGTAAAAATAAGAACATCTGTTGGAATCTTTAAAGTTAGAGATCTTGCCTTTGTGCATTAAGTCTTTGGAAAGATATGATTCTGATGGCTGTTAAAAAGTCACAGATTTTGAAAAATTCTTCTTCCAATCGTACAAGTAACTGGATATGTAGAACAAAAAATGAAAAAGAAACAAAGAAAGAAAAGAAGCCTTTCTGTTATGATTGATATATAGTAATGATTAAACCACACCCTCAATATCCCATGAACTACAAACCAGATGCAATATCACATTAATGCAAAACATCAAGGAAAAGAAAGAGCTCTGTGGTAGAAGTTGTCCACGTGGTGATTACGGAGAATAGGAAGGAGCACAAGATAGGCAAAGCAGTAAAAATTATGGATTCTAGTATTTTATGATCTTCACTGTGATGACTGGCAAAGGAAGAAGTGTGGTTGATTCCAGCTTATCATGGAAAATTCACTCTGTGTAGTCAGACAACCATTCATTGAGAATACAGGAGAGAGGCCAGAAATTGACTTAGACTGTTCACATTGATGCTTCTCTGTCTATTACCTTAGAAGAGCAACAAAATCTCCCCTCCAAATTACTTTTTTTTTGCCAATGCATGTACCTTTAGTCAGTATCAAGATTTGAAAAAGGTATGGATAATTCCCTTTTAATGAAAGAGAAAGCCAGAGTATTCTTAAGATGTGAAGAGAAACCAAATACTCATGGCAACATATCAGTCTAAGACGTCCGTAACAATCTTCTGGAATGCTAAAATTTTAGCTTTCACAGGAATCAGAAGAAACCTGTCAACATTCTCCACTACAAAAGCACATCTTTGAGACCTTTCTTGTTGGAAAAAGAAAAAAAACAAACCAGGTAGAAAAGGTAGTGGGAAATGTCTGGGAGCTAAGAAGAGAAAT
>NW_006294876.1:1107371-1108083 GCF_000327345.1 Myotis davidii | reverse complement strand
TTGGTAGGTTAATTAATGCAATAATGCCTATGAAAAATAAATAAAATGACACAAAAAAGTTAGAGAAAAAACATAATAGTCTAAAGAAAAGAATTGAAATCACTTTTATTCATTAGATTCTTCAAGAAGGAAAATCAGTGAAATTGTAGAAAACCAAGACAATAAATAAAAATTTAAATTCATGTCCAATGATGATGACATGCCAGAAAATGTGCTGAACTTTTAATTGTAGTTAAACATCTTAGAAACAACCCCAGGAAGTAGTTATTGTTATCTTGATTTTTTAGATGAAAAAAATGAGATTTAGAACTGCTTGCCCCTCATTTATGCATTTATTCATCAAAGAATTATTGGAGGTCTGCTATGTTGACTACCTTGTTCAGTGAACAAGGACATGCATAATCCTTAATGTCATGAGTCACAATCTAGCAGGATAGATAGACAATAAAAATAAATATATTTTCTAAGTCTTGGTAAAGATTAAGAGGAAAGTTTAGGCAGAGTAAGGATTGCTTGCTTGGTAATAACAGAAAAGGTGTTGTGTATGAAACAGGTGATTATGGTTGATGGCTCTCGCATGCTATCACCCCTGCCCACATAGGAGAGGCAGAGAGCCATGACTTAGCGGTTCTCAAACCGTGGGTCGCGACCCCTTTGGGGGTCGAACGACCCTGTCACAGGGGTCGCCTAAGACCATTGGAAAACACATATA
>NW_006294876.1:1106299-1107003 GCF_000327345.1 Myotis davidii | reverse complement strand
TTACGATTCATAACAGTAGCAAAATTACAGTTATGAAGTAGCAACGAAAATAATTTTATGGTTGGGGGTCACCACAACATGAGGAACTGTATTAAAGGTCACGGGATTAGGAAGGTTGAGAACCACTGACTTAGATGAAGAGCACTTTAGACACAGGAAGTAGCAAGGGCAAAGCCCCTGGGAGCGGATTACCCAGAGTGACTCAGTGGGTAAAGCACAAGGCCAAGGTTCTATCCTCTCCTTAAGGAATTTAAAGCCTGTGTACTAATGCATACAGATACAAAATTATAATATTAAGTCATTTTCAAACATAGAATGTAAATTATAATAAACATACTTATAATAAAAACATAGCTAAATATATATTGTTACACTATGATATAGCAAACAGTACATCTATAATAATAAAACCGTGATATGCTAATTAAACCAGATGACCTTCCAGACGCAGCCGGGGTTGCAAGGGAAGCCTGGGTTCTGGGTGCCAGAGGGAAGCTGGTGCCAGCAGCCGGGGAAAGGAAGGCCTACACTTGCATGATTTTCGTGCATCAGGCCTCTAGTTATATTATAATATGCTTTCATAATATTCAGTGCCTTAGTTCATGTCTCTGAGAAGGTGCCAACTTTCCAGAGAGTGCTGTTCTATAACTGGTAAGAACACAGTATTTGATTAATAAAATTTACAAAATAGAAAAAGTAAGTCC
>NW_006294876.1:1103970-1105343 GCF_000327345.1 Myotis davidii | reverse complement strand
TCTTGAACAAAGACCAAGTATATGATATATATTTTGGTCATCCGAATGATCAAATATGTATTTTCTTATAAATCTTCATATTTCAGGCACCCTACTATTAATATTTTCAATGTTAAATATACATGGTGCAGGAAGTGAAAATATTAAGTCCTCTTGATGCTTGCCATTAATCTCACTCTCAAAAAGTGTTCATTTAAACAGATTATCACATATCTTATCATATACCTGATAGAAAATGTTGATAAATGCCGGATTCTAAATAGGTCTAAAAAGTGCTATTTTTAAAGACCTCTCCACAGTGAAATTGTCTGATTTCTCATGACTTTAACATTGGATTTTGTTTTAACAATTAAAAAGTGAAAAATAATAACATATTCTTTTCCTTTGCAATTCATTATTAGTAAGGTTGAGCATTTTTTTTTAAGTGAATTGTTTGTATTTCTTTTTCTGTAAAGTGCCTATTTAAAGGCATAATATTATTGCCATAATTATCTAGCTGTTAATATTAATACTAGAAAGAAAGCAAAGGGAGTATAAGCACGGTCATCTGGGCAGCTTCACAGGAAGCTACAGTTTTCCCCTCCCCAAGGACCCATGGGTCCATTCCCTGAAGATCACTGGGGTAAAAGATGGAACAAAGGAGAAGATGGGCACAGGCCCAGTAAAGTTAGGGTGATGTAGGGGAGGTCTTGCCTGTTGGTCTAGCCTGGGAAAAAGATCATTGGCTAGAAGAGTGGAGCCCCTGCAAGCATGCAAAATCTCGGAAGGTTGAAGTCCCCAGATAAAGAATTCCCTCTCTCGTTTCCCTTGTTCCCTTGCTCTGTCACCCACTCTTGTCCCGTGTGCTCGCCTAACATGTGGCCTTAAGCAGCAGCATGGCCCCTGGCCATGCGGGCCCTACATGCAATGGACTGCAGCTGGGTGCACAGGCTAAGCGAGTCAGATACTGGACTGGACTATAACATGGAACAGAAATTCTGGGCAGTGTCTTTAATTCTGACCCTGCTAAACACAAGATTGGAGTTCTTCCATTGTGAGATGGACAGAGATGGGATCTTGGAGAGGAACCCCCTTAACTTTACATAATCAATGAAGCTTTCCACAAAACCCCATCCTCTCATGGGAGCCTCAGGAAATTCTTTTTGCCAGGGCATCCCAGGGCATCCCCTTCCACAGATAACAATGGCTTATTTTCCTACTGGGCTCTTCACTTCCCTAAATTTAGATGTATGTGTGCTGGTGTATGTGCACACACACTGTTGAATGTACACACATAACTCTATATCATATTAGTACTTCAGCTTGCTATCTGGTGCATCATTTCTTGAAACGGAGACATTCAGGTTCCTCTCTTGAAAAGTGATCTCGCTTTC
>NW_006294876.1:1101402-1103863 GCF_000327345.1 Myotis davidii | reverse complement strand
TCAAGCAGCAAGGATGGACCGGCTTCCGGGGTATGTGCACACACACTGTTGAATGTACACACATAACTATATATCATATTAGTACTTCAGCTTGCTATCTGGTGCATCATTTCTCGAAACGAAGACATTCAGGTTCCTCTCTTGAAAAATTATCTCGCTTTCCACACTTACAGCATGTTACAACACTCCTGGTATCTAATCATATGGCATGGCTGTTAATTAGTAAAACATCTTGCCTACAAGCTCATTGGATGCAGTATTTACATCATGGCACCTATCACAACACTTACTAGAATCTCCATTGGATTTTGAACTAACGCACTGTGCTGTGCGAGAAAGGTCCAGGATTCAGTTGCCCAGACTTCTCTCCGCGTGTTAGCACCTCCTCTCTCAGTTACTATTCCTGCACTAATTAAATCTTCTGATGTGAGAAGTACTTGCTGGTTCTGGTTAACTTATTGAGAGACAGATTGGAGAGTGAAAACAATTTTTCTGCCCAGAGGAGGAAGGTAGTCAATAAATTAGTCAATTTAGGGCATGATTAAATGGGCACAAGCTATCTATTCATTTATGGGTCCTAAAAAGCAATGATTTTAACAGTGCCATTGAAATGAGGCCTGTACTGAGATTAATTTGTGACTACATTTTGCATATTGTTGTGGGATACAGACTATCTTCAGGGTCCTCTTCAAATTGGAAAGTTGTAAACATTAACTTAATGATAAAGTTCTCAGATAAAAAATATTTCTAATATTAGACAATTCTCACATTTGCCCCTTTGGCTCTACTTGCTTATCCCTGCATCCCACTGAATTCATGCCTTTTTTATTTTAGCAGAAAGATCTACTAATAAACATGGGATGATAATTAAATGTTAGTAGTCCTATATAATTTCCTAATTATTTTATTATTTAAAAGTAATGTTAATAACTAAATAAAAGCTGTGTTTATATATAAGTAAAATTAGGAATTGGAAAGGAGATATCCAAGTTTCCTTACATTTTGAATTAAAAATCATTCCAAAATGTTAAAAAGAAAGCAATAAACTTGGCAACAATTAATATAATGTTTAAAAGTATGAGCTGTGAGCCCTAAATGGGCAGCCCAGTTGGTTAGAGCATTCTCTCAATACATTAAGGTTGTGGGCTCAACCCCTGGTCAGGGCATATGTAATAATCAAACAATTAGTGCATGAATAAGTGGAACAACAAATCTGTGTTTTTCTCTCTCTGTTTCTCTAAAATCAATAAAAGTATGAGCTATGAAATTAAGCATCCAATGTCACATCACATATTTACTTATAAATTGAGCAGCAACGAACATGTTTAATTTATTAGTGTAAAGTTGTTCATAGTAGATCTTTATAATCAATTTAATGTCTATAGTGCTGGCATGTTCCTTCTATCATTCCTGATATCAGTAATGTATGTATTTTCTTTTTATCTTGATCATTATGTAGCTGTTTATTGATTTTTCAATGTATTTCAAAGAACCAATTTTGGCTTTATTGATTTCTTTGTTCTTTTTTCAATTTCTCTTTTATTTGACTTTAATATTTTATTTTCCTCCCATCTACTTACATTAGTTATAAATTGGTCTTTAACTTCTAGTGTTTTAGGATGGCAATTTAAATGATTTACTTTAGACCTTCCATTTTCTAATTTAAACATTTAAAGCTAAACTTTTGTTGCAAAGTACTACAACCCATAATTTTCAATGTTTCATTTTAATTTTCATACAAACTTGCTATTTCTGGAGCTATTTTTTTTTTCAAGATTCCATCTGGTGTTATTTTTCTACTGTATAAAGAACTTCCTTTTACATTTTCCATAGTGCAGATCTGTTGGCATTAATTTCTTATAATTTCACCAAAAATGTTTAGATTGGCTGAAGTTGTTCTTTCATAGTTTCTCCCAAAGAAAAGCTTGAATGTTCAATGATGTGGAGCAGAACATGGATTGGCTGCCTCCTGCTGTGTAGCCAGGGCCATAGCATTTGTTTTTGAGGATTATTAAATTTGTCCTTGGCTCACACTTTATTATTATTATTATTATTAACACTCTTATAACTCTTACCCCATTTGTCATCTGTTCTTGAATTTTACTATGGAGTTCCCCAGGCCTGATGTTTTCCCCTTTTAAATGTGCCTTGATAGTTTTGCCTGATTGCCCATAGGATTTTTAAAAATTAATTCTGAAGTTCAGTAATTTAAATAATGCATAGCCCGTATTCACAAGTGGGGGTCAAGTTTTCCTGAAATACTGGGTACTCTTCTGTGGAGTTTCAAAGTATCTTTATTTTAGAAAATGTTCCTGAATTGTAAATATATGTTGCTTATAATTATTGAATTTAATTTCAAGGACTCCAATTATACATATATTGAATCAACTTTATGTTTTATATCTATAATTTCCTCTTGACTTAAAAAATATTTTTATTTCTAACATATTTTGTTTACTTT
>NW_006294876.1:1100777-1101327 GCF_000327345.1 Myotis davidii | reverse complement strand
GGCTTTTCATCAGTGGTTGCTTTGATTTCACTATATTTCTCTAATAATTTTACTCTTTATACTACTTTCTTGAGTTCTGCCAACTCAACCTCATACACTTCTGCTGTCTTCCATGGATCACTTTGTGTTTCTACTTTTTAAAATTGATTGCTTTATATTTCATGGGGAGAAATAAATATGTAATTTCAATTTTTTCCCACATGGCAACATGCATCTGGCGAGTAGTTCTTTATCTGTTAGTGAGTCGCTGCTCTTCTATTTCTCTTATTTATAAAATATTTTTATATAAACACTAGAGGCCCAGTGCATGAATCCGTGGGGTTCCTTGGCCTGACCTGTGGGGATCGGGCCCAAACTGACTCTCCGACCTTCCCCTAGGGGTCCTGGATTGCGAGAGGGCACAGGCCAGGCTGAGGGGCCCCACCAGTGCACAATCAGGGCTAGAGAGGGACCAAGGGAGCTCTCCAGGGTGTGTCTGGCCTATTTCACCCAGTCCTGATCGGCTGGACCCCAGCAGCAAGCTAACCTACCGGTTGGAGGGTCTGCCCCT
>NW_006294876.1:1077267-1100696 GCF_000327345.1 Myotis davidii | reverse complement strand
CATGATTGTCTTTTCACTGACTTTTTCGCCCTTTGACCTTACATCCTATGCTATTTGGAAAAAGTCTCCAATCATTGAATTCAGTGGCAATAAAAGCCCAACAATTTGCAGAACTGAATTAACTACTAAATCCAAAGTCCAAGGATAAAAGCCCTTCTACCTCAATCACAAGCATTGCACGTTGCTTTCTTCTGTTGCAGTGTTTTCCTTAGGCATATTTCTGGATGGAATATGAAGTATTGCTGTACCGTTATGTGAGTTTTTTGTTTGTTTTGTTTTTAAGTTTCCGACTGTACATTTACATCCATTTGAGTTATTACACTATAGATGGCCACTGGATGCCAAATATTTCAGAAGTCTTGTTTTTATTTCAGAAATATTTTAAGATATTTGTTGTAAGGAGCTTGTGAGCATTACTTCACAAAGTAAGCTGGCTAAGAAAAATATATTGTAGTGTTTCTGCTTCAAAGCCCCAATGTCGGAATAATTGATTGACTAAAGTAAATTCTAATTGCCATAAGCAAAAGCAACATTAATTAAAGATAGTTAAAAATATCTGCAACTAGCATACTTTAAGTCTTATAAAATAATTTTTTACTTTGTGTTTTTCCATATATACATATTCATATATCCCCTCTGAAAATATGTATCCCATTGAAGGCATATTTCAACTTAAATTTGTCTTTATGCATGGGATTTGAAAGATATAGCAAAAACTGTGCCATAATTTTTGCCCAGTGATTGGATGCATCTTGTTTCCATTGATTAACAAAGGAGCTCGTGAGCATTACTTCACAAAGCAGGCTGGCTAAGAAAAATATATTGTAGTGTTCCTGCTTCAAAGCCCCTATGTTGGAATAATTGATTGACTAACGTAAACTCTAATTGCCATAAACAAAAGCAACATTAATTAAAGATAGTTAAAAATATCTGCAACTAGCATACTTTAAGTCTTATAATAATTTTTTACTTTGTGTTTTTCCATATATACATATTCATATATCCCCTCTGAAAACATGTACCACATTGAAGGCATATTTCAACTTAAATTTGTCTTTATGCATGGGATTTGAAAGATATAGCAAAAACTGTGCCATAATTTTTGCCCAGTGATTGGATGCATCTTGTTTCCATGGTGATTAACATGAAACCCAGTTGCTAGCCTATTAAATATAACTTACATTCAGTTACTGGAACAGGAGTCAGATTTTAGTTAACTGTAATTTTGCCAGAAAGGACTAAAATATGGTATTCCCTGGTAAGATTTGGCTTATTGAAATAGTTAATGATGGATAGTACCTTTTCTTACTTTTCTCATATATACCCCACCATTCCCTACTGTGTATATAAATCTTCAGTTAGGATGGGACTTGATATGCATCAAGGCTAAAGATTAATAACCAAGATAAGTGAATGGCCATGACCTTTATTTTCTTACTCACCTACTTTATATCTCTTGTCACCAGCTCTTCCCTGTTTTCTTAGTGGGAAAACATTGAGGTAGTTGTGTTTTCTACTTGAAAGTTATTTTGTGCTTGAAAAGACATAGAGGAACATTAAATGCATATTGATAAGTGAAGGAAGCCCATGTGAAAAGGCTGCCTACTCTATCCCTACTGTGTATATAAATCTTCAATTAGGATGGGACTTGATATGCATCAAGGCTCAAAGATTAATAACCAAGATAAATGAATGGCCATGACCTTTATTTTCTTACTCACCTACTTTAGATCTCTTGTCACCAGCTCTTCACTGTTTTCTTAGTTGGAAAACATTGAGGTAGTGTGTTTTCTACTTGAAAGTTATTTTTTGCTTGAAAAGACATAGAGGAACATTAAATGCATATTGATAAGTGAAGGAAGCCCATGTGAAAAGGCTGCCTACTCTATGACTCCAACTATACCATTGGACCAAAGACAAAGAAAAGACAAAGCTATGGAGACAGCAAAATGATTAGTGGTGGGAGAGGAAGGGAGGGATGGACAGATGGAGTGAGAGGATTGTTTAGGGTAGTAAAACTATTCTGTATCATACTCGGATGGTGGGCAAATGTTATTATTCATTTGTCAATACATTCATGTCTTTTAATGGCTTGATAGCTCATTTCATGTTAGTGCTAAATAATATTCCATTGCCTGGATGCACTGCAGTTTATTAATTATGAGTAAAGCTGCTATAACATTTCTGTGTAGGTTATTGTACGGGCATTAGTTTTCAGCTTCTTTGAGAAAAAACAAAGAACATGGTTGCTGGATCACACGATATCATACAGACTAGTTTCACTGTTGGAAAAATCTGTGTTCTGGCTATTGATCCATCCCTACTCCAATCTCTGATCACCACTGATCTTTTTAGTGCCCACAGAGTTTCACCTTTTTCAGAATGTCATATAGTAGGAGTCACACATGTATCCGTTTCAGACTGGCTTCTTTAACTTAGTAATATGCATTTAAGTTCTATTCATGTCTTTTAATGGCTTGATAGCTCATTTCATGTTAGTGCTAAATAATATTCCATTGCCTAGATGCACTGCAGTTTATTAATTATGAGTAAAGCTGCTATGAACATTTCTGTGTAGGTTATTGTACGGGCACGAGTTTTCAGCTTCTTTGAGAAAAAAATGAAGAACATGGTTGCTGGATCACACAAGGAGACTATGTTTGGTTTTGTAAGAAACCCCCAAGTTGTCTGCCGAAATGACTGTACTGTTTTGTATTCCCACCAGAAATGAACAACGGTTCCTGTTGCTCCACATCTTCAAAGCATTGGGTGATGTCAGTGCTTGGGATTCTAGCCATTCTAATAGGTATATAGCACATCTCCTGCTTTATTTTGTAAATTTCCTGATAACATATGATTTACCCTGCAACCAAGGGACAAGCCCCTCTTTTCAACTCATTATTTAGACCAACATTTTGAGTTTATTTTTAAATCTGAACTTTTTTTTAGTTTAAGTAAATTGAATAAAATTTAAAAAAATACAGTGCTCTGTTCATGAAGAGGCACAGAGCAGAAAAAAAATCTAACCTATGTTATTCTTTCATAGTTGCCATTATATTTTCAATGCCTTTAACTCATTTTGAGATTTAGACCACAATTTTTGTTCTGTGGCTTTGTCTTCTTTAAGTGTTTTCATTATCTAAAAAGGATTCAATTATGCCTGATATTTGTACATAGAATTGGGTTGCAATTACTTTCCTTAAAGCTCTTAAGTAAAATAAGCATTTCTGTGTCTTTAGATGAGAGGGAAGAGGCAAGATAACTTTTCCATTTCTCCCCCTTACTTTCTGCGATGTGCCTTCTCTGATTCCTCCCTCACTGTTATCTGTATCATCTGTTTCCTTTTTCCTGGACATTTTATTTATTATGTTTCCTTCAGTCCTGGGTTTTATTTTGGAAGAAAGCTTCAGATTGTTAGTTTCAAAAGTGCCTGGAGCCCAGACTGCTTTCAGAACTTACTATGATCGCCTTGTATTCCATTTGCCAACGACTGAGTGCTTCCGACAAGAGGGCTTCTCTTCTCACATCCATCAGATACCCTGCTTTTCCCTGATCGCTGCTCATGCGCAGTACGCACAGCACGTGGCTCCTATAGCTGCCCTGCTTTGCCCCTACTGACCCATATGTCGCCACAAGTTTTATTTTAGATGCCATCTTTGGGTTTGTAGATCTTGCTATCCACTCTCTGCTTATTTTTTATTGGACAATTAAGGATTTTCAAAACGATGCCGCTCTTGCCACCCACCACCTTCCCAGAACTCACCCATAGACTTTATAACGTCTTCTGAAAGCTAAGGGGCTCACATTGTCGCTGTTTTGTACTCTTTTCTCAGAATGTGGCATTTGTTTATTTACTTGTTCAACAAATATTTATTGGGTGCCAGGCATTTTTTTAAGGCAAAGGGTATTTATAAAAGAGCAAAACTCATAAAGCTTACATTCTAATTGTGGGAGATAAAAAAACAAACAAACAAAACTGGGTAAGTATATAACATGTCAGAGAGTGGTAAGTGTTATGAAGAAAAAAATAACACTAAGTATACTTACTGTTATGCAGAATTAAGAGTATAGGGAGAAAGTGATCTTATTATTTTATATAGTCTAGTCACGAAAGATCTTCCTGAGGGTTTGATATTTGAACAGTGACTTGAAAAATGTGAGCAAAAGATCCACAGCTCCCTGGGTACACAATGAAAATTCAGATAGAGGAAATAGCAGGCCAAATTCCCCGAGGCTATGCATTCTTGAGGAACAGGAAAACAGTTAGGAGGCCCACCGTGGATGAAGAGTTGTGTGTGAGGGTCAGAGTGCAGGAGAAAAAGCCATAATGCCAGTGTGTAAGTCATGCAAGGTCTTGTAGGTCATTGCAAGAATCATTGGATTTTTTTTTTTTTTCCGGAGTGACATGGGAAGCTACTGTAGAGCTTTGTGCAGAGTAATAACATGACCTGGTTTACGTATTAAAAAGGATTATTAGTTCTTTGGAGAATAAACTTAGGAAAGCAAAGTCAGAGGTGATGTAGAAGAGGGAGACCAGTTGTCAATCTATAGCAATCATCTCGGAAACAGGTGAGAAAAATTGATTAAGGGTGAGGTGGAAAATGAAGAGATAGTAACAAGCTATAATAAGCTAGATATATTTTGAAGGTAGCTAGGTCAAATTTAAGATGGTGATCCTGATCTGAGAAAGCAGAACTAAGAGGTATACTTTCATACTTTTTTTAAAAAATTTATTTATTGTCTAAAGTTTTACATATGTCTCCTTTTTCTGTTTGACACCCTCCCCCTGAGGCATTCTCACCCGGACAAGCCCCCACTGCCCCAGGGTCTGTGTCCATTGGTGATGCTAATATGCATGCATACAAGTCCTTTGGTTGCTCTCTAACCCTCTCTTCCTCCTGCCATTTGTCTCTGGATCTATTTTTGTTCATCAAATTATGTTGATCATTATATCCCACATATGAGGGAGAACATGTGATATTTATCTATTTCTGACTGGCTTATTTCGCTTAGCATAATGCTCTCCAGTTCCATCCATGCTGTTGCAAATGGTAAAAGTTCCTTCTTTTTTATAGCCCCGTTGTATTCCATTGTGTAGATGTATCACAGGTTTTTAATCGACTCATCTGCTGATGGGCACTTAGGCTGTTTCCAAATCTTAGCTATGGTAAATTGTGCTGCTATGAACATAGGGGTGCATATATCCTTTCTGATCGGTGTTTCTGGTTTTTTGGGACATATTCCTAGAAGTGGGATCCATGGGTCAAATGGAAGTTCCATTTTTAACATTTTGAGAAACTCCATACTGTTCTCCACAGTGGCTGCACCAGTCTGCATTCCCACCAGCAGTGCATGAGGGTTCCTTTTTCTCCACATTCTCACCAGGACTTGTCGTTTGTTGATTTGTTGATGATAGCCATTCTGACAGGTGTGAGATGTCTACCTTCATACTTAAAAGCCAAATGGAATTCCTCCAAGCAGACCAAATAAATGCCACACTCGCAATTTTCAGTCCCTGTTGTTGTTTTTAAATATATTTTTATTGATTTCAGAGAGAGAGAGAGGTAGAAACATCAATGATGAAAGAGAATCATCCATCGGCTGCCTCCTCCATGTCCCCTAATCAAGCCCACAAGCCAGGCATGTGCGCTGACCTGGAATGGAACCAGAGACCTCTTGGTTCCTGGGTCAGTGCTTAACTGCTGAGCCACACCGGCTAGCTCCAGTCCCTGTTTTGATGCCCATTTGAAGAAATACCCCTCAATCACTCATTAATAATAATAATATTTACCTAGCATCGTTTAGAATAAATTTTAATGATGAATGAATAATTGTCCCAGCAACTCTTCTCACACCCTCTTTCATTGCCTCTCAAATGTCCTATCTGCAATGCGTAGTAGCCTCTAATTTTTCTCGCAAAATGCTCTTTCTCTATTCCCAGCTCAAGCAGATTCTCTTTTTCATTTTCCTTTTTCCTCCCTGCTCTTCCCATCATCATCATGCTTCCTCTCCATCTGCTGAGTATGCATTTCTGCAACCCCGAGAGGAACACACACTCCATGGTGGGGTCCATAGTCGGGGGAGGGTGAGATAGACAGAGGAAAATGAGGGGACACAAACAAAGCAAAACCACTTTTGTTTATCCAGTAGCTGGAGAGATGATGGGGACACTGCATGTTAATCATCTCCTTTCTTTGTTCCTTTTTTAAGATGCCAAGTCAAATTGTTTCTATATGGCTTGATGAAATAATTTGGGGAGGTCTAACAACTTGAGAAATTAAAAGGGGTTTTTTGCTCCCTCAAATGGACTTCTGGGGGGAAAAATGCTACATCGCAGACACTGTGTGAAATGTGATTCAGAAAGGTTAGACATGTATGTAAGTCTAAAGTCCTGACATCTGTCGTCCTCATTCTGCTCCCCCGAGCCATGGATTAAATGTGTGGTCAGTGAGCCCCACCGTGAGAGGAGAGAGAGTTTCAGGGAAACAAGAGGGGGCAGGGTTGCATCTTTGTTCTTTAGACCCTCTCAGGACAAATCTGTAACAGGGCAAAGAAATTAAGAAACATGAGAGACTTCTTTCTGAAGGGAGGGGTCTCTGAGTAGAGGATTCTGTTTTTCTCTGGTAAAATTTTGAAAACAGAGAGCACCACTAAATATTTCATGACAAGACATAAGGAAAATGTAGCAGCATTTTCACATTTTCTTATAAATAAAATAAATGAAACATATAAAGCATTTAGCAAAATAACAATGAGAGTTCTTGAGAGAAAAAGAGAGAAAGAGAGAGAGGTAATTGGAGGTTAAATCTAGGTAGAGGTTTCAAGATAACTATAATTTTTTAAGTCTTCTCTTTTTTTGAGAATGAAAATGTTTGTTTTTATTCTGAAGACAATACACAAATGCTTCTTTAAAAGGAATACCTCTGACTTTCCCCCAATATTTGTTAGGCAGAACATTTTTAATGTTAATTAAAATGTTGGAGACATTTTAACATTTTTTCAACATCCTATTTTTTTTTTCATTCCTTGGCTCAGATGTTGTAAAATATGAATATTTCATGTCAATTTTGGGAACTAATTTTACATATGCAACAGCTTTTCTACTTGATCACTTGCAATCCATCCCCAATTTTGGACATTATAATAATTATAGAACACTTTAAAAAATCTATTTTAAAATAATAAATAATGTTTTATTTATTATGTACCACTTGCCAGCAACAAACAAATAAATCAAAGAAGGGGAAAAGGAGAGATGCATGATGATCAAATTGAAATAAGTGTACCTAAATTAGAGAGACTTTAATTAAATCTTCACAGCTCTTGCTACACTGGCAGAAACTAAATGATTTACATTTAGTTCAGGATGCAATGATGTATTTGCAGAATTCAAGTATTATTTGCCCTGAACTCATACACATACCTTACACCATATTTTTTCTCTGATTGGGAAGGGCACAGTTATCTCACTAATAGAAATGAGGTCTATGAGAGAACCCTAAGTAATAGGTAATTCCCAGGCTGCCTGAATGCTTAAGTGAATTGGAGGCCTGTGTTCAGCTTGAAAGCCATTTGGATAGAGCAGCCAGCCACACACAATTGCTATGACATTACACAAGGGAAAATGCGGAAAATGAAATTGTTGGCAAAGGCAATTACTTTGAGTGCAGAGTCAGATAGCGGGCGGCTTTATGGAATACCACACTGTCTATTGTGAGCTAGTAAAGAAAAGATGTTGTGCTTTGGTTTAAATTGGGAACAAAGTGATGATAGCATAAGACTCCCTAGTGAATTAGGTAGGAAAGTGTAAAGATTTTTTTTCTATTAAGGTCACCAAGAACTTATAACCTGAGAGATCTGGCTCAATGGACAGAGTCATCGTGTTTCAAGGGTGAGAATCCTGTGGTGTAGAATGGCACCGTTGCACTGGATAATAGCGTGGTGCTGCCTCTGGATGTTCCGTTCATTCATATGAGAAAGAAGCAGTGGAGAAGATAAAATAGCAACATTAAGAATATTGAATACAAACAAAAACACGGATACGGTTATAAATTTAAAAAATATACTGTAATTCTCACTATGTTGGAGAATGAAGAAATAAAATATTGAATGCTGGAAATAGAAGTGGTTATAATGGGCATCATATTGAGAATGTATCAACTCTGAGAACTGCATTTAAAATGAGTTAATGTGCAAGGTGAAAATAATCTAGCAAAGACATTCTAAAACAAGATACAAAGACTTGGAAAAATGTTTTTTATAAACCTTGATTGATGAAAGATATTTGGAATTTATCAAAAAGAAGTTAAAAGTCTATTGTCAATTCATATCAATTTTCTGAAGTAAAATACTTGTAGTTTCGTTGACAATAAAAAGCAAAGAAATAGAGAGTCCAAGATCCCAGCATAAAAAAATAGAGAAAAGCAATAAAGGATACCATTAAGGTTACCATATTCTTAAAGAAAGAATATTATAAATAAATTAAGTTTGGAATGATAAAAATAAGGCATTAACCTATTATTCTCTTTTGAAATTCTATAATCCACAATCAATTGTAAAATAAGGTGTTTTAAGTCTCTGTTAATTAATTTGTATACAGAAAAAGTGGAAAGGTCCCCTCATGTGACTTTTTTGGATGATGGGGGATGTTGTAAGTCAATATTATTATTTTTACTTCCCTTAAATCCCTGTAGTGTTGAGCTAAAATGGTGTAGCCTAATATATTTTTATCCCAGTAAACGACTACTTTTTCAACACCTGTCAATCTACCTCCTGTTTACTGCTGTCCCATCACAATGATCTCCGTTCAACATATAGGTCAGTATCCTAGGCAAAAAACAAGAGAATATTTTTTATTATTCTGATATTCATAATAGATGTGAGGTTTTTTCTATCATTTTTACTTTGATTGATTTCCATTAGAGTAGTGTAAATTTGCAAATGGATTTTGGACTGCAGGTTAAGAAAACCTAATGAGTATGTCTTTCTTCATTGCCCAATTACAATGAAATCACTATAAGAATAAGAGATAATCCATAATCACTACAAAACCAATATGGATATCAGTAGTAAAGCTGAAACAGAAAGATATCCAAAAGGTAAAAAAATATATATATATAATAATTCAATTACTGAGACTATAACCTGCAGAACAATATGGGATATGTGTACATATACCGAAAACCTTTAAATTAGAGAAACCCTTAAATTAGGACGGTGTCCCACGGGCCAATGAGAAAGATTATGACAGAAGATTTCAGCATGGAAACCTGAATTTCCAGTCCAGTCTCAGAGGCCACACATTAAGGCTGCATAGGGAAAGCTGTAAGAGCAGGTCTATAAATGAAGTAGGCCGCCTGCTACTTCCAACATGAGAAATTGAGGTCAGAAAGAGAAACAAGGAAACCTTCCCAGGCAATTTCCTGCCACAATAAACAAAGAGCACCTCTTCACTGAAAGCCAAATTCCTGCAAACTCTGCCACAGATCCTGACCAGCCTCCTAGGCTGGACCACTCACTCAGCCAGGGCTCTGCAACCGACTGGTAGGACCACCCCGTACCACTCAGGACCCCAGCGGCTGAGGAAACCCATCTCAGTTGTCAAACTGATTTATATTTTCACATATATGTATTAACACATCAAGGATCTGCCTGGCCACTGTGGCTCAGGGGTTGAGTGTCGACCTATGAACCAGGAGGTCACAGTTCGATTCCCGGTCAGGGCACATGTCTGGGTTGTGGGCTCAATCCCCAGTGTGAGGCTTGCAAAAGGCAGCTGACCCGTGATTCTCTCTCATCATTGATGTTTCTATCTCCCCCACCCTTCATCTCTGAAATCAATAAAAAAAATGTTTTTAAAAAAGAATCAAAAACTATTTGAAAAAAGAAATAATAACATGTAGCGGTATAAAAAGAGCTACTGCAAGAAAAAGAAAACAATCTTCTAAGAATCTGTTCCTTATACTAAAAAAAAAAACCTAGTCAATATCATGGTTCTAAAATGTGAAGTTGCTAAAATAACTAACAGTTATAGAAATCAAAAATTCTTTATACACTAACAATAATAATAACTATAATTACTAAATTGAATTGCTCAATACTAGAATAGATATGGTAGAAGGATTAATCATCATGACAATACAGTTGAGTAATTTTCCTAGAAGTCAATAAAGAAAGAGTGAATTAAAAAATAACCCAAAAGAAAACACAAACCAGAGAGAGAGAGAGAGAGAGAGAGAGAGAGAGAGAGAGAGAGGATGTATCTAGAAGCAGTATTTTAGCTCCCCACTTCCTGCTCCCTCCCTGTCTGGAGATTCTTTGATGCCTGTTTACCGCTGAGTAAAGCTTCTTCCTCCACAGTCTTTTCCTGCATCCGTGCTCACCTGAAAGGTAGATTGTCTTGCATTCCTACCTTAACCACTTTCTGTCACCCCTGCTATCTTCTGTCATTCTGAGTGTGCTCATGTATTTATTCTCTCCTATTCCTCTACCATAATTACTCAGTTGCTTTTTTGGAAGGAGGAAAAAATGCCAAAGTGTGATGCATCCTGTTTGTAAAACAACATCCAATCATCATGCAATAAGTTTACTGATAGAAACTGAAGGCAATGAACCAGAAGGCAGTGTGATCTATTTCTCAACTCCACAGTTATAAGACATTTACTTTAGGAAAATATAAACTCTGAGAAAAATCCCATCAAGTATATCTGGGGAAAAAAATCTTCTACATAAACAATTACAAATGGCATAGCCCTAATGATTGTGTTTCAAAAAATTCAGATTTACAGAAATGGGAAAAATAGAAATTATATAGCACTAAAAAAATGAACTTCTGCAGTATACGCCTTTAAAGTATACTATATTCACAAAAATATATTAAAATTTTATTAATTTTGTTCTTTTTTGATTTAAATCCTTTATTTAGCTCTTTGTCTGAAAGCATAACTAACAATTTCAAAGATACCTTATGTGCTGGACATAAAATCCATTTGATAATTTAGCTTCATTTTATTAAGACTTTTAATTACTTGATGTAATTAATATGACATCAAGGTAATTGATAAAAGGGTTGAACAAAGCAGGATTAAAATGTTTTTAAATTTCTGAGTTATGATGCCTCTAAATTGTCCACATCTAACTATAGTTGTTCAACTTTCATTTTCATCTTATTTTCTGTTAATATAATAAATGTCCTTATTGAATATTTCGATGAATCTCACAAAGAGGAAATGCTGACATGAAAACAGATACAAAATCAAATTTGTGCCATAGCATCTACCGTCAGTACAACCTTTAGGACAACATTAACTTTAACAAAAGCCTTAGTTTTTTCACCTAAAAATGGGAATCGGGTCTGAGTTGGGCCTGTGACTTCCTTTAACCCATAGACATGGGCCAGTTCCAGCTTAGGCCTTCAGGAGGCTGGGCAGCCTCTATACCACAGTCATAGTAGCTGGCTTTCCACACCTAATATCGTACATTTCTTTTTAGCGACAAGTCTCTGGCGACAGCCCTTTTGATAGATCAACAAATCTTTTAAGCACTCTGTCTCGATCTGTATAAGCAGCACTCAGTACCTTGTCAGGAGATTACCGCTCTGATGTCTTATATCATGGTCTGGAATATCAAAATCTTGTTCTGTGAAACCTACAAACCATTAGCCACATGCCCCTATATTCCTTTCCAGTTTTTATAAGAAGAAAAATACAGGAAAACCCCGTATTTCCAGTCTTAGGATTTATGATAATAGTAACTCTAAAGAATATCTACTATACCTCTGCCCATCCCCAACTCATTCAGGGAAATCATACATATAAATTGGTATCTTTCTTCATTCATGGAAAAAAAATTTCAAGATCTTATGATGTCTCCCGTGGGTGCTGCAGAAAGTCTTCCAGTTTCTCGGGTCATGTCAAAATAATCTTGTCTCCATGATCCTTGGAAGGTGTCATTAACCCCCACTCTCAAAAGCATAGGGACAGGGAGGTGACAAAAAGGGGCAGAGTTGCTCTCTCTAGACCCGTTATCCCAAAGGGGCAGCTTTTCAAAAACCACTGACGGTAGGTATTTTCTGGACAAAATCGTTTTTAAGGATGTGACACATAATTCAAGGAAGGCTTTTGAAAGAAACACTCTGTATTAAATTCTCACAATGACCCTCTACGAGGCGCAGTGATGACTCCTATTTGTACAATGAAGACCCGGGAGGCAGGGAAGTTGAGACCCATTGTCTAGTTCACCTTAGATACGACCCAGTGGTGTTTGGGTTTCAAATCTAGCCAATGCAGTTACCTGCCTATATGTATTCAGTAAATGGGCTGCCTTCTTGCAGTCACACTCCATATATATATGACAAATCTTGTTTTAGTCCATATAACCTGCCGATTTTTCCTTCATCTACATGGACACTTCATCAACTCTTGGAATGTTTCTCTCTGATAGATTCATCTTCTCTGCTGAATTCTGATACCTCTCTCATGAGGCTTCTATGACTTTTCACATGGCACGCTGCCTTCCCACATGCCTTCTAGAGGTGGTTGCCTTGCATATAGGCTACCTCTGCACTGCAAGGGGTCACTCTATCTCAACCTTTTTTTTTTTCCAGTCCCTAGGTTTTGGCTTACTTCTACTAGACCTCACAGATAGAAAGGACATCAGTCATGATGACATAATTAAGCGCTGAATCAATCCAAGAAGAATCTTTGGACTTTGGTTATAAAAGAAATCGCAAAAAAATAAATTTCTTCTTACTCAAATCTTTGTAGTCTAAAACTGATACAGAAGTGCTCCAATGGTGTGTATGATTGTGTATGTGTGTACATTTTTATGAACACATGGAAAAACATGTCCCTTATGCAGACCATTACCTTATTATCTACTGACTATAAAAATATGATATGAGAGAAAGCTAGAATTACAGAAATATTAAAAAGGGATTTAGATATTTAGATGATGAGAGGTGACTGGAGCTACATGACTAAGGAAAACCTAAGTAGATGAGGCTGGCTAAAATTATGTGATCTGATTTAGAATTTTTTATGCAAGAAACAATCATGAACCTGAATAATCTATTTGGGCAAAATAGAGATTCTTTTTCTTGTCAACTAAATTACTTAATTATTGGTTATTTGCAAGCCTTCAGCAATTCATTTCCATGAGTTTGGTGAGAGTATGTAATATTCTTAATTCTAGTTTTCAAAAATATATGTGTGCTTAAAAATAACTAATTTTGTTTAAGATATATAAGAAACACCCATATCTCTTAATTCCATTTCTATAAAATATGAAGTTACCAATAGCAAACAGATCATGGCAGTCATTTCTGTTTACGAAAGCTCAGGCCTAGTTCCAAATCAAGGCCTGGCCCAGCTCTTCCTGCAGTGTCTGAGGACACTCCCATCCCTCCTCCTTCTGTCTGGTGGAGCTGTAGCATCCTGCTCATGATTACAAATGCTAGTCAACACCTGGCACACAGGGGTATTTATGCCATCTATTGGATTTATTAGAAAAATGCATTTTGAAATACCAGGTGTAGTATTTTCTCCAAAGTTGTGAAATGTCGGCTATTTGGATTTCTATTCAGAGTACTGCGACATCCTTCAGCTCTCTGCAATTTTGAGAAACGTCATCTTGCTGTTTAAATTTAGAAGCACAGACCACAGCCCAGCTTTCTCTTTGTGGCTGTGGAGCTAGATGCTATGAAACGACAGGGAGCCGTCATTATGTTATTGGGTAGGGATATCCCTAAATGATCTCAGCTATTATTTGCTTTGCGACCCTGAAAAGATAGTTCCCATGAAGCCATGTATCTTTAACCTGTACCTCCTGATATAAAGAAAGCAACATATTTACTATGGTTAAGTAAAAGGTCACTTCTCCTTGTAAATACTATTCACCATACACATGTTCTTATGTCTCTTTAAGCATGATTTTTATCTTCCCAGATTATAGATTTTTAATCTAAAATGTATCTTTCAATCAACCTTTCAACAAAAATGCTCCTTTTTGTCAAAGTTAAAAAAAGTGGTATTTTTCCTGTTCTTTTTTCTTTTAAGTTGAGAAGGAAGAAATTTAGAACAAAAACTCTAGACTTTACTCACTTTTGTTTTAAAGCGATGCAATGTGGATGCAAAATGTGAACATTAAAATCTTTGCTATGTGAAAGACATTGTTAAGGGAATTAAAAGGCAATCCGCAGGCTGAGATTCAGTGAAGCCTTCCAGTCTTTGCGCTCAGGTGTTAGTGCATCAGAATTCTTTCCTGTGATTCCCTTTAAAATACCTGTCTCCTATCTCTCCTTTAATTCTGCAGGAAGACACATGCTAGGACTTCTGAGTCTCATTTATCCAATTCAACTGTTCTTTCACTTTTCCTTCTCTTTATCGTTTTTGCAAAGCATTCTGAGAAAACTACTCAGCTGGGATCTTCCAGCTGATAGTTCTCTTTATTCTTATTCACCTATTTAGACCATTTATTAAGTTTGAAAAGATACTGATGATTCCAGTGTAAAATGACATAACTATCCATACACAAGACCTATATTATTTTTAGTTGCATCCTTATCTTATTTTTTTCATGTGACATCTCTATATAAATCTGTTTCTATTTTGTTTGTTCATTTATTTCGCTCTTTAGATTGCACATTTAAGTGATACCATATGGTATTTGTCTGGCTGATTTCACTTAGCATAATACCTTTTAAAAAATATTTTTTTATTGATTTCAGAGAGGAAGGGAGAGGGCAAGAGAGATGGAAACATCAATGATGAGAGAGAATCACTGATTGGCTGCCCCCTGCACATCCCCCTCTGGGGATCAAACCTGCAACTTGAGCATGTGCTCTGACCTAGGATCAAACTGTGACCTCCTGGTTCATAGGTTGATGCTCAACCACTGAGCTACACTGGCTGGACAACATAATACCCTTTTTAAAACAGATTTCTAAGAGAAGCAAACTTCCATTTTGACTAGGTTTTGTTGAGAAACTAACCCACCATTACATTTTACCTTGCTGATGACAGGAAGAATTTTCCACAGGCTGCCTTTAGACTCCATTCCAAGCCTTGTTGCTCCCTGAGGTCCCTCCTTCACCTGGTGCCTGGGGCTGGGGGACAAGATTCACCTCACATGGGTCCTCTGGGCCAGCACCTGCACACCCCTGTGCAAAGCGAGTTGGCTTGGGGAGTACATGCACGTTCCTGGAAACTATGACACCCCAGGAAGGCGAGGAATGAATTAATTCTGCCAGACACGACAGTGAGCCAGGTAAATATACTCCACTAAACCCAGACCAAGTGAACCCCCATTTTAGCCAATCCTTTGTTGGATTCCAGTAACACCACTGGTCATTCCAACAACAGTGGATGGGAGGAAAAGCACAGAAGCAAGTGGGAGAGGTGACTGACAGGATAAAATATGGTACCTTTATAAACTCACAAAAAGCTCATGGCCACGTCACACACTGCTAGGGTCTCCCTGGGCCTTGACAGGAACCTGTACACACATGCAAGGCCTGAATCTTGCTCCTCCTTCATGGCAATGCACTTGGGTGAAAGCAACGTTATTTGGATTTCAAAGAAATACTAAGACTTTATTTTCCTTGTTGCTTTGTGTTGTGACTCCCAATTCTTACCATTCTTTCTCTTGCCTCTAGAAAGAGTTGTTTCTGTGAGAGTTAATCACGTAGACTGTAAAAATTCAGCCAAAAGGAAAGTAACGCGAGTTATTTTTGTAGGCAGCAATTTGTATGCTTCAAATGACTCTCTTAAGGCAGCCCTTAACAAGGTCTGCAGAGGTTTGTCAGTATTGGCTAGAGCTATGGAAGATTTGGAAAGCTCCACGTTACGGTCCAGTCATTAGTAGATTTTAGGAGGCCTGAAAGAACACCTGGGGAAGCTGGAGGAACTCACAGAGGCACCATTCTGCTGTCTTTTTGAATGAATACTCCAGTGTGGTATTTTGGGTAGTTGGTGGGCAGGTAAGCCCAGCACATTCACTCTAGTGATACCTGCGCTGCTATTATAAATGACCAGCATTATTCCGATTATGGGTCAATTTTCAGTTTGTATAACTATATGTTTTATTTGAATAGAATTATCATACAGATGTGCTAATGTAACAAAGTCTACTTTTAGTGGCCTGTTCTAAACTTGTGAGTAGCACTTACACACAGCTTGGTGTGAGGTGATTCCTGATAGCCTGTGGCGACTTGAAGTGCTCGAAAAGAATGTGGAAAACATATGTATCTAATTTCAAAACTGAAGTTTAAGATTACGTTGGTATTATAACCGTGCTCCCCCTTTTGATTGCATAGAGATCAAGGCAGCTCCCTTAAGCCTCTGGAATCTGGTTTTTTTTTCTAACAAGATCTACATTTTTGCAAAAGCTGCCTATTCAAAGCTACCTCCCAAGAAGTACATTCTATCTATGACCTAAAAGCAGTTGATTTATACTTTCCAATAATGAATATCTATTTTGTTCAAGGTTCTGTTTTGAACTATGGAGAATTAGGTCACCCTTTTGACTGTCAAGATCTTCTCACCAATGGAAAAAATTTACATCTGAGCACACATTTACTAACTTTAATATGGATTATTCGACTCTAGATTTTTAAATAAAAATGTCTGTGTCCTTATGAATACGCATCCCCCAAATTGGAGTCTTAAGCACCAGCCGGAAACTCTCGCGTCTGCCCAGGTATAGACAGGTTATACCTAGTCTGAATTTGAACGGGTTGGTTGTTTTTATTAAGAAGTATGTTTCCTAGATCATAAAATACTTCTTATTGCTTGTATTGAAGGAAGGAAAGTTTCACCCTAAACAAGGGATGTCTAGGGTGAAGCTTGAAATGAATCTTGATGCTCAGAGATGCCAGCCTCTCCCTGGTTTTCATTTGCTGCAGATTTGATACTACTTCTCTGCCGCCAGGGGTTACTACAGTGTATTACTTCCAAAGGGATGACACATTGGATAGAAGAGAGACCCAAATGAAAGTAAGCCAATATTTGGATGGAAAGGAGACTTGACTTTGGGTGGTGAGCACATGATGCAGTATGTAGATGGGTTTTTTTAGTTGTACACTGGAAAACTACATGCTTTTTTTTTTTTAAATATATTTTATTGATTTCTTACAAAGAGGAAGGGAGAGAGATAGAGAGTTAGAAACATCGATGAGAGAGAAACATCGATCAGCTGCCTCCTGCACATCTCCTACTGGGGATGGGCCCGCAACCCAGGTACATGCCCTTGACCGGAATCGAACCCGGGACCCCCCAGTCCGCAGGCCGACGCTCTATCCACTGAGCCAAACCGGTTTCGGCACTACATGCTTTTATTAACAAATGTCACCCCAATAAATTCAACAAAAAATATAAAACGTGGGCGCCTTCTTTTTTAAAAAATATGCATATTGACTTCAGAGAGGAAAGGAGAGGGAGGGAGAGAGATATAGAACCATCAATGATAAGAAAGAATCATTGATCATCTGCCTCCTACATGCCCTCCACTAGGGATCAAGCCTGCAACCTGGGCATGTGCCCCAACCAGGAATCGAACTGTGGCCTCCTGGTTCATAGGTGGATGCTCAACCACTGAGCCACACCAGTTGGGCATGAACAATTCTTAAGAAATATTCTGGGACAAAACCAAGAAGATGGGGACATTTCTTGGTGTTCTGCTGCCATTTCCAACAACAATTAATTACCAAAACAAACAAAAACCCAACCCTTGAAATATTAACTGAATATTATATGGATGAATATGATGAATTTTATATATTAATTTGTAAAAATACTTTATGAATGTTTTTCAATAAGATATGTCCTAATATCAAGATTGACAAATACTAGATGGTGTTGTGGCTGAAATTATTTTTAAAAGCCAGCTTGCATAGAGTAAATGGATCCTTTAGAGAACAAAGAGACTGAGGATTCTGTTTTGTCTGACATTGAATGGGAAAATTCATGTGAGCGAGAGTCTCATTCTTGATGTGTATGTCCACCGTACTGTGTCAGCAATCTAAGCCGCTTCCCCTCTCTGCTTTGTCTGGTAGAACACGAGGGTAAGCACATTCTGGCCATTTGGTATTAGAGCAGTCCATCCTTTACGAATGAGAAACAGACGCTCAGAACATGGTTGCCCCCTGCTGTGCACACAGCTCAACTACAACTACATTAAAAAACAACATTTAAATGTATGGGCAGTAGTTAAAATAATTTTTAAAATGAATAATAACAGCACATTTTAATTCACAAACAATAATCCAAATTATTTAAAGTGTTTTCTGAAATAGCTGTCACTTTAGTTATTTTTTTTTTATCAGTTTGGTAGGGTTGCCATAGCAGAATTTCATAGACTACATGGCTTCCACAGCAGAAATGTCTTATCCCACAGTTCTGTAGGCTAGAGAATTAAGATCAAGATGTCAGAAACATTGAAGTCTCTCTCCTTAGCTGTGGTTAACCTTTTCTCTGTGTACATACATCCCTAGTGTATCTTCCTCTTCTTATAAGGGCACTAGTCATATTGGATCATAGCCACTCTAAGGACCTCATTTTAACGTAATTCCTTCTTCACTTCTTTTAAAGACCCCGTCTCCAAATATGGTTATATTCTAAGGCACCGGGAGTTGGTATTTCAAGATATGAATTTTAGAGGGATAAAATTCAACCCATAATACTATTCAATTCTAGATTTGGGGTGGATAAATAAAGATCAGTATAAGTCATCCTTCATGTTTTTGAGAAAAGACAGGTTTTCCATTATGCATTTCTTTCTGGGGAAGTAGGGACAGCTTTTCAAGGCTCCACCAATGTACAGATTTTCAAGCACATGATAAAATCTCAGTAAACTTTGGTAAATAAGTAAATGAATACCATGAGGTGAGATTATTTAAATCCAGCTAGCTGACTCCTTCCGCTCACTGACCTCTTCCTCTACCATCATTTCCTTCAGCTGCCAATTTCAGTCCATTTTCTGAATTTCATGGAGAACCCTTTGAAAGGGCCTGGGAGCTTAATGGTCTAATGCAAAAGAAGAATAAAAAGGTACTGTTTACTTATGTATTAAACTAGTCCTGCTTTTCTTAATCAAATAATATAAGTACTATGGAAAGGTAATCAGCATACTTAAATTTGAAATTAAATTTCACTTGTACAATTCTGAAGGTATGTGAGTGCATGAGAGAGTAGAAAAGACTGCTCTTTTGTGGATGGGCCATATTAATCTTTTATTATGTCAAAGTTTTAGAGGGGGATTCTCACTGGTATGTAACAAAAATAAGGAAAAAGTAAGATGAACCATGTTTTGATTATTACTGATAGTTAAAGAATGAGAGAACGCCTATGTTCTCCCGGGATCGGGTATGGACCACTGAAACTACTTTCCTTGGAGGTGCGTAGAGGGGGAGAAAACAGATGCCGTCAGGATGGGACCACAGGACACCTCAGAGTGTGTGGGGATCATTTTCTCTATTGCGCATGGTTGGTGTTCTTTTGTTATCACTTCTGCAAGTTACATATCTATTACTTTTATGGGTAAAATGTTCCGTGTGCTGTTTACTTATTTAATTATGGTTTGAATAAAAGATCTTGGGACCAATTTTAGAACAGTCATGAACTAGATATGGATGCGTTATCAGATTTTTAAGTCCCCCCCTCAATTTTCTTAAGTGAATTCAAGATGCCGCCTGGACTAGACCAGTGCTTGTCTCTGGAGCACCCATGATATTTTTTTTTCTGGAGAAATGGGACCCTAGAAACACCCTCAGGTTGCCTCTTCTGCTACCAATGTGGCCTGACAAAGCCTGGTTCACCCCTTGGCTGCTGCGGTCCAAGGTAGGAACAATCCCTATTCTACCTTTTTTTTTTTTTTTCAATTCCCTGCAACAGAAAGTCCAGCTATTCTGTTTATACAACCTGGTCAATGACATAGGGAAACAAAGAACCTGGGGACCCAGCAGCGCCCTCAGATTCTGCCTTTCTGTTACTTACCAACCTCCCTGACCACCTATAGGTTACAGTCAGGCAGAAGACCCTTTCAATCTACAACTCAGGCAGGCACTTCACAGTCCTAAGGTCTGAGGGGTCAGGAGAGAAAGGCATAAAGGGAGAAGACTTGACCTTCCTCCCTCCATCCCCAGCTCACTAGGATGCTCCCATCCTTCAGGGCAGACCTCCCACCCTCCCCGTGAGTCAGAATTCCTTAGAGTTATGCTCCTGTCCTCAGCTTATGTAAGAATGAATGAACTCTAATGGGCTGATGTGTGGACTTACATTGCCGAAATATAAAGAGGAACAAGCATGCACAATTTCACACTTACATAAGAATCAGTGGCAGCTAATATTTTCAAGTATTTCCAAATTTATGGACCAAATATATTAGAATATCTTCATAGTAAAAATTACGTTCTTCTCAACTTTGGGATTTAAAATTTCAATGCAATATGCTTTATATTCACAAAATTATTCAGAATTCATAACGAACTGCTACTGTTCTAATATTTTGATATATAACTTTTAAACTGATTCAAATAAATCCATATTTAAATTCCAAAGTGGTTGCGAGCTTCAATAAATAGTGATATCCTTTGAGTATGGAGATTCGGAAATTCTCAGACTTCATCTATAGTACCCTACATATGACTTTGTATTTGTGGGTGTATGTGAATGATATGTCTGAGTATGTGTAACCTATCCACTTTTCTTTCACTCTGACATGTCTCATTTATTTAAGGAAGGGAAACTCTTTAGTCCTCTGCAAAATTTCCTTTTCAGAGCTATGTTCCTAAATTATGGTAAAATAATACGCTATTTTCACTTTAAAATGTATAATGTGCAATCATATATGGCCTACTGATCCATTCTCATCAAGTACTTACCAGAGAAGTGATTTCTTTTGCAATTTTTTATTTTTTATTTTTTTTAAATATATTTTATTGATTTTTTACAGAGAGGAAGGGAGAAAGATAGAGAGCTAGAAACATCGATGAGAGAGAAACATCGATCAGCTGCCTCCTGCACGTCTTCCACTGGGGATGTGCCCACAACCAAGGTACACGCCCTTGACCGGAATCGAACCTGGGACCTTTCAGTCCGCAGGCTGATGCTCTATCCACTGAGCCAAACCGGTTTCGGCTGCAATTTTTTATTTTGATCAATGAAATTAAGGCGTATGCATTTGCAGTATTTAAACTATTTTTTTATTTGCTTTGTCTTTTATGTAATGCTGCCATCTTGTGGCCACTTTATAATATATATATGGCATCCCCCCAAAATGTATACACATACTTTGGATAATTATAAAGGCAGTGCTTATTAAAATACAATTCATTTTCAAAATTGAGCTATTAGATGCTAAAGTGTGTATAAATTTTTGGACACCCTGTATGTATTTTAATATCACTGACCTGTATATCGGAATGACCCCAAAAGCATTCTGCAATATATCGAACACCATGGAAAATATATATTCACATAAGTTCTGCCCTCTTAACTATTTATCAGTAAAAAAACAAACAAACAACAATTATAAGTCTTTGTGACATCTAAAAGTTTTAATTTATCAAAGAATTTTTTTTTTTTACTTGACTCATTAACGTCTGCCTGGAAAAAGAAGGAAACACTTTTAAACACTATCTTCACACAATTATATTTCAAGACTAGAGGCCCGGTGCACAAAAATTTGTGCACCCGGCGAGGGGTGGGGGAGTCCCTCAGCCCAGCCTATGCCCTCTCGCAGTCTGGGACCCCTCGGAGGATGTCCACCTGCTGGCTTTCGCTGGCTCTTGGGGGATCGGGCCCAAGCTGGCATCCCTCTGGCAGCCCAGCAGCCCTCAGGGGATGTCCACCTACCAGCAGGGAGCAGACCTAAGCTGCAGTCGGACATCCTGAACCTATAGTGACACTTCATTATAAACCAAAGTCCATAGTTTATATTAGGTTCACTCGTGGTGTTACACATTCTATGGATTTGGACAGTGTAAATGACATCCATCATTACAGAGTACTTTACAGAGTACGTTCACTGCCCTAAAAATCCTCTGGACTCCACCCATTCATCCTTTTCTCGACTTGAACCTAACCACCACTGATCTTTTTACTGTTTCCATAGTTCTGCCTTTGTTGTTTTTCTTTCATAGTAAAGACAAGACCTTGCACATTAAAGCCCACTGTTAATGTGCATAAAGCATTCGCCCTTCATCCCCGAAGTAGGGCATGGAGTGGATAGGAACTTTGAGCACAGAGTTGGCCCTTCTCACATGCCTGATGCTGCTACAGAGTAAGATTTTGTCTGACTCGCTTCAGATTCTGGCAATCCTGGCCTACGTTTAATCTGTAGGGTTGTTCATTCACATCCCACCCGGTTCAGTCATTGATTGGGACTTCACATCTTTCTCCTACAATGAAGGCGCACTTGGTGGGAGAATCAGGTTCAAGGTCAGTTCAGCTGTGGTGGACTCCTGGCTCTTCCTAGATAATTGAATTTGTTAGAAGTAATGAGAATAGTTTTATCATATTGTTCAAAACATGCAAAGAGCTTTCTGCTTTTAGTGCAGTCAAATATGCATCTTATATACAACTATATATTTTGAAAAAACAGCATACAACATCATTAATTATAGTCAACACAATGGTTGTAGATGGTTCTGCTTTACTAGGTAGGAATTGCTGTAGTTACCTGTAGTTTTGTAAGAGTCATTAAAACAAACTATAAATAAATTACTAAATAGAGATCTGGTTATCTACACACATATTAGGACTCATTACAAAGCAATAAATTTTTATCCTGAAAAATAGATAAGAGTACACTTTAAAATCAAGGAGGAATAAGAGCATATTTAAAAGTGTTCCTGTGTAGGAACAGGCTGTGGAATCTCAGAGGGAAGGAAGGGGAGGGTGGGTGGGAAGAGATCAACTAAAGAACTTGTATGTATTTATGCAACCTATGGACACAGACAATAGGGTGGTGAAGGCCTGGGGCAGGGGACTGGGTCAGTGGCGGAGTGAGGGGGACATATGTAATACTTTCCACATTAAAGATGTAATTAAAAAATAAATAAAAAGCGAGAAGGAGCGAGCACTGTGAGCCACCCTCCCAGGGCCACCGGGCTGGCATCTTACCCCAGGCAGACCAGAAAGGCGCCAGGACGCCCCAGCGCACACGCTGGCTGCTGTCGTCTTGGCTCACGTACAAGTGTACGGGTCACCCAAGGGCACGAGACCCGCAGAACTTAGGTGGGGTCTGGCAACCCGAGTGAATAAAGGGAACTGGCTCCTCAAGAGGGAGCGGGAGTGTGCAAAAGGGAGGGGAGCATCATATTTGAACAAATAAAGTAAGATAGTATTTATTGAGCATCTACTGCATATCAGGTTCATGCTGTCCCCCTAGAAACACACAAAAAAGGGGGGCTTCTGCTCCATAGGAAAGAAAGG
>NW_006294876.1:1054365-1076981 GCF_000327345.1 Myotis davidii | reverse complement strand
CAGGACAGTCTGAGAGCAGCCAGAAATTAACACTTCCAGAGAGAAGCCCTTCACCAATGACTGAAGGGGGTATAATGTATCGGCACCTCCACCCTGGGAGGGGATCACTCTTAGGTAGTGGTTCTCAACCTTCTGGCCCTTTAAATACAGTTCCTCATGTTGTGACCCCCAACCATAAAATTATTTTCATTGCTACTTCATAACTGTAATGTTGCTACTGTTATGAATCGTAACGTAAATATCTGATATGCAGGATGGTCTTAGGCGACCCCTGTGAAAGGGTCGCTCAACCCCCAAAGGGGTCGCAACCCACAGGTTGAGAACCCGCTGCATTAGGGCATACTAGTACTTGCACTACCCTAAAAATCTCCTGTGCTCCACCTTTTAAAATAATTTTAAGAATGCTGTTAATGCAAAAAGAAGCTATGAGGCAATGTTTGGAGATGTCAAGTTTGGAGACATGCTGGTAATGTTATGTATATAAATGTAAATGGAATATGTGATGTGCCCTTGGCTTGTCTGTCTGACAATGTCAAGGTATTGGAGTCTCTGCAAATCCCTTGTTGTGCACAAGCCAGGCTCCTTTAAGAAGTCTTGAAACAGACTGTGATACATTCCTTGGCCTAACTCCAGCATATTGTTGGTTATTATATGGTCAGTTGATTGATAAAGTATTTTTGCATTTACTTTCCAGACTTGAATTTCAAACTTGTTCTAAATCTAAAGGGCACACCACACAGTAGAATGCCCTTTCCAAGAACCCTGGCTATCATCACTAAGCTGGGATCAGTATTGAATTTGTACAGATGGGAAGAGATGTTAGCACGCTGTGAAAATGCTGGTGTCATTCTCAGGCAAAATCTCCAAGCAGATTAGTAAACAAATTATTTTGAAATATTGGAACACTTACAAAGAGAAACAGTGATCATGCAACACTAACATAAATTCACTAAATATAAGACTCACCAAGCCCTGGTTGGGTAGCTTAGTTGGTTAGAGAGCCGTCCCTATATGGAAGGTTGGGGGTTCAGTTCACAGTCAGGGCACAAACAAGAATCAACCAATGAATGCATAAATATGTGGAACAACAAAAATCTACATTTCTCACTCTCTCACTCACTCTCTGTTTCTCTATTCCTCTCTCTCTCTCTAAAGTAAATAAATAAATAAAGACTTGCCAAACACAATTTACATCCTGTTAGACAAGGTGCAAAAGGTAAAGATGTATTTGTGGCAGGACATTTTCAAAATATCTCACTCTCAGTTGTTAGTTCTCATTTAGGTATAGACACGGACAAGGGATAAACAAATTGTGAACAGTGAAGGTATAATGTAAGTACAAGCAAAATATTTTGTACAAGGTAAGAATGGAAATGGCAGCTTGCAGGAGTAGTTCTGTAGGCTTGGTTATCTGAGATTTGAATACAGCAATAGTTATTCAATGGAGCATTTTCCTATTATTTATGTATGATTAAATGCCAGTGGAGGACTTAATAGACAATGGCACTGAGTCATAAAAATAATTTAAATGTTTGGTTTTTATAAATTTTATGTACTTGTAAGTTTTTCTGAGATGGCACTTGAATCACCAGCTACATTAATAATGTGTTATTCAGGCTCAGTCCCAAATAACCTCTGTAATACTGAATTGCAAGAGCCATAATTAGGAATGGGCATTTATTTATTTATTTATTTTAAAACTAGAGGCCCGATGCACAGAAATTCTTGCACTGGGGGAGAGTCCCTCAGCCCAGCCTGCCCCCTCTCACAGTCTGGGAGCCTTCATGGGGAGCGGGCCTAAGCTGCAGTCTGGCCTCCCTCTGTGGGAGGCGACTGGCTGATCAGGGGAAGGTACTACCCTCCTTTCCTCCTCGCTGCGGCTACCTCTGGTCTCCCTCTGCGGGAGGCAATGGACCATTCAGGGGAAGGTAACAGCCCCATCATGCCGTTGCTGCCACTGCTGGCTGCCGCGGCTGCCTGAGCTTTGGCCTGCCTCGCAGCAGCAGCTGACATCCGCAGCTTGCCTGAGCCTCGGCCCAGCCTTCGCAGAATGCAGTCACTGAGGCTTTGTCCAGAAGGAGGTCCGGAAGACATGCAACCTAATTAGCATATTATCCTTTTATTAGTATAGATTTATTTTATTTTTTCCATCACCATTTATACAATCTATTTCTCTTCCCCCTTCATCCACTCCCTCCTGCCACAATCACCATGCTATTGTCCCTCTCTATTAGTTCTCTCTTTTTTTCCTTTATGCTCAGTACTCTCACCTCCACCAACACTCCCACAAGATGTGTCTGTTTTTATCCCTAGGTACTTGAGATAGACTTTTTTTAAAAAAGAAACAAGCATACTTTTGGTGATGTATGAGATCAAAAGCATGCAGATTTCTTATTAAGGATAAAATATTTAAGGATAAAATATTTAATATCAAGGAGCTATTCTTAGTTGAAATGTATTACTATCTATCTATACCTTATATTAAGAAAGGTTTGTTATAACTTATACAATCTTATAGGTCAATTATCCTAATATATAAAAGCCCAGGGTCATAATGACCAATCATGAACAAAGGCTGGCCAACCCGGAAATCCTTCAGTCAGTGCTGGGTTGGCAACCCAGCACTGACTGCTCTGCTGCAGCCTGACGACCCAGCAGTGACTGCCCAGGGGGTTGAGACCCAGAGAGAGAGGCAGGGGTTGATCTGCAGCCTCAGTGGCAGCTATTGATCAGTACTTGCTTCTCTTTCTCTCCCTCCTTCTTTACAGGCTTCACCAGCAATCTTTACAGCTTTCTTTCTCTCCTGGCCTCCAAGGGGGCTGCTGTTCAGGCCCGCCTCTTTGATCAGGCCCAGGATACGGCCAAAGTTGCTGACTGGTATAGGAACCGACGAATCAGAACCAAATGTGAGTGCTGTGAAAAACCAATGGCTGTCTAGGAAGCAGATCTTTTCACACTGACTAGCATAGACACTAACCAATCAGAACCAAATGTGGGTGCTGTGAAGAACCAATGGCTGCCTACGAGGTGGAGCTTCTGATGCTGACTGGCATAGGAACCAACCAATCAGAACCAAATGTGGGTCCTGTGAAGAACCAATGGCTGCCTAGGAGGCGGAGCTTCTGATGCTGACTGGCATAGACACCGACCAATCAGAACCAAATGTGGGTGCTATGGGGAGCCAATGGCTGCTGAGGAGGCGGAGCTTCTGATGCTGACTGGCGTAGAAACTGACCAATCAGAACCAAATTGGCCAGCAGAGGAGGGCAGTTGGGAGAGAGGTCAAGCCTGCAGGGAAGGGCAGTTTGGGGCAACCAGGCTTGGAAGGGAGGGCAGTTAGAGGTGATCAGGCAGGCAGGCAGGTGAGCAGTTAGGAATCAGTGGTCCCAGATTGTGAGAGGGATCAGGCTTAAACCAGCAGTCAGACATCCCCCAAGGGGTCCCCAATTGGAGAGGGTGCAGGCTGGGCTGAGGGAACCCCCCATATGTGTACGAATTTCATACACCGGCCTCTAATATTTCAATAAAGTTGGAAGAAGGATCTGTTTAATGTAGTTTATAAACCCAGATTCATTTCATGTAATTCTGGTCTGGTTCACCATTTGTTAACCAGCTACGTATCCTTTTATAACCTTACTAGAAGCCTGGTGCATGGAGGCCCGGTGCACAGAATCTGTGCACTGTGGGGGTGTCCCTCAGCCCAGCCTGCACCCTCTCACAGTCCAGGACCTCTCAGGGGATGTCTGCCTGTGGGGAGTGGGCCTAAACCAGCAGGCAGACATTCCTCTCGCAGTCCGGGAGCCCTCACTCCTTACTGCGCGCCTGCTCTCTGCTCCTTACCGCTCAGCTCACTACTCCTTAGCACTGTCGTGGAGGTTGGAGAGGCTCCCGCCATTGCCACTGTGATCGCCAGCCATGAGCCCAGCTTCTGGCTAAGCAGCACTCCCCCTGTGGGAGCACACTGACCACCAAGGTACAGTGCTGGGGTCCAACCCAACAGGTCCAGGGGTCCCCAAAGGTGTGGATGGGGTCAGCGAAGAAGGAATGACACAGAGACAGCATTCAGTTGTTCAGCAGCCTAGCCAGGTTCTCCAGCCAGGTTCTGGTTAGGATCTCCAGCCAGGTTCTGTGTCCATGTTCTCTGCTAAGTTCTCCAGCCAGGTTCTGTTCAGGTTCTCCAGCCAGGTTCAGTCACCAGGTTCTAGTCAGGTACTCTTGCCATGTTCTATCCAGGTTCTTTTGCCAGGTTCTGTAGCCAGGTTCTGTCCAAAATCTTTTGCCATGTTCTCTCGCTAGGTTCTGTGTCTAGGTACTGTTGTCTTGTTACATCTGTATTTATACCAGTTGATTCCAATCCTATCAATCTCTATTCCAAAGGTTAGGGTGTTTCTTATCTCCATTCCAGGGAGTAAAGATTATGTAGCTTAAGCATGATTGTTTGTAGTTAAAGTGATTAACTACCCACTTGGCACTTAGTTAAGGGGTTTTATCCCCTCCCTAACTTCAGGGGAAAATCCCTACCTGGGGAAACAACCTTTCTCGGAGAGGTGACCTTGGTTAAAACACATAGCGCTAAGGGGAGGAAACATATTAAGAACAGTATGCCATATATGCCAGGTCCCTTGAAACATATGCTGTGCAGATGTTTCTTCCCTGAAGCGACTGTGTCAAGCAGCAAGGATAGACTGGTTCCCAGCAGTACAGCTCCTGCATTTGAGCATCTGCCCCCTGATGGTCAGTATGCATCATAGCGACTGGTTGGTCTGGTCATTGCTCCTTTATGGTCGCTTAGGCTTTTATTATATAGATTAAAACATCACAGCATTAAAGTTGGTTTGTAGTAACAATTTGATTTTCTCATTCCATCGCTATGGTTAAATCTAAGGTTTTGCCTCCAGTTTATAATAAAAGTTTTCTTTTATTATTTTATTTCATTTTATTAAATAATTTTATTTACACACAGGGCCTAAGGATGTGTTCATTTCTTGTTTCATTTGCAAATGTGCCTTCCCTTCCCTGGAAATACAAAACAAAGATTTTAAACTGATTTGTGTGGATATACATTTTTGTCCTTTGTGTTTGGGCCAAATTACACATTTTTCTTTTCCAAATAATTTTGCTCCTCATTCTCCTCTATGAAAAAAACCCAGACTTTAGTAAATATTTTTCTCCAATGTACACTGATTTGTTTGTCTCACAGTACTTTTTATAGATTATTATTTCTAACACTTATGATGTAATGAATAAATTTGCTGGTGTGCATATTGAAAACAGAAAATACTTCTAAAAAAATCTGGCTTGGACAAGTCTTTGAATTTTATCTTGCACAGAGAGAGAAGTAATTGAACTATGCAATAAGCAAACCCTTTTATAATTAACATTTTATATTTAAGCTGCTCTCAAAAGCCTATGATTTTATATGATGTTAAATAAATTCTGTTATGATAAGAATAAAATCAGTTGAAATATAGAGCTATAACATGTCAAAAATTAAACTGAAAATAGGTACTAAAATAATTTCTTCATCAGCATATAATTTAGAAAAATACATTTTTTCATTTTATACCACAGTTTTTTTTCAATTATCTCTTTTTTGATAAAAATTATTTCCCTTAAGTTATTATTCAAATTTTATTTTACTTTGAAAGGAGGTGTGTGTGGTAGGGAAACTGATTTTAGTCTCGACTGGGGGAAATTTTTCATGAAATTACCTATTCTAGTGGAGATACTGATAAATATAAAGTTTAAAATAATTTTATTTATACCCAGACTTGAGTAAAAAGTTCATCTTTATAATTATTGAGTACACATTAAATCAACATGTAGTGAAACCACAAAACCCTGTCTAAATTTCCCCCTAGCTTATGTATTTTTTCTTTTCTCTGTCTAGATAAATGTTTACCAAGATAAATAATATTGCGTTTCTTATACAGTGAGAGATGACCTGTGACCTTGCTGGACGTGAAGCTCTTTCCATAATAAGACAATTGGATGTGGAACCTTCCGTCTGCATCTCTGCCTGCCCCCGCCAGGACCTGCTCGCGCTGACATTTTGGGATGCACTCACTGCTCAGTTGACTCCAAAAATAACACATGCTGCCTGTGCATGAGGTGCAAGGCTTTGCGTTTCCAAGAGGCCTGCATTTCCATGGAAACCAGGCAGGCGGAAAAGAAAGGATAAGTGCATGAAATCGCTCAGCTCTTAGAAACAAAGCGGAATGCAGACCAAGGGCCTCATCTGAATTCAGCCTGTGAAAGCCAGCAACCACCCTGACCCTGGACCACAGGAGGAAAACATGCTCCCTGCCGCCGCCAGCCCTGAGAAACACGTCTCACCCTCGCACCGGATGGCTTTTCAAGGCTAGAAAAGCAGGCCTTGAAATCCAAGAGCCTGGCTCATGTCCACCTTCTGCAGGGCTCTGCTCTTTGATCCTCTGAAGTTCGCATTTCCAGTCTGTAAAATGCAAAATCGCACCAACGTTTCTGCCTTGTTTATCATTTCAAATGAATGTTCAAGGCTACTTAAAGCGTAAGAGGTAATGACCGTGCTTTGACATCCTGAGGAAACACTATGGCAAACAGAGCATCCTTGCTCACAGTAACAAGCAACGGGCATTTGTTGAATGTCCATGAAAGACTTGCTATAGGCAAGCAAGGATGTTTTCTATTCAGAAACCAAACAACTTCAGGTCCAGGAGAAGGAAATTCTGCCCTCCAATTTCCTAAAGCAAAAAGATGTTTATTTAATTGATATGAAAAATTATACTAACACTACACGTGTGCTGTGAAACATGAGTTGGTTCCATCTATAATAATAAAAGTGTAATATGCTAATTAGACCAGATGACCTTCCAGAGGAAGCTGGGGCTGTGAGGGCCGAGGCAGAGGTGGCCGCCGCCCCTTGCACGAATTTTGTGCATTGGGCCTCTAGTTTGTTTATAAAAACCATGCAATCATTTCTCATTATGAGAGAAAAAGATCCACTAGGATTGTGCTAAGTAACTGGTGCTCCTCTTCCCACTTCGACCCGATCCCCACCTCCTAGCATCCCCGATGTTAGAGAAGTGTTGCTGGCTGATGTGTGTGCTCTGGGTTCATGGAAAGAGAACACAGGTGTGGGGTGAGGCCATTTAGTTTACATTTTTCTCTATAGCCATTTCTGATGTCGCAGTTGAAAGATTAGTTGAAGTTCTAGCAAATGTATTAATCTATATGTGTCCAAGGATGATTTATTATTATACTTGGACAATATACTTGGTATAAGGCAGGTATGGGTGTCTCAGAGCTCTTTTGCCACTACAGAATTAAGATATTATGGCCATGCTAAGTTACTTATACAAGGAGGCCACAGAGGAGGTGATTTTACTTCCATAGCAGCCTACATAACCAAACCCAAATCCAAGCCTGTGAATACCTCAGGTCACAATGGGAATTTGTCATGTCAACTAGAGAACAAGAACAAACTATTGGATGTTAAGCTTTAATAAAGATAAGACCGTTTGTAAAGCAGATCCAGGAAGAATGCATGTTGAGGCATAGCCACCAGTCCTCTCTCCTATCTCTCTTTCTCTCTCTCTCTCTCTCTCTCTCTCACACACACACACACACACAGACAGACAGACAGACACACACACACACACACACACACACACACAGAGGGAAAATTTTCCTAAGAAGAGTGGGAAGATAAATCATTCTTTGGAAAGGGTCTCTGTACTTGGGTTCACTACTGGCATTAGCTCCAAAGGATAAGGATAATGGCATCTCTATCTAGTTTGGAAATCTGAGATTATAGGTGATCTATGTCCTACTTCCTGTCTTGTGCTAGAAAGCAATTCCCACAGAAACTTTTCGTTTACATGGCATTAGAGTGAAGCATGGATAGAGCCACATGGGTGTCTACTGAGAAGGGCAGCCTTACTAGATTCTTACATGTGCCAATAGAGCATACACACATTCCCTCCCCTGCCACACACACACACACACACACACTATACAGCATTGAGAGTGTTAAAAAACTGTGATCATCCCAATGGACAGCAGTTCAGAAATAATGGAGTTAGAGAGAGTGGAAGTAAGGTGGGCAGAAGCACCTCTGTGATGCCAATATGAGTAGGTATGCACCCATGCCCAAGGACTGATAAAGCTTAGCTCCTTGGAAATATACAGAGGCTATACAGTATAGTGTTTGAATTCAGTATTGGAAGCCATACTCCCAACCCCACCTGTGGAACTGTAGGCAAATATTTATACTTCAGTTCCCTATAGGGAGGAGCCCTAGCCAGTTTTGCTCAGTGGATAGGGCGTTGTCCTACTGAAGGGTCCCGGGTTCAATTCCTGTCAATGGCACATACCCAGGTTGTGGGCTCCATCCTCAGTAGGGGGCATGCATGAGGCAGCCAATCAGTGATTCTCTCTCATCATTGATGTTTCTATCTTTCCCTTTCCTTTCCTCTCTGAAATCAATAAAAATATTTAAAAAATTGTTAAAAAATACAAATAAAATATAGGGAGGATTAAGTAAAATAATATATAAGTGAAGCATGTAGAACAGTTTATGATGTAGAGAAGAGCCTTGAGAAATTGCAACTAATTATTATACTTATTCATGTTTTATGTTGGTTAAGAACATTATGTGAAGTCCAATTCTTTTTCTACTTACCTTCAAACAAATTTAAAAGGAACTATTCTCTATCATTCAAACTGTGATATTATTGATAGAAAGTTTTTCTTTAAACCATCTGTTCTTTATTGATGAGCTGTGAAAGTATCATAAACAGAATTTGGCTGGATCCTTTCATAATTCCTTCCATAATTTACAATCATAAACTCATGCCAAAACTCAATATGTGCCAGAGGAGTATTTTAAAATAGTTTTAAATGTTGAAGATAATATTAGGTAAAGAAAAATCAATTAAATATAAAATAAATTTTAAAAGAGACTTAGCAATTTTATTTTTCAATTTAAGAATGTAAGTAATTGCTTTAGGGTTATGACATACTATTTTAAGTGATGACTACTAACAATTCTATTTTTGAAACACGCCAAATGTTCTAAGTGGATTCAGCCTTTAAAGAATGTAATATTTTCCCTAAATGGGAGCTGTGTGGTATGAAGGGCATTGGTATTGACCTTTGAAGTACAAGTCTAGTAACTCATCCTGCCTTGGGCCAAGAGGCTGGCTCCTTATACTCATGTCACCAGGATTTCTTTTCCAGCTAAACTAGCGTATATCCACCTCCTGGGATTACTTGGTTGATTAAATGAGAATATATGTCAAGAAAAATAATTATTGCAGTATTATTTAACAGTTTTCATTAACACATGTATGTCACTAGCATTAAAAATATTTAATATTTTTCTACTAGTCATTGACCCATATCATATATTTATCTGGTAGTAATTTATTAATAGCTAATATGTATATTTTATGAATAATTTTAAAATTTCTTTAGAATATTTAAAATAATTTTTAAATTTGTTTGTAAACTTTTAAAAACTTATACTGTTCCTTTTTTTAATGAGATCCTCCAATCTGCATAGATATGACTTCTATGTTTCATTCTTTTCTTGAAATTTCTTGAGTTTTTCAATATATGTATTGCTCATTTCCAGCAGATCCTGTCATAACAAATCTTTCTTTATTCTTAAAAATGTGTTCCCTTAAATTAAACTTTTGTAGAATTGAAGATCATGAATAAAGGAAACCATCAGCATACTTTGGCAATAACATAACATATTTCATTATGAATCAAGATTCTTGCTGTCCTAGTTATATTGTCACATTAAATTTTAAAAAAATACCTGATTATCTGATTTTAAATCTCATATTTTAAATCTGTTTGGAAACTGAAGGAACTTCATTTTCTTCTGTTTTTCCAATAGAAATACTTTGTTCCTTTATACTTAATGCTTAAGGAAGAATTTGGTTGTTCAGTAGATGTCAGTCTAAGTCTGCTGTACGGCCACTTTATGTTCTTATATTCGTTCTAACAAGGCTGAAATAGAGATAGTTTCAATTGCTCCAATTTTAAAAGATTTCAGTGTCTCACCTTTAATTGAACAGATAAATAAACAGATATCCCTTAAATAAAAATAGTTATTTTAAGAAACAACATACAACTCATACATTTTCATTGTGGTATATTTTTATGGCACTAAATGCTTATTAACATAGGGCAAGTTCCAATTAAAATATCAGATAAACTCATTGGTCGATAGAGCTTAATAAATGGTGAAAAGACAACATAGTAGCTTGCTCTCTAAAATAATCTATGAAAAGGTTTGTTATTAGAGAAAATCTTATTTACATATTCACTATTTTTTAACTCTCTCATGAGAAAGAAACATGCTTTTCATACTGTAATTTTTCATTAAGAAACAGGAAGTTTATAGGAACAGCAAGTTCCCTCTGTGGTCCTATTCCTTCAGAAAATTACCTTTAGACTTTAATTTTTATACTGCTATTAAACATCCCTTTATAAGTCTTTAATCATCACTACCTTGGGTTTCCATAAAGCTCTCAGTCAACAAATATCTGTTATGTGGTCCCAATCTTCTCATTTGCAGTGATAGGAAACACGGGTCCGCTTTTTGGAGAGATCCTTACAGTGTTCCTTTGAATGGTCTCCCAGGCAGGATGTTCTCAATTCCTGAGCTCTTCCCTTATTATTACCTTCTTAATGTCTCCCTCTTTTGTCCAGTTCCCACAATGTGAGTTCAAATAGAAATGTTCATTGTTCATTAATAATAATAAAAATAGTTGTTAATTGAATGTTGACTGTGGGCTGGCCTCTTTCCACAGTGCAGGTATTCTTCATGCTGCTTTAGATGCTCTATTAGTCTAGGTAGGTTACTTGCGCAATCTCAGTAGTACAATGCATATATACACACACATACTAATATCTGCCTATTTACATACCTCTCTCCATAGATATAGATATAGATATACTTACATCTATCTTCTTATATCTATCTCTATCTATACTACTATGTGTCTATATAGATATATGGCCATAGATAAGGTGGTTCAATTTATGGTTTTTCAATTTTACAATAACAGATTACATGATATATTAAACACTTTATCTAAAATAGACTTTGCATTAGCTAATTTTGCCCTACTGTAGCACACCGAGCTACTGAGCATACTGAGACCTATAGTATTTCATTTGATGCCTCTCCTAGAATGTATATGCCTTTGTCTTTTTATTATATTATTAGAGGCCTGATACACGAAATTCATGCAAGAGGCTTGGCCCCCGCTGCCACAGTGGCTGCCTCGGCCCTTGCCTTCGTGGCTTCGACTGGAAGGTCATCTGGAAGGACGTCCAGTCTAATTAGCATATTACCCTTTTATTATTATGGATTTGTATATATACCAATACTAATTGGTAATGCGGTATTATACTACATTAAAAAGTAGGTTAAATTGATAATGTTTGTTAAAATAGAACCTAATATACATGAAATGATACTTGGAATAATTTAAAGTAAATTATTAATTTTATAGTTATGTTATGTCAATTGTGTAATATTGAATTTCTCTATGTTATCTAGCTGGAACCAAAAATGCAAGAAATAATATTGTATATAACTTTATGGAAATTATTCGACTCCACATATTTTTTAAAATATGCTGTCTTATGCACCTATTTGAAATAAACTAACTTAAGTTGGTTAGTATATACACCCTAACTAGCTTTCAGAGAAAGTCAGCAATCATACTTGGGAATTGCTAAAAGCATTTTATGCACCATAAGTGTTTTTCCTCCAGTTCAGAAACACAAAACAATTTATACACTATTATCTCTATGAAGAGAAAAGAAATGAATGTTTGCTCTGTGTAGCTTTTAGCTGATTTTAGCTTAAGTATATATTGTGTTGCTGCTGTTGGACAGAAGACACTTTTCTGTAACTGTTCTAACCCAAATACTCTCCAAAATAAAAAAAAAAACAACACACACACACACACACACAAATTTTACAAGATATTTTCCCAGGAGACAAAAAAAAGTGGGAAAAAAAGCATGTGATTTTCTCTCCTGTGCAGGACTCCCCTTTGTCCTTTTATATTTAAGGACAAATAGGAATATAGAATATAATCTCCTGGTCCTGACAAAGGATCTGCAGTCACCATGCTCTCTGGATTTGGTTGCCATGCAGCTGTTATGACAGTGCTCACCTCTGTTGAGAACTTGCCTGGGATTGTGGTACAGGTGTTGGTTCTTCTGAAGCAGGTGTAGTCAGAGTGAAGAAATGAGCTATTTTGACCTCATTCACAAACATATATACAGAATACTTTTGGCATATCCCTCCATCATATCTGCACAGAAACCAATGTAGATAGATATATAATACAGATACACATTTGATGGTAAAAGAATTATTTAAAATTGATGTGCATCCTTATATATTTTAATATTTATTTTTCACAACACCTTCTGAGTTGGGCAACATAATTATGCCTATTAAATGTTGAGAAGACCAAATATCAGATACCTAAGATTACGGAACTCATAAGTGGGATTTGAACCCGGGCCAGCAACTTTGGCACCATAGACACTGTGTTATTCTTTCAGGTTAAGTGGGATTTAGTGGTGCTACTTTCTAAGCTGTGAACAGATTGGAAAACTATGGCAAAGAGCTAGGCATACTTAGGAAAAAGATTACATTTCTGGAGGCATGTCCAATCACTTACCAAAGGGCCAAAGTGATACTGGATGATAGCATTGGTTTTTATATCCCTTTCTCTAACACAAAATACCAGAATAAACTTTAAAAGTTGTATCACTCCAGTGTCATTTCTGAAATTACCTCTTCCAGAGGCAATCAATCCTATATAATAAAAGTCTTAATATGCTAAGGGTCTGGTCATCTGGTTGGCTGTTCAACCAATCAAAGCATAATATGCTAATGATATGCTCAGACTGCTCAACCACTCACTATGACATGCACTGACCACCAGAGGGCAGACACTCAGACCGGTAGTTTAGCTTGCTGCTGGGGTCTGGTCAATTGGGACTGAGCAAGATGGGCTGGACATGCACTGGAGCCCTCTCATGGTCTCTCCCTGGCTGGCCAACCTCTCGTGACCCTCCGTGGCCCCAATTGTGCCCCAGTGGGGTCCCTCGGCCTGGGAACCCTCTCGCAATCTGGGACCCCTTGGGGGATGTTGGAGAGCCAGTTTTGGCTCGATCCTGCAGGCCAGGCCAAGGGACCCACTGGTGCACGAATTTGTGCACTGGGCCTCTAGTACATCTATAAAGAAAAAAAATATAATAGTGTTGCCCAGCAGAAATTGTTTTAGATCCCGGAAGCTAGTAACAACATTTGACTTTGCAGACCTAAATCTCTATATTTAAAAGGACCACATCCAAAATCTGGGTTGCAATTAAAATAAATGAGTGTAACAGATGTAATTAAATAACCCCAACTATTATAGTCCCTTTCCAGCCTGTTTGTTGTTAATATCTATACATGTACAAGTATATATTATAATTACTAAATTGCATGAGTAACTATTTTTAGCCATTTAATTAGTATTTTAGAGATCTGAAGATAAAATATTCAATAGAAATTAATGTGCAATAGATTAGTTGTGACAGCATCTGCTACTTTTGAGTTTTCAGATTGTTAGCAGAAGCTGTAGACTCAGGGAATGAAACTTTTGGTCACAGTGTGTCCCTATCCTTGTGTTTATCCACTTTGAATTAGTCCCAGGAGGCATACAAAGGAAAGGGGAACTTTCTGTGGCATTTTCTTGCTTCTTGTTCTCACGTACTGTGAGTTAAATTGTAGCCCCAGGGTACTGATCATGTTAGTTATTTGAGAAGCATGTCGGGTCAAGTTATCTGATTTTGGTACATATCTCCAAGAGCATTCAGGCCACTAAACATGTCAGAAATCCAGGGATTCATTGAGACTAGAGTAATGAAGTACAGGAAACCTTTGCAGGGAGGCAGGGACTCAAGGAGAAGGAATATGCCACCAACGAGGCTTTTTAGCAGAGTAGTCCTGTTGTCACCAGGTGTATTCATATGAACTGAGGCCTCCAAAGGAGAAATTGTCCTTTCTTTCTGTTTTTATAGTACCAGAGGACATTAACTACTGAAGCAATATCCTGGCTCTATCATACATCACCGTAAAACATATTCACTGTAAATATCAGAACTTAATTGGTAGTCTCTCCCAAGAGGAGCCTAAAGCATTGGTCAACAATGCCTATTTTGAAAATTTTTGAATTTGTTTATACAGGTCAGTTTGATAGAGCATAATAAAACAACAGCTGCATGTTTGGGTGCTATAGTGGCTTAAAGGCTATTGAGCAAAGAGGTGTAGGTTTTATTCATAGATGAATCTTGATTGAGGGCTGTGAAATTAGAGTAATGGCACCTAATCCAGTGGCTTCTTAAAGTGGTGCTAACTTGAATTATTCCTGAAAACCACAAGGAATATTTTTCAAATTGAAGATTTCTAGCCTCAGAATCAGTTCTGTTCAATCTAACACTCCATGGATGGAGACTTAAAATTAGAATTTAAAGAGCATGTCCCATATAAATCTTATTAACATTAAAGCTTAAGAACCTCTATAATATTCTGTCTATTTAATAAGTTTACAAAATATTGTGTGAGATAGTGGGGAAATTTATACACCTAAATATAAAGAGTGTATATAACATATAGGTAGTTTTTATCAATAGTCAATAAATATTATTTGGATTAATATATCATAACAATCATTTTAGGTTCATATAAAACATTACAGAAATAATTATTGCTTACTATAAAATTAAAACAATATAAGGCTAAATAATAATTTCAGGGTCCTATATTCCAGGTTTGAATTATTTGAAAATGATCTTAGTGTCTACTTCAAGGAATGATTTAATTTTTATGAAATAGGTTTTAATACACTGAATAAATGAATAGAACAGAACTAGTCATTATATTTTGTGTTATAAACATGTTAAGTCTAAAATATTTTCATGCATTTCTAATAAAATTTAATTACAGGTGCTTCATTCTATTCCACAGCAAATTTGTTTACTGTTCATTGAACTGTTTGTGTCTATCATTGTAGTTTTTAGTAAGAGGGCTATTGTTGACCATCTCATACTGAATTTGTATAGCTTGTGAACTGAGTCTGTCATTGAGAATGTTAAGTTTTCTGCCTTTATTGATTTTTTAATTTAAAATGGCTTCATGTTTTAGTGGGAAAATGTTTTTAACTTCGAAATAAAGTGTTCTTAGGTGGAATGCTGGGATCTGCAGGAAGGATAAGGTATTCATTGTTGCTGGTAAAGTTTTTATAACTAAACTGATGCTTGTAAACCTCAAAGACAGGAGTGTCCACTATCTTCGAATTGAATCCCTGTGCCTACTAACTGAGGAAAATACAGAAAATGCAATCAGATTTGAAAAGGTTGGGATTGGCAAGGTTATAGTTGATTTTGTTATGCCCAGATTTCAAAATCCTCCAAGACAGACCACTAGGGAGCCGAGTCCGATGCAAAAGCATAGAGTCTTTTATTCAAGCGCGGGCTTGGTCCCCCTCTGTCTCCATTACCGGATGCGAGAGAGAGCCCCGACAGTCCCAAGAGAACAAAGGTTATATAGGGCTAGTCACTTGGGTGGGCTTAGGTAAGTGACGTGAGTGACGTGAGGTACAGAGATTGGTCACTCTGGTCAGGGTTTTTCAGCACAAAGGTCAGGAAGTGACCAACACATTCTGAGGTTTGAGCTGTCCCCCACTATAGCCTTATTAGGACTTTAGCTGCGTTCCTGGAGCTTCATTGGTCCACTCAGGTGGTGGCTGGGGGAGTTAGGATATTACTGGCATTCCTGTGGTCACTCTCAGAAAGGGGAGGGGGTTTAGGCTGAGGGCCCAGCCCTACAAGATTAAGTGGAGGAGAATTCGTTTCTGCTTTGTCCTTACAATTTTAACAGCAGGAGAAAATGCTTTGGTGCTTTTCTAAAGGAATGTGTGTTAAGCACTTATGGGCAGACTGTTTGTATAATGTTGGATCTTTATCTGTGGTGTAATTTGAATAAGAATAGATATACTTATCTGCAGCTTATCTATAAATAAATAAATAGATAGATAGATAAATTAATAAATAGATAGATAAATAGATAGATAAATAAATAAATATCCATAACCTGTGGCTCAAAGAGCTGACATCAAAAGACAAAGTGCTTTAGAAAGTAGGTCACAGTGCTGAGTTCAACAAGGAACATATTTTGACTTTCCTCTGTACTAGCATCAATATTTCAATCTATTTTTTAGACACAAACATTTATCTACCTGAGCACCAGATTGCTCAAATAACCATAATTCATAACAGGGCCGCAAGGTCTTTTAATCTTTTAATTGGCTACCTTAGAAATTATAGGTACATCAAAGGGTAACATTACAGGGAATATAAATGCATTTTAACACAGAGATTGCATTTAGAATATTGTTTTTTCCCCCTTAGTGTTTTTTCATTCTGTCATCTAAAATTGCTTTTCTCTAATCTGTTGACAAGTTCACATACTACATAGTCAAATGAGTTTTCCAGCATTTGAGGAAACGGTGAAGTTCAGTTTGAAATAAGTTAAAACTTTAAAGAAGAAAAACAGCCTAGGGTCCCTCGTTCTGGAGTTTTGCTTGAAAATTTTTTTAATGAAGTTCAATCTTGAAAGGTCCCATTTAAATGGAAATAGAGTAAAAATACTTTTCCTCTGCTTTTATTCTGTGAACATTTGAAATCATAAAGAAAATGGAAAGTTTGAAGAATTACTACCTGTGTATAGTGCTCTACACTGCCTTTTTTAGCTCTTAATCCTCCCCACCCCCCATCCGCAAGAAAAGCACTTGGTGCAGCTGAATAGTCAAGCAGCTCCTGCTTTTCATGACCTTTCTGAGCAATCTACAAATGTGATTTCTCCTACAATAACTCGGAAATTAATTTTGTTATGTGAATGAATGACTAATGGAATGACAAGATTTTAAATCTTAACCTGTCAGAAGGCATGTTTATATAATTATTCAAAAACATTCAGGTGTCTGCATTAGGTTCAAAAACCATAAGAGGATATAATGTGATTGTCATGCTACTTTGGAGCGTTGTCATTACACAACAAGACAAGTATAGACTCCTGTATTCTAAGGAGTGGCTAGTGCATTTATATTTGATGGTAACTGTTCTTCCTAGGCAGTGATACTTGAATTTCACCAAGTATTCTTCACCCATTATCATAGTAAAAATTCAATAGAAGATAATATGTCCCTCTAAATATTCACATGGATGAAAGATTTTAAAAATATGTAACTGTTTTTTAAATCTATCTTTATGAGCATAGAACTTTCTGACAGACTAATAGTCAATATTTACATAAAAGAAAATTGCTCATCAAATATACATTTTTAAAAAGTTTATTTTATTGATTTTAGAGAGAGGAAGGGAGAGAGGCAGAGGAGAAACATCAGCTGGCTGCCTCCAGGGAATCAAACCCACCCCCTTTTGGTGTATGGGAGGAGGCTCCAACCAGCTGAGACACACTGGCCAGGGCCAAATATACGTTTTTACCCCTCTGAATTTGTAAAACTTGGTATCCATAGTTATGCAAGTTTCACTACAAGCAAAATTAGAATTTGTGATAAACATTGGCAAAGAAGATATAACATTTTATGGCTTGAGTAGAGCTATTTTTGAATGAAAGTTTGTGTTTTAAAATGTAACTTACTATACTTATCATGATTTCATAAACTTCTATTTTTCTCCAGCCTACAGACATTCATTTTATTTCTTTGCTTTTATATTAATATTTTGATTGGAATTTTAAAACTTAAATAGAAATCCCAGAAAGAGACATCTACATTTTGGTTTTTGGCTGGGGTGAAGAATAAAGTTTGGTTTATTTATTTTTCACCTGGCATCTTGTTACATAACATTTCAAAATAATCTATATGCAATAAAAAGTTAGGGGATTTAAAAATGTATATATAAGAAACTTAATTTCCAAGTCACTGACTTTTAAGTTCAAAGAATCAGCTTTGAGGTTTATCAAAGGATTGTAGCCTTTGACTTGTCTTTGAAGAAACTGTAGTGAAGTTCACTGTAAAAACACTTCATCAGTGTCGATGGTAAAGCTTGAAAGGTGAGAAGTTAGAATGGGAAATACTTACTAGCTTAAAACAAAACTATTGACTTAAAGTTTTAACTACTCACCAGAGGCCACTGAGAGAAGGGGACCTGTCCTACTCACTCCTCTCTCCTGGCCTATGGAAAACGCTATTATGTCGTGGACATGCAATTGAATGAATGTTGAATGCAACAGATCAGCTATTCACTAAAAAGCCATCATCAAGTGGACCTTTAAATACACTGGCATGGCATATGGAATCAGACCAATTTGCCCCCAAACATGATGACATTTTCAGTTTGATAGTAGGCAATGCCCCTGGTGTAATTTTATAGTGACCATTCTTAACAGCTTTTTTTCCCCCTATTTTAAATCAGGGAACAGTTTTGAAGAAAAAGCACAGTCAAATGGACAAAACCCTTTTTAGAAGACTTAATTTTATTAAGTCCATTATGCCCCAGAGAAATCAAAGAGAAAATTGCTTTAATAAGAAAAATGTCACAGGTATATTATTTTCATGACACTTTAATGCCTCCCATTCCATAAGTGAAATGAGATGAAAATTTGAAGAATCTGACATTAAGGACTCTCCTTAAGAAAAATTAGAAACTTGAAATCTTGACACCTTTTAGCTTAAAACTTCTTGGCTCCAAGGACTTTTTTTTTTTTTTGAGTGCTGGCAGAGTGAAGTAAAATCACTTCCTAATTTTAATGTAAGACACAAGGCTTAGTGTTTTAGCATCTTAGGGTTCAAGGAAGGTGTATTGGTATCCAAATAAAACACATTGTGATGTTGCTTCACTGCACATTGAAAGCCTGGGTTAAAGGAAGCCAAACTCAAATGCCCACAGCCAGAAAGGAGAAGAAAAAAAGTGGATCGTATTTGCTATTGAATTAAAGGGAATGAACTTACTCTAAAGAGACGAGAGCTGTTTTGTTTTGTTTTTTCCTCATGAGAAGGAAGGATTCTTCGGAAAAGACCATAATGCTGGGTAAAAAAGAAGGCAGCTGGGAAAGAGGAAGACCAAATACAACGTGGATTGACAACATAAAAGAAGCCATAGGCATGAGTCTACGGAAGCTGAGCAGGGCTGTTGAGGAAAACACATTGTGCACATCACCCATTCATAGGGTCTCCAGGAGTCAGAGATGACTCAACAGCACACAATAACACGCAGTTTCATTCAATACATTTTTGAGATCCCCCCCCAAAACTATAAGTGAATAAGAAATAACCCAAAACTCCATTGACATTTAACAATTATTATGCTGTGAATTCTGTATGTCAGGAATTCAAAAGGACACCTCACCATATCTTTGATAACGTTAATCTTAAGCAGCTGGTTTAACTGCATTTTAGGTAGCTTACTTCATTAATAAAATTATTGTTTAACATTACAATTACATTACATTTGTTTTTATTACAAACTAGAAGCCTGGTGCACGAAAATTCGTGCCACAGGGATGTCCTGCTCCCTTTCACAGTCCGGGAGCCCTCAGGGGCTGTCCTACTGACAGCTTAGGCCTGTGCTGGAGGTGACTCTTACTTCATTAATAAAATTATTGTTTAACATTAATTTTATTACAAACTAGAGGCCTGGTTCACGAAAATTTGTGCCACAGGGGTGTCCATCAGCCCTCCTGCTCCTTTTCACAGTCCGGGAGCTCTCAGGGGCTGTCCTACTGACAGCTTAGGCCTGCTGCCTGCTCCCTGTGCTGGAGGTGACGGGGCTGATTAGGGGAAGGCTCTGCCCCCACCACCCTGCTGCTGCTGCTGCTGCTGCCGTGGTCATCTGCCCCCGGCCCTTGCAGCCAACACGGCTTTGTCCAGAGGGATGTCTGGCTGTCTGGTCTAATTAGCACATTATGATTTTATTATTATAGATTATGACATATGAGTATAGTTATTAATACTTTGTACAGCTGGTAAAATAGAAAGTTGAGATCTAAGTCTGTGACACTTTGGGTACCTGCCTTGAGAATTGCTACCTCCCATTATTATTTAGAGAATAAAAAACCTCATCATTAAGCAGATCTTTTGAACCATCTAAAACTTAATTTTACCTTATCCACACAAGACAAAGGTTCTGCCATAGCTTACAACAATGACAATAATAAGAAAAATGCAAAAGGATGGCACAAATATTTTAGAATTACTTAAAATTCAAAAGAGAGAGATAGTAGGTTTAAATACTTCAGAGAAGCTAGAGTAAACTGTTGGGAATAGAAGTAAAGATGATGAGTTTGCCAAAGGTATAAATCTATAAAGTGAAAAACATTCTTAAGAGTAATTATAAAATGAATTTGTATGTAAAATAAAACCACTTCAAATACTGAAATTTTGGGAGAAGACTATGATTTATTTTCTCTGAGGGGGATGATTTTTCATTTGCATTTAGTATTATAAATATATAAAACTTCATACACAGATGAATTGCTCCCTGGATATGGGTTTTTACATTTCCTCAGTATCTTTGAGGAGATATATGCCCAGTTTGGGAGAAAGCTGTAGTGGAAAAATTTTCTTAATGGGCTGATGACGGGTAGAGATGAGCATCAAAAGTCAGGGAGTCTGGGGTATTATCCCACACCATCACCATTTAAAATGTGCACAATTTAAAAACTGGATTTTAAAAAGTTATGCCTCCAGTTCAAGAATAATAAATGAAAACAGGAGATTGTGAGAAGACTCATATTTTAAAAATAATATCTTGTGTGAACTACCACATGAGCTTTTAAAATATGTTGTAAACTACCTTCAGTGGGAGTTACAACAGGCAAAAGAATTTTCAGTCAGTGGTCTGGATTTTATATACTTAGTAATGATGGCTAAAGTGCGTTGGCAATATCATAACCAATTGTCCCAATTTGCCAGTGACTGAGAAGTGTCCTAGTCAAGGATCTTTCCAGTGCTAAAAATGGAAATGTTTTAAGCTGTGACAACTGGTCACCCTAGTTGGCACTTGCCATGTCCTATGTATTTAACACATCTCCCCACACTTAATGGAAGACTCTCACAAACCCCTGTCCAGGTTTTGTGAGAATTGCAACCCACACAGTTTGAATCTAGATAGGACCTGCACTCTTTCTCATGGTTGCACATGATTTTGCAGTTGCTTGGAGTTTGTGTTCTGAATACTTGGGAGAGTCACGATGCTCCTTTGTGTTAGCTACCAGGACTGTCACTGTTCTATTTGTCTAACAAAGGTAAGTCAAAGGGAGCAAACTAGGTAGTGAGGGCAAAATACACAGGGCAAAATGCAATAGGTATTAGGTAGTGGGCAGAGAATTGTCCGGGAAAATAAAAGGACTGGAGAAGATCCTAGGAGAGATTGGCCTGCCCTGTAGTGACAACCATACTCCAGCGGACCTCACAGGCACTGTGAGCATAAATGGCCTTTCATAATGGCCTATGATGGAGCTAGGGTCCAGAAACTAGTCACCTGGGAAACTAGACTAATACTTTCATGGGACCACTATGTATATATCATATGGCTAGGCAGACACTGGACACCAACTGCCAGTGAGGCAGCTCCAAGAGGAGAAATAAATAAGGGCTCTTGGCTGATGACACTCACAACCACTGGGGTAATGGGACTTCATTTCTACAGAGACTCATTTCCCTTAGAACCACTGACATTTCAACAAATATTATTACAGATGATAGGGGGTCAACAACATTCCTTTCTGGTATCCCCACTGCTTAGGAAGTGGCTTGATTTTTTAATATATATGAGTGATAACCAATTAAATGATTTGACTTCACATTTGCCTCTCTGAAATTGTGACTTACAAAAATTATGTCACCAGTATGATGTTCTCAAACCAGGATTTCCATTACAGCGTGAATAAAATTGCCCTATGCCGGCCACTGCTTTGGTATCCAGTGCTGTGCAGTCACTCCTCCTGGCTCCCCGGGCTTTGATGCTGCCTGCATGATCAAAGTTTCCAATTTCCAAAAGCTTCAAAGGAGCTGGCACAACCCTGGCCTATCATGGAGTGGTCGTCCACATCTAATAATAGCTTCTGATTTTGTCCCCAAAGACCAAGCTCTCAGAGCCTTTTTCTCAACACACACATACACACACACACACACACACACACGCACACACACAATCTCTCTCTCTCTCTATATATATATCTATATCTATATCTATATCTATATCTATATATATCTATATGCCTAAGATAGGATATCCTCTTTTCGAATTGTATTATGATTTTAAGAGGGCGCAGGAGTTTCTTGTAGGACGGATTCTCTGGTAGTCTTGTTCTGGATTTCATAGGCACCTGTGACAAACCAAAAGGTTGACCCTGGCAGTGCTGAGATCCTAAAGGTTTAAGGATGTGTCAAAACACCACTTACTCTTGCTCCGGAGGGAAGACACTCTTATCATGAAGGTGGATTTCCAACTGTGAGGGCCATGATCACACTCCCACTGCGGGGAGCTCTTTGACTGTTCCAAATGTGAGAGTGTAGGAAGGG
>NW_006294876.1:1052838-1053550 GCF_000327345.1 Myotis davidii | reverse complement strand
AATCAGCCAGAAGCCGGACTCACAGCTGGCGAGTGCAGCGGCAATGCGGGAGCCTCTCCTGCCTCAGTGGCAGTGCTAAGGATATCTGACATACCCTTAGTTGTCCCATGAGTTGGACATACCCTGAGGGCTCCCAGACTGCAAGAGGGCACAGGCTGGGCTGATGGACAAATCTCATGTTCTGGGTGCACAAATCTCGTGCACTGGGCCATATATATATATATATAAACTAGAGGCCTGTTCACGAAAATAGTTCATGGAGTGTGTGTGGGGGGGTGTCTCTCAGACTGGCCTGCGCCCTCTCTCAATATGGGACCCCTCAGGGGATTCGGGCCTAAACTGGCAGTCAGACATCTCTCTTGCAATCAGGGACGTTGCATGCACCAGTGACCATACCTTTCATATAGGAGAAAGGCATCTTACTGTTGTATGGGCAGCTACATATTTTGGCCTGATTATAAAAAGGAGTACATAACATGATCCTTCTGAGGCAGTAGTACCATTTTCCCTATCTTATGGGTGGAAAAAGTGAAGCAGAGGTAAGTTAAGTAATGGGCTTTGTCACACAGTTATGTGTCAGAATCAGGGATGACCACAAAATGTGCAAGCCAGAGTCCATGCATGCCATCGCTGCATCATCCTGTTTTTTCAGTGTTAGAGTAGCCTTTCCAGCTCTTAATATTTAAATCTAAGAGACTGTTCCGAACATATA
>NW_006294876.1:1052397-1052685 GCF_000327345.1 Myotis davidii | reverse complement strand
AATCCAGTATTCTTAAACAAACAAAAATCTTACAACCCCGATCACCACCACAGTCTCTTCCCTCTTGGGGGGCAGATGCAAATTGCAGGAGTGTCTGCCCTCCACCTCAGAGGGCAGATGCTCAACACAGCACTAGTGCTAAGAGACTGTTCCAAACATATAGGGTAGGGTACCTAGGCCTGGCCAGCAATCAGGGCCATCTGTGGGGTGACCAGCAGATGGGGCAATTGGGGGCCCCCGCTGCCACCTGCCTTGGCTGACAGCCTGGCGCCCCCCCGGCTGGCAAGT
>NW_006294876.1:1035059-1052039 GCF_000327345.1 Myotis davidii | reverse complement strand
CACAGTCTCTTCCCTCTTGGGGGGCAGATGCAAATTGCAGGAGTGTCTGCCCTCCACCTCAGAGGGCAGATGCTCAACACAGCACTAGTCAGGGGCAGATCCTGCATTGAGCATCTGCCCCCTGGTGGTCAGTGCACATCATAGCAACTGGTGGTTCCACTGTTTGGTCGATTTTGGTCACAATCAGCTATCAGATTAGTTTAATGGAAACAAAGGTTATCAAAGGCAGATAAAATATACAATGTTGTTAAGGGCTGTGGTCTATGGCCTCTCTCAACTTGCTTCACTATATTTCAGTATTTTGAAGCATAGCTTTTCATGTTGTTTTTCCCAAAAAAGTGTTATAATTAAACAATAATGCTATGGAATTATAACCATCTCTAACCTTTAAATTGAATTGACATATCACAGTTAGAGTCTATGAACTAATCTGTATTTTTATATTAGTCCCTAAAGGAAGGTATAGTCAAGAGCATGTTTGTTTGTTTGTTTAGGGTATGGAGCCATTAAACAATTTTACCTTTAGCAAAATCAACATAATAAATATAATGTATATTTTTATGTCTTGTTTTGTCTTTGTTTTCTCAAATTCTATAAAAATGACTTCCTGCCCCATCATCATTGCTGTCCTTATCTCTTACAGTTATATTCTCTAAAAATAGAGCTCCCTTTTATGTATTTCCCTTAAATATTTAACATTTAACAAGTGGAAAAGAGTGGCTAAAAGCTACACATCTGTCAATGAAAATTAACACTTTTAATTTCTCCACATATCTGGTTTTCTAGTTTCAAGAAAATGTCTAAACATGGGTTGAGGAACCCTGAGAATAACCCTTTATTTGCCAGATAAATCATAGAATGAAATTGGTGAGCGCAGCTGAAGGCAAACTTGTAAAGGCGATGTATCAGAGGCATTTAGACATAACTCCAATTTTTAAAAAGTTTCCTGAACATTTCTATGATAAACTTATAAAGCATTGTGGCATGTGTTTGCTCTTAAATGATTTTGATTCAGCTCCATTTATTCAAATGAACTGTACTACAAACATTTTTGTAATGTTCTTTCATTCAGCTTTAAGTTGATCTATGATTTAGAAAACTTTATGCTTTTTGATAAATTATGCTTCACTCTTGCTTGGTAAGGTGTATGTAGTTATATAATGTCCTTCATGCTATATAAAAATAAGGGCAAAGTTGATTCAAGAATGAAATATATGTCAACTGGATATATATATGTATGTATATATATATGATATATATGCAGTATATATGTACAATAAATATATGTTTACATATATATTCATATATATATATCTCAAGTTTATTTCATTTGGTCAAAGTTATAGTAGAGACTGCTTGATAGTTATCTTGGTGTTTTATTTTCACTTTATTATAATATTTCTTGTGTTTTGTTTTGTATCACTTACTGATGGACAGAAGAGCAGCCAAACCTGTATTGTATTTTAGAACTATAAGATATATTAAATTCTGATCCTGAACCACTTTGACAAATCTATATATTCTTATTTAGTTTACTTATTTCTACTTAGCAAGAAATGTAAGGTTTATATTGGTATCAAGTTGAACAGTATTTAACATATTTTATTATCTGAGGAGGCTTAAGGTTACAGGTATTATTTGAAAGGAGAACCAGTATCTTTATGCTACTTCAAATATCTACATTGGATATACATTCTTTAGATAACAAATAACTTTCACAAACACGATTTCATTTGTTGTTGGGTTTTCTTAAAGCTGAATCCTTTTGTATAATTTTATCTATGGACACCCACAAAAGCTTTTCCTATAGTTGTCTTTTATTGAACAAAAACAAAAATATTATTTTTATTGTAGAAGTTCTATTGAAAAGCCTCCCATCTTATTTTTATTTTAATATATTTTATTGATTTTTTACAGAGCGGAAGGGAGAGGGATAGAGAGTTAGAAACATTGATGAGAGAGAAACATCCATCAGCTGCCTCCTGCACACTCCCTACTGGGGATGTGCGCATAACCAAGGTACATGCCTTTGACTGGAATCAAGCCTGGGACCCTTGAGTCCGTAGGCTGACGCTCAATCCATTGAGCCAAACCGGTTAGGGCAAAAAAGCCTCCCATGTTAATTATCTCACATTTTACTGGCTTTGTGATATTCCTCATAATAATAGTACTCACCAAAGCCATTTTAATGAAGACCAATTTCTCTCTGACATTTAAAAAATAACATTAAGTGGCTATATGCGTTTGGAATACTTTGTCTTAGTGACTACTAGCATCCTAAGATGGACATTTTTCAGAATAAAAATGCAATATTCCATCCTATTTATAGAATTTCCCCTAATAAAATTTCTTCCTAATAACTTAGCTATTTATGTTTTCAGACATAATTAATGTAGCTTTCTGTTTTTCACCTTAGTTTTAAAGAAGAAATATGGATATATCGACTGTTGAAAGTTGATGGGATGTGATTGATGGGAGGAGGCAGGCGCTACATGTTTGGGGACTTCAGCCATTGTTATTGCCTCATGCTGAACTGACAACCTTAGAATATTAAACAGATTAGTATTAAGACTATTTAGCTCCATTTCTTCTTTTGAAACCTAAAGATCCTTTAGAGAAAAAGTAATTTCATATCAATTACACATAAATTAGTATCATGAGGCCTTATAATTAAGCGCCATTATTTCTAGAGTGTCTTTTAGGGCATTGAAGATATAATAATTACAACTCCCAATGCTATCATGACACGTTATGAGTATTTTAGAGATAGATAATCTAAAACAAAAAGTTTTTATTTTGCTAGAATATTATAGCTGGGAGATATATTGAATGATTCAGATATAAAATTAGAATAGTTCTAATCTATAAAAAAATAAAAATCAATGTATGTGTACTTTGATCTAGGTTAAAATTACAGTATTAATCTTGCAGAAAAAAATATATTAATAAGTTATGAATCTCTCTAGAAGTATAATTCCTAAAAGTATTCTCTTTAAGCACATGGTAGGAGGTGTCTCATGGTTTATGCACCCACCTTTACGTTTCTCCTTCTGTGCTTGCACATGGAACACCTCATTATCCACACAATTGTCTTTTCCTCATAAGTAATTTTGTCTGGATGCCCAATGGTATTTTAATTTTATTTTTTTAAGTTTCATAGTTTTATAAGAACATATGTAAATTCTTTCTATTATGGCATGATTTTCCTAAATGCATAGTAAGTATTCATTTTAAATATGTAGGTTCAACTATATTTTTAAATTAAAAAAAGTTATTTTAATTATAAATGTTAGCATTTGCTTTTTTTCTATTGCTTAAGCTTTCTTCTGTTTTGCCCTCATCATTGAATTTTTCTGTGGTTCTCTTCTATATCTTTTGTTTTCTCTCAAATTCTTTAATCTCACTCTTGTGTTACTCTCAGTTTAAATTTTTTCTCCATAATCATTTTTTTCTCCTCTAAATATTTTCTACTAATTCTAATTCTTTCCCTTTGTCAGTTTCTTCTTTGTGTTTTAATATTTTGCCTAATAATTCATAACCAAGTCTCTGATTCTGATTATACTACTCTTTCACATATTTGATTGTCTTCTTGATTTCTGTTAGCTTATTTTGAAATATTATATTTTTTTGTTTTTGTGTTGTGTGACCATGTCTTTCTATTGTCTTCATATCCATTAGGATGTTATTCAACTAATTAATCTCTTTTTTCTTCTTTGATCCATGCGTGTGAAACTTACCCAAATCTCATGTTTGAACATGATGGCTTTTCTGCATATTTACCTATTTATGTAGGTTATTGGGGATGGACCAGGATAAATTTTCTAGTTTCATGATTCTAGGGCTTTCTACTTTGTTGTTTCCAAATATTATTATAAAAATATGTTTCTTTCTATTTTCTGAGACCTTTCTTTTTGCTCCTCTTCCCATCATGTATTTGAACTTTCTATTAAGTTTGCTCCTAGGTTCGCTGTCCTTCACAATGTCCCCCCCGCCACCACCACCCCAAATACAAACAAACTTACAGAGGTAGAAGTGAGCCATTGGAGAAGTGAGCCAGCTGGGCTGCATGGGCTCAGGAAACAAGTTACAGAAGCAAAAGCAAGGCCCTTGGAGCTTAGGAGAAAGAAAAAAAAGGTATAGGTCTTGAGGAAAGAAATGGGTCTCACTTTCATGTTCCTTTTTTAAAATATCTTTTATTGATTTCAGAGAGGACGAGAGAGGAAAAGAGAGATAGAAACATCAATGATGAGAGAGAAACATTGATTGGCTGCCTCCCGCACACCCCACACTGGGGCTTGAGCCCACAACCCGGGCATGTGCCTTTGACTGGAATGGAACCCAGGACCCTTCAGTCCACAGGTGGAAGCTCTATCCACTGCACCAAAATGGGTAGGGCTCACATTCATGTTTGTTTATCTCAATGGAACACACCCTGAAGCATTTGAAAAACAAGAGGCAGGGTAAGTGTGATCTTTATCCAGTTACATTATTAACCTACTTTTTGTTTTTACTGGGCCTTTATTATCAAAGTCTTTTTAAATCCAATATCTGACTATTTGGGGGCACAAAAGCAGTCTTTTATTTTATTTTATTTTTCTATCCTGCAAATCCTTACATTTATGAACATTTTCTTTCTTTTCATTGATACTTATCAATCAGCCAATTATTTCACTGGTTCCTTTGCTCTGTAGTATGTGTAGGCTATTGCACATAAAAAATTTTAACCAAATATTTGCTACCACATCAAAATTTTAAGAATCTTAAATCAGCTTCCTAATTCATCCTCACATTTCAAGACATTGTTTATAATAATATTTCTCTTCAAGATACCTATTTCTGTACTGGACAGAGGAAAGTAGGATCTATGAAAGTAACAAGGTACACCTGAAAGAGTAATGGCTTATTAAAAAATAAAAGTGTAGGTTTCACTCACTTCATTGTGTGATGAAGGGAAGCCAGTTTTTGTCCACACCTTTCCTCCAGGCAGTACTCCAAGATATGAGTTCCTTCTGTTGTATATGCACCTGTGCCTACCTGCCATAACAAATATGGAGCTTCTTTGGTTACATGGCTGGGGACAGAAAGGATTGCCTCTTTTTATAAGGGCCACACTCCATTGACCTCAGTAACATGAATTCAAATCAAATGGTAAAGGAAGCTTGGCAATGTAGTTTTCCTTCCTGTTAAGGAAGGGACTAGAACATGGTGGACACATAATGTCTACATTTGGCTAATAAGTACCTTTGTGATAATGTAGTGAACCCATATATTTAAGTGATCCCAAACACAAAATATTCTCCCTTACTCATACTTTGTAATTTCAATGTAACATTTTCCTCAAGTCAGCTCAAAGTTATTTTAATACCGATTTTTTTAAAAAAAGATTGAATGCTATAATAGAATCCAGGGTATGCAGAAAAAATTAACTTGAGGCCAGGAACAGATGATGAAGGAAATTAAAAGTGTTGAGCTTGTAACAGTGTTCCCAGATAACTTGAATGAGAAGGAAATAACTAATGTTCAGAATAAAACCTGAAAATTCTGAATGTGGTGAGAACCAAAAGTAAACCAAATATTTAGCATTAAACCAGTAATGGAATTTAAATATTAAAGAATTATATATTTGTAAATAGGGCTCAAAGCACAGAGACAATGACATAGAAGAGGGAAAATATGTACATAGATTTTAAGCTTATCTTAGAGTTTTGTCAACTTATAATAATTGCTAGAGGCCCGGTGCATGAAATTCATGGGGGGCGGGGGCAGGGGTTGTTCCTCAATCTGGCCTGCACCCTCACCAAGCTGGGACCCCTCAGGGGATGTCTGACTGCTGGTTTTGGCCCAATCCCTGTGGGGTTGGGCCTAAACCAGGAGTCGGACATCCCTCTCACAATCCGAGACCACTGACTCGTAACTGCTTGCCTCCCAGTCTGCCTGATTGCCCCTGACCGCTTCTGCCTGCCAGCCTGATTGCCCCCTAACTGCTCCCCTGACAGCCTGATTGATGCTTAACTGCTCCCCTGCTGGCCTGATCACCCACAACTGCCCTTCCCTGCCGTGACCCGCCTCCTCCACCAGGACCTTTCTCCTCCACGCGAGGTGGAGGAGACACCAGGACCGGCCTCCTCCACTGCATGACCTCCAGGCTTCACTGTGCGGCGTGGCCACCAGACCCTGCCTCCACTGTGCACACGGCCATCTTGTGTTGGCCATCTTGTGACAGCATTGTGGAAGGGCGTAACGCCACCTAGGCTTTTATTATATAGGATATTCAAAGTGAGCCATATTTTAGGGGTAAAATGTAACAGTATTTCAATGATAGAAATTATATCTTTTGGAGCACAGATGCAAATTTTGTGATGAATTAACAAAATAAAATCAAGAGAAATGTCATTACTAACATTTGAGAGCAGAAAATTTAGTCATAGATAGACTCAGTTTTAAAATAGCACACAGATATGCAGGTGAAATATATTATCTTGCTTCATAAAAGTTTGCATTTTATAAAATTTTGTTTTGTGAAACATATCATATATATAGAAAAAAGTATAAAAATATATTTACATTTTTAAGAATAACTGTAAAACAATAACTATATAATTACCATTCATGTTAATTTCTTCTAAAAGGAACATGTTTCATTACAGATCCTGACAACGCTTTATCAGATTCCTGTTTTTGACAATCTGGGTATTGTTATGTTTTGTTTTTAATTCTTAAGAATATTGTGATAAATATCCTCATACTCACATCTCTGGCATTCTTATTCATTTTGGTACTAGAGGCCCGATGCACAAAATTCGTGCAAGAGTAGGCCTTCCTTCCCCTGGCTGCCGGCATCAGCTTCCTTCTGGCACTTGGGAACCTGAGCTTCCCTCGCAGCCTTGGCTTCGTCAGGAGGGTCGTCTAGTCTAATAGCATATTATGCTTTTATAGTATAGATATCATTTAGATAATTTCTAGCGATAGTGTTTTATAAGCACAGTTTTTAAAAAGTGGTTGGAGGTGAGCATTTTTAAGGAAATGCTATCCTCATGAGCATCTCCATTTTTGGGAAACGGAATTTCCTAATGGGACTGTGGTAGGGACATATCTTATGGAAGTATTTTATCTGCTTTTGTAATCTGTATTTGTCTTCTGCTATCCCATCATCATTTATTCCGTTACTCAATATTTTGTTTGGCTTGCCCCTCCACCTGACTTTGAAATGCACACCAATGTTTGCAAACAAAGTGACATAGTTCACTGTATCAGGTAAACGAGTTTAACTAATATGCATTGAATAAAACTACATTTTCAATTTAGTACATTGTCAACAAAATTAAAGGTAGTGATAAATTATCAAGATTATAAACTAACAAAGTTATGAAGATAAACTGTTCAACAAACATTTTGGACCTCTTAAATCATTCTTTTCTTTTTTTTTTGTGCTCCCAAAGTTAAAATGACTTCCAAAGTCATTTTTATTTTTAAAGAATAAGAGTAAAATTATCATCTCTTTTTTAAATATATTTTTATTGATTTCAACGAGGAAAGGAGAAGGAGAGATAGAAACATCAACGATGAGAAAGTATCATTGATTGACTGCCTCCTGCATGCCCCACAGTGGGGATCAAGCCCGCAACCTTGGCATGTGCCCTTGGCCAGAATTGAGCCTGGGACCTTTCAGTCCACAGGCCAATGCTCTATCCACTGAGCCAAACTGGCTAGGGTAAACTATCACCTCTTCATAACTCCTTACACTCAAATTATATGTTAGTCTCTCTTTTTGTAATAAATGGATACTAGATGTTCAGCTTTTAAATATGGGTATATTTATTTCTCTATTTTTTAAATTCCATATAGCTTATGAAATACCAAATATGTCTTACATCCCATTACTAAATATGTTCTTTGTAAAATAAATTTCGCAGAAACATTTATTAAGTTAACATTACTGAAATGTCATCTGTGTGCTAAACCATTGCAACAGGCCATCAGTATAATCCAAATAAGTTGAATATGATTTTCTGACAGAACTCTTATAACATGTCTCACTATTGTTCACTTGGCTCATTCCACCCAAAAGTTATCATTAAAAATTTCATACTTGAACTGCTTTACAAAATTATTTAGGCTGAAATTCAGGAAAATTTCTGCAAATCTTCCACCTGCCACTTTCATTGTCTCTGTTTTTCTCCTCCGTAGCCATCTTTACTCTCAGACTTCACTCAGGCAGCTCATGGAAGATCCACCCTACCCCTTCTCAATCCTTTCATCTTCAGATTTCAGTTTTAAGTGCTTCGTCCTCAGGGAAGGTTTTCCTACCTCCACTGTCTTTTCGGTCCACAGACCAGACTAATATTCCCTCCATGTCATTCTGTATTTCTTTTATCTTTCCAAATGTTTTATTGATTTTTAGAGAAAGAGAGAGATAGAAATGCCCATAAGAAAGAAACATCATTGATCAGCTCCTCCTGCACGCCTCCCACTGGGAATCAAGCCTTCAACCCAGACATTGCTCTGACGCTGAATCGAACCAGTGACCTCTTGGTTCATGGGTTGACACTCAACCACTGAGCCACACTGGCTGGTGTGCTTGCAACTCATGCTTACCCTTCTATCTTTCTTAACTACATTGTAAGTCTCAACAACAGTTTTTCTACCTCCTTAATGCCTGTGATTGTTGTTTTGTGACCACTTTCATATCCTTAGCAACATCAGCATACTCATGGCCTCTTTATGTTTTAAAATTGTGCTAATGGTCTATTTCACCAGGAGAGAGAGAGAGAGAGAGAAGAGAGGAGAAGATTTTTCCATTGCTTTTTTTTTAAGAGAGGAGAAGAGAGAAGAGAGAGGGAAAGACAGAGAGAAATACTGATGTAAGAGAAACACATTGATTGGTTGCCTCCTGCATGAGCCCTGACAAAGGCCTGGACCAGGGAGGAGCCTACAACCGAGATATATGCCCTTGACAGGAATCAAACCCGGGACCCTTTGGTAGAGCCAAACTGACTACGGTGACCCCCTGCATCTTGAGTGTAATTATCATTGTTCTAGGCACATTCATAATATTTCTGGAAATTATTCTAAATGGACCAACTTGGGTCATGCTTCCATCACTGCAACAATCTTTGTGGGGCTGGAGGGATGCAGTGATCATGACCAGTCACTTTGAGGACACATGCTTCTCCTGTGGAGTTGGGTGCAGCCTCCTCCAAGCCACATAGACTGAGGATAACTAGACAGCTGACTCCTGGTGGACTTCTGAGATGATGTCACACAAAGATCTGGGAATGAATAAATGCAAAAACAGCAAATTGTTTACTAAAATGTAAGTAGGCAAAGAGGGTCAGAGCCAGTTTTATGCAGAGACAAGAGCAAATGCTAACCCTCTTGTACTTGGTAATCATGCAAAGGAGTGTGAAATGAATAAAGGTTAGTAACATTGCCTCTGAAAGAGAGCACGTACCAGGTACAAGGCAACCTGGATGATGGAGTAAGGCTCAAATTCTGTAAAGATTTGTAGCTCAGGTGAAGACGATTTGGGAAGTAATTGAAAGATTTCAGAAGGTTGTATGGCATGTTCATCATTCTGGGTATGCCATTCTATTGGCAAATAAATGTGTTAACTTATGGAAATTAATCTTTGGAAAACAACTGTGAGAAAAGTAGCATGTCTATTAATAGTTCTAAATTACTATGCAATCAATTTTAAATATAGTTATCGGTGAAATGTTCTTGTTGCATAACTAGAATAATGGAGTGTGATTATATGTTTATGATGTTGATTGTATTCTTTCCCAGATTTTCAGAAACGTATTTTATAAATGTATCTTTGATTAAGAAAAATAATATGCTTTACAACATTATTGATTCTAAAGAGAGAATTTGCTCTCATATATAATGCCATTTCTAGAAACTGATGTTGATATTGATGGATTGCGGATTATATTATGCATAAGTATTCAGGAGGAAGCTAATTATAACTGATGCAAGAAGAGCTGGAAAAATGCTAAGAACCAATGAAAATATTTTTCAGAAAATAATAAAGACTTTTGATTTTTCTTTTCATGAGGAAATTTACACTGTAAGAACAATAAAATGCTTCAGTTTATTCATTTAATGTGTTGCTGGTTGAAGTTTGAAACTTTTTTGTTTAATTATTTAACTGGATAGCCGATGCAGTAGCTTCAAAGTTTGCTTCAATGCAAGTTCTCCTGAGAAGGTTAATTATTTAAGACTTTATTTAAGACTTAATTTAATAATAAAAAATATAATTTTTAAAAGAATATTATATTATTTCCACACCAGTCATCATACAGTAAACACACAAGGCACTAAAGGAATTTGAAATAATGGAATAAATAGAAGGATAGGTTCCAGAGGAAATCTATATATATAAAAGACTAAGAGACCGAACAACAGAAAGACCTGTTGACCGGTCACTATGACACGCACTGACCACTAGGAGGAAGATGCTCAGCACAGGAGCTGCCCCCTGGTGGTCAGTGTGCTCCCATTGCCAGAAACCAGGCTCACAGCTGGTGAGCACAGCTATAGCTGCGTGAGCCTCTCCCACCTGAGCAGCAGTGCTACCGAGTGGCAGTAGCAGCGGGCACAGCAGGGCCAGGATGAGTGGCAGCAGCACCAGGCCCCAGCTTGGGCTCCTCCCTGGCCGCCTGCTGTTTTGCACACTGCTACATCCCTCGGGGGATGTCGGGGTGCCGGTTTTGGCCGAATCCCGGATTATGGCTCCTCCCTGGCCGCCTGCTGCTTTGCGCACTGCTACATTCCTCCGGGGATGTCGGGCTGCTGGTTTTGGCCGAATCCCGGATTACGGTCCTGGATTGCGAGCTGGCGCAGGCCAGGCTGAGGGACCCCACCGGTACACAAATCCGTGCATATATATATATATGTTCTACACATATTTCAATATTTATGATACTGTTCATTTTTAAGTGGTAATTGTCTGGACTTAAGATCTAGTCATGAGTATAACTTCAGATTTATTTTGACAAGAACATTTCTCACTGTTTCCACTAGCTATTAATCGTCTTAAAAAATTTAGTTAAATTTATTGGGATAACATTGATTAGTAAGATTATGTAGGTTTCAAGTGGATGTTTCTATGATACACAATCTATTTTTTGCATTGTGTGCCCACTACCCAAAGTCAAAACTCCTCTGTCACCATATATTTGACCCGTTCTATCCTTTACTACTCCCACCCCCTTCCCTCTGGTACCCACCACACTGCTGTCTGTGTCTATCAGTGTTCGTTTTCTTGTTTGTTTATGGGTTGGCTTCAGTTTTATATTCCACATATGAGTGAAATCATATGGTTCTTAACTTTTTCTGTCTGACTTATTTTGCTTGGAATAATACAATTTTTAATGAAAATACTATTAACTTATTCAGCTAAATTATTTATCCTCCTACATCTTAATAATAAAGTCTATAATCTGTGTGAGAATTTGCAAGTGATGCAATGGGTAGTTGAAACTTGTAAACAACAGATGTTGCACAGCATCCAGCCACACCATTAGCAGAAATTACAAGCATTTCACCTTGGTGCTTACACAGATTTTATTGTAAGAACTTTTATCTAATGATTAAAAATAAGGAGTGTATTGTATCATATTATCTTTATCATCATATTTTACAACACTTACCTAATAAAGTATGAGTTTATTATGTGATATTCCTTTCTTATCAGTTTTCTGTCTTTCAGAATCAGTAGGATATATTTGGCTTGCACTCTGAGGTACTCATTAATACTTTTCATCTAATATTTTTGGTTTCTCCCTTTCCGGGAAAATGTTTCATTGTACTTCCTTCCTTCATTGAGCTTTGGAGGGGCTATATTCCAAATCCAGGCTCATATGTTGTGAACTGTCTAGATAACTTATTCACCCACTGGTGGGAGCCATTACAATGTCCCCTTGTTCTCCTGGCATGGCCACTAGTCATCTTCATGATGGTAGATGCGCCTTCAGCCTGCGTGTCAACAATGAGCCCAACTCCCCTGTCAACCTGTGATGGAGACATTGTGTGAATGGGAATAAGAAAAGGCCAGGTGTCTCTGTGCTGATGCAAGAATTAGTACAGAAAGAAAAGTGCAACCATGAATAAAAACCCAAACATGTGCCACTGGCTTGGGGTTGAATGGAAGGTGGTAAAGGCAATGTTATCACAACTTGGAGGTAGCGGTGGGGAGGGGAGGCAATCATGGTAGTTTGTGAGCAGGAACTAAACATAATAGAGAGAAGTTCATGCATTGAGGGACCTCATAATTTGAAAGCTCTTTCTAAACTCTGAGCAGTAAGCATAAAATCACAAATGAATGCTTTGAGTAACAAAGGTCAATTAAAAGTCAGTCTTGCAGCAAGGATGGCAGATACTCTCTCATCAACTCTGGTTGAGGAGGGTAATTGAAAAGAAGAAGGCATAGCTCAGAGCCAAGCACCATAAAGACCAACAAAATTTGGAACCATTCAATACAGAAGCACAATAACAAAATGGGTCAGGCATGTTAGAAAACTTCTAATTTTACAAAGGCAGTGCAGTGCATATAACTTCCATGGCATAAAACCATGGGGAGGGCGATTGGGGAATTGCTCTATCCTCAGACACAGACATCGTTCTACACTGAGACCTAGGCATATTCTCATTATATAAGGCTTTCTTTTAATGTTTTTAATGATTTCAGAGAGGAAGGGAGAGGAAGAGAGAGAGAGAAAAAAAAATCAATACTGAGAGAGAATCATTGATTGGCTGACTGGGGGATTGAGCTGCAACCCAGGCATGTGCCTTCACTGGGAATCGAACTGTGATCTCCTGGTTCATAGATCCCAGGATGGTCAGGTGGAGAGGCCTGAGATGAGGATCATGATTTCACGGTTCCCAGGGAGAGCTGGGCTCCTCTGTGAGGAAAAAAGCAAAAACGTGCAGCACCTTCCCTTGATATAAACTATGGTCTTAGGAAGTCCTAGTGTGTCTTTAAGCTCTGGAAATACTATGAGCTGAATTTTTCACAACATCTGAGGGCAGAATTAAAGTCAGTGACAAATGAGAACATTGGGAGGGGAGAGTTATTTTGTTGCCCTAAACAAATACTGACAAATGGCAAGGTTTGTGCACATACTGTCCCAGGAGCTGAGCGTTTAACACAAGGAAATGCTGCCTGGCAACAGAATACCAAGATGTTGCACTGAATTCTCAGGATGTACTGAGCTGCGAATAGGCAAAGTACCATCTTATCTAAGAAAATTTATTCTCAAGGAGCAGGAAGGCAAAGCACCAGCAGAGAGCAGGATGAGTGAGGTGGGAGCTAATGACCTAGGGCAATCAATGGAGTCTACCAGACTAGAAGAGAATATGAGGAGATTTCCTTAGAACATGAATATACACCCTGCAACTCAAATCATGTTTTATAATTTTAAAATATATCAATATCTATATGAAAAGCATGGTATTAAGTAAACATGTTGCAGAGCAATACAGTTAAAAGAAATGTGTCAAATAAAAAAATAAAACAAAACCAGATGGAATTAACCAGGGGTTAGATGAGTCCCACAAGGAGAAAATGGAACAGATGATATACAGTGGCAATAATCAATGAGGTGGGAGAGGGGAAAAATCCCTGACAGAGTCCAGTCTTCATTTTGGACAGACTTACTAACTTTTCTAACTGTCGATGAAAAATGGAACACATATAGATACCCTGAAAAATGTTTGTGTTACTTTTGGTAAAGATTAGGTAAGCAGTTCTCAAACATGTCGGTTTTGGCAAACTAGTAGTTTAGGTTTCAGAAACTTTTTACAATCTTAAATACCATTAATGATCCAAAAGAACTTTGTTTATGTGCTTTCTATCTATTTATGTTTACTGTATTAGAAAATAAAATGGAGATTTAAAAATAATATATTTATCAGTTTACTTGTATTAGTTCATGTTAACATAAAACCATATTACTTTCTTTTTAGTAGATATTCTTTTAAAAATGTAGGTGAAGCAGCTGCTAGCATGGCTTAGTGGTTGAGAGTCGACCTATAAACCAGGAGGTCACGGTTTGATCCTGGTCAGGGCACATGCCCAGGTTGCGGGCTCAATTCTCAGTGTGGGAAGAGCAGGAGACAGCCAATCAATGTTTCCCTCTCATCATTGATGTTTCTATCTCTCTCTTCCTCTTCCTTCCTATCTGAAATCAAATATATATTTTTTAAAGTGTGGGAGCACTTGATAAAAATAGGATTGTAAGGAATGTAATATGTCTTTTTCAAAATTAGAGAGGTCTAGGAGAAACAAATAAATGATACTAGATAGGAATTGAATACTGTAGTAAACTTCACTCAGACATAAATCTCTGATTTTGCATTCTATGAATATTGAATACATATATTTTATATGTCTTTTATTGGTATGTGAGGAACATTTACAAAATCAATCATATACTTGGCTCTAAGGGAAGTCTCAAAGTTTTTTTAAAAGTACATATTTTAAAGGCTATACCATTGTCATAAATTCAATAAACTCAGATATAAATTTTTAAAATATGGTAGACAATTTCCAACTACTTTGTTCAAAATAAGGAAATTCTCATAAGTAGTGTTTAACTCCTGAATCTAGAAAAGAAATATTCCCAAAAATACAATCACCAGGGAAGTCAATGAAAGGGAGTATGCTTAATAACAAAACTGATAAGCCACTTACTTGAAAACGTTTTCAATGCCTTTATATCCAGAATTAACTGCAAGTAATTGGAGTGAATCCTCATCAAGAAAAATGAGCCCCCCAAAGAATTAGCCAGTTTGTAAAAGCAAAAACGGCAATGTGTTTTTCAATGAAAAAAGCAAAATATGGAGATGTACACACAATATAATTAGTGTGTTTATAAAATAGACAATGTCAAGAAATCTATGCATTCATGAAATTAGTTGCATTGGATATATTTTAAAAAGGTACATGATATAAAAGGATTTCCATTCTGATGGTTACTTTGATGGAAGAAGAGGGAGACGAGGCAAATAAGATAACAGTAACAATATCCCTAATGTTCTCAATAGAAAAGGCCACATCACAACCCCCTAACCCATTATTTGCAGGAGTAAAAAAGGGTCAGAAAGTGAGAACATCAAAAAGGCAGGTAGGAAAATACCTTTTAGAGTTATTTCATTCTCCCTGTCTAAGGCTCAGTTTGAATAGAGTTTCCGAGGGAAGTCTGGTCTTCATTTAAGCACCTTTAGCAAATACACAGAAGATGATGAACAGAAATGAAATTTCTCTTCTCAGATTCCTCTTATTTAAGATGTTTTTAGCTATCGCATCAAACAAACTGCATTTGAGGTCATTGCTTTCATTTTTACAGTGTGTAAGGAGAGCTGACAATAGCCCAGTCAATGTAGTAAGCATGGGGGATAGAATATGGAACAAAATAAACACAGTTCTCATCATTGCAGCATAATTCATTTTATAGAATGATAGTAATCAAACAATTACAATAAACTCTCAGGAAGGTGGTGATAGTGCAGATGCACAGTAAGCACGTTTTCAGGGTACATATCTCAATTTAAGTGGGTCAGTGAGGTTTTTCCAGAAAGAGTGGGTCAAATCTGAGACCTAAATGATAAATATCTGTACTCTGCTACTTTTGAACATGACTCTGTAAATGTAGTTCATGAACAAGAACTATACTTGGGTTATTTCCTCTTCTAGAATGAATGATACATGCATTGATTCCAAGCCTTGGAAAAAAAGATACAGTGTAACAGAGTAAGTTAAAATTAAGTCAGGATTCTCATTGCAGAGAAAGACCATAAAGGATATACATTTTAAAGTCTTTGCTTTTACCTTGTTATAAGAATTAAGTAAAAGTATATTGCAAAAATAAGAGAGAAGAAAGTCAGAAATATGAATTCATTTGCTGAGATGAAAAATATACAAATGATGAGAATTTGTTATATGAAGTAAAAGTAAAAAGGTGCAATTAATGATGAAAACTATAAGTACACTAGAGGCCCGATGCACGAAATTTGTGCACGTGGGCTGGAGGGGTGGGTCCCTCAGCCCAGCCTGCGCCCTCTTGCAATCTGGGACAACTCGCTCCTAACCACACACCTGCTTGCTCCTAACCTCCTGCCTACTCACTCCTTACCGCTTGGCTCGCTAGACAGTCCCCTAGCCTCCCCTATCCCCCAGTGTCTTATGTCCATTGGTTATGCTTATATGCATGCATACAAGTCCTTTGGTTGATCTCTTACCCCCCTACCTCTCGCCCCCAAACCCTCCCCGGCCCTCCCAATCTTGAAATTTAAATCTGTGCCAAAAGCACTAAAGAGACTAAATAATATTGCAACAGCAACGTAAGTCAGTGGCATTGAATGCAAACTTGCAGCTCTCCTCCTATAGGGAGAAGGAGAATAGGACAAAAAAGAAAATAAATAATATGTAATTATAAATGCATAAAATGGAATAAGAGATCCAGCAGACAGGACTGAAAAATAATCACACATTTTATTGGAAAAAAAAAAACACAGACCCAACAAAAACCCAGAGATACCTGATTTTGGAGATGAAAGTATTCATTGATATATCCTGAAGCTATATAATAAATATTGTGAATTTTTGAAATCTAGGAATAGAGAGAGATCCCTGCAAGTGTCTAAGTAAAAATAATATCCATAGAGACAATTATGCTTACATATTAGCAACATAGTAAGAGTAATTATAACACCTTAACTTCTCAGTTTTGAGAGGCACACGTGGCACTCCTACTCAGTGGGAGTGCACTGACCACCAGGAGGCAGCTCCTGCATTGAGCGTCTGCCCGCTGGTGGTCAGTGCACGTTATAGCAACCGGTCATTCTGGTTCTTCTGCCTTGAGTCGCTGAGCTTTTCTATATATAGATTCATACATTTTCAGATATATTAATTAGTTAACCATCTCAAAATCCCTATGGAGCATGTTATATGTTAGGAAAGTCAAAATGCAATCTTGA
>NW_006294876.1:1020684-1034770 GCF_000327345.1 Myotis davidii | reverse complement strand
GCATCTATAGGGAGAAGGAGAATAGGACAAAAAAGAAAATAAATAATATGTAATTATAAATGCATAAAATGGAATAAGAGATCCAGCAGACAGGACTGAAAAATAATCACACATTTTATTGGAAAAAAAAAAACACAGACCCAACAAAAACCCAGAGATACCTGATTTTGGAGATGAAAGTATTCATTGATATATCCTGAAGCTATATAATAAATATTGTGAATTTTTGAAATCTAGGAATAGAGAGAGATCCCTGCAAGTGTCTAAGTAAAAATAATATCCATAGAGACAATTATGCTTACATATTAGCAACATAGTAAGAGTAATTATAACACCTTAACTTCTCAGTTTTGAGAGGCACACATGGCTGGGACCAATCCATCTCATTTCAAAGTTACTTAGGGCTGCTATCAACAGGACTGCAAACACACCCAGTCCCCAGGGTCCGGGTCACTGTGCTAAGTTCCTGGTACTAGTAGTTCTTCAGACAATCAGGATAGTCTGAAGCCAGTCTGTATTCATTATGACCCATGGAGGGGAGTTAGAGTTAGAGAGTGACCTTTTACTTTCCTCCAGGCTGTGAGGGGGCCTGTTGCCATGTCCGTGTGATGATGGACTCAGGGAGCATTGGTTGCCATGGCCAGCACAGGCTTGATCAGCAAGTTGGTTCTAATTGATCACATCTGCGTCCACATGTGAACATCAATGTGTGACTCAGACCCCTCAGCCTACGGTTGTAGTCATGACCCTAAGAGGGGTATCTGACCGCAGCCCAAGTATTAGTAAGAGAACCTGTCAGGCCCTTAGGAGCCTTGTTTAAGGAAGGGAAGTGACTTCATTCATCCCCTTGTGCTGAGTGGCTCTGAGTAATTGGCCTTGCAGAGTTCTCATTGATGCCGGATTGCTGCTGCCACTCACAGCACATGAGCGGCTTTGATCTCACCTAAGCCACGGCTCACCCAGGCCCCGGCGTTTAGAAGAAGCTCTAAATCAGGGCTGCACAGAGCTAGTGGTTTTTCTTTTGAAAGCTCCCCACCTCGCCCCCAAATGAAACTGCTACTTTTTCATGTACAACTGAGATGATGCTACCAGTAGGTCCAGCTTGTCTGTGTTTCCCACTGAGGACTATTGGACCCTTACCTTGTTAGTTGGCGAATCCGAGTCATCTCACAGCTGAATGGGCCCAATGAGTCAGGGGCTCAGTCTCAATAAAGCAGGTTAATAGCTGCCTCTTTTTTTTTTTCTTTTTTTTTTTGCCTTGTACTTGGGTCTTCATCAGGCAGGTGGCGATATTCTCCTGGGGAATAGCTTCTCTGAATTATGGCAGCAACTTCATCTTTAAAGCTGTGATTCCTTGCCCCCTTTCCCCAGAGATTCTGTTATTTCTGCTGGAGCAGCCTGGAGGAGGCAGGGGTGCTCTCTCTGCAGGACTCCAGGCGCTGTCCCTGAATTGGGAGGATTCTTTCTTACACTTAGTGGATGGGGAGGGCACAAGGTAAATTACACCTTTCGCTGTGGAGATATGCAAGAAACGTTCTTTAAATATGCCTTGGGCTTCACAACAAGACCACTTCAATGTCTTTTCCCTGGGCCAAATCCCCATTAATTGAATTTGAGCATTTTCCTCCTACAAGAACACAGACCAAATGTATAAAGATATTTTTTTGAAAGATAGGTATATTCTATCAGTTCTGTTTCTCTGACTGATATAAGTAGATAAATCAGGTGACTGATTTTTTTTAATCATTTTCTGTCTCTCTTTCTCGCATAACACAATGCCTGACACATACTATGTATTCATTCAGTAAGTAGTTGGAGAGTCTTGGCTTGCTTTAGGAACTGAAAGGATTTATGATGTTGGAGATGCAAAAAAATCTTATAGTTCTACATTGTTGTGAGCTCTAGACTCAGCATAATTCTTCATATCCAACGACCCTTAATATTTGGTACAGCACATATTGTGTATCAAATAAATATTTTTGACTGCTAAAAATATTGTTTAGTGAGTAGTAAGTGAAGGATGAGCAATCATTCTTATTTCTCTCTCTCCGTAGAACACAGCACATCAAATAAAGTGAAAGCATGATTATACATCTAAAAGCCTAGGATAGAGTCAAATTCATAAAACTATAAATGCAAACAACAAATATTATTTATGGAAAAATAAGATTATTCATGTGAGTAATATCATTTACAAAATTTATAAAATAAAATATTAAATTGCCTAAGTTAAATATGTCATTTCTTTATAGTAAATTGATTATTTAATATTAAATATCACAGTGTATAATTGTCAAGTTTTCCAATGAATCCTCCATTTATATGGTACATATCAGACCTGTATTAAATGAAGATTGGTATCACTCTATCCCATTAGAATATGATTTTGAGGTAAGAATAGCAAATTTTGAAAGTCACTTAAATGATGAAGATATTTTAATGACTTTTAACAACATATTTATCCACCAGGTGATTTGCTGCCTTGTTTCAGAATGACATGTCCAGTAACAGCATGGCACATACACAAATGTTCCTTTTACTCTTTCTTCTACCAGCCTTTTCATCTTTCCTTTAACCCAGACAAATATATGCAAATAATGGTTTCAATTTTATTCAACTACTAGAGGCCCAGCACACGAAATCGTGTGGGGTAGGGTCCCTAGGCCTAGCCTGCAATCAGTCCCCAGTCCCGCTGCGGCCGTTGCTGCCACCCACCCCAGTTCCCTGTTCACCACCCAGCGATCAATCGGAGCCTGTGGGCCCAGGGAGAGGGACCAAGAGGTCGGCATTCCGCCTGCTCACCAGTCCCCAGTCCTGCCTCTCAACCACCCACCCTGGTTCCCCATGGTTTCCCATTCTCCATCGGGTGATTGGAGCCTGTGGGGCCAGGGGGAGGAACCGAGAGGTGGTCAATGTACCTCATTGTGACTGGTCGAGTGGTCGTTCTGGTCATTATGCCGTTATGGTCATTGGGCTTTTATTATATAGGATATTGCTGTCTATATTCAGGTATGAGCAACTTCTCTTTCCAAACATCTTTCTTCAAAAATTAACAATTGAACCAATACTAATGTACTGTGGATTTTCCAAATAATAACCTGGTTTAACATTAAGTTAATTGCTGTTCCTTATCACAATCATTCCCAAATAATCAATTTCTTATTTATTTGCTAAATGATAATAGCAAATGGTACATGCAATCAATTTCAACACTATATTTTCTTTGTTTTTAATTAAAAATATATATTGACTTAGTTTTTTAATTTTTTATATTGAACACCTATAGCAAAATAAGCAACTTTTCTTGTTATTCATTCCAAAGTTTATACAAGTGAATAACAGCATTTTGAGAGAGTATACTTATTGTCAGTTATTTTTATTGATTTTTTTCATTTGCTGCCTATTAGCACCACCATCAACAACAATGACACAATAAAAGGATTTCAGTAAGAGCTTCCAAAAGTAAATTTTATTAAATTAGATAAAATGAGACTTCACTTTCAAAGCTAGTAACTTAAAAGTGGGAAATGTTCCTTGGTGGACATGAATAGGTTTTATTGTGGTAAGAAAAATGTAAAGGCTGTAATATTTTCTATCTGGAAATTACAGACTGGATTGTACTTTGCATAATATGGTACACTTGATTAAGCTATACCTTTGGTGACATTTATACCTAATGTGGCTTCTCTATTTTTGAAAAGAAACAGCTGTTTTACTAATGTTCCCGTGGTTTTATGAACACAATGATTCCTTTATGAGACAAAGTGGATTCAAATGAGCTCTTTCAACTCCCTCCAGAAACAAATTTCTCAAATGTTTTGTAACTCACTATGGCTTGATAAATGTTAGATTGCAGATTACTCTAGGTATTGTGCCGAGGGCTCCTTAAGTGCTGCCATTTGCTTGTTTATTTTCTTCTCCGGCTGGGGAATAGCTTTATGAACTCCAAGCCATAAAGGAGAGCAGCAGAGTGGGAAGACAGACATTTGGTATAATACTTCGTTGACTGAAAAGGAAATTGGATTTTACCTATTGCAAAGGAGGTCACAAATTTTGTTGTTAAATGGGCTAAAGTATACTTATTTAATAAGATGCGGGCCCCAAAATAGAAAAATTTTTAATCCTGGGCCACCAGCAAATGTGCAATAACATATTTTTCATATAATTTCCACATTTGGAAACAAGGGGTCTTTTTGTTATAACTTTGATGGATTGTTTTACATATTGGTTTTCGACCTTCTTATATGGATAAAGTGCACATATTTAAACACAGAACTCCTTCTGTGGGAAGTCGAGTTATTTATATTTGACATACATTTCTGGAAGTGATTGATAAGGTTGTTAAATGTATTACGCCAATGTTGAAAGGAGAATGTTATTAAATATATGTTCACAGAGCTTATGCTGACAAGAATTCCAATTTATTCATTTTCTGAGTTGCTTTAAGAACCATTTTCTATGCTTCAGATGAACTGAATAGAAAGTTGAGAACAGAAAATGAATTAAATTTAGAATTCTATAATATGTAAGCTACATGCAGTTTGAATTCACATCCCCAAATGCAATGAAATCACATTATCTGGTCTCAAAGCTGCTTCTTTTAATAGCTATAAATGCCTTATTGCATATGAATTGACTATATATTTCATTATGAATGTATATTACCTTCATTGTGATTTACTCTAAGTTTTCTAAGGTTATATTTAAAAACATAGGAGAAATATGGATATGGGAGTTTCAGAGTCAATAAATGACTGTTTATGCCAAAAATTGAAAAAAATGACAAATGTAGAATGACTAAGTGCTTAGTTCTTAGTAACTTCATATTAAATCATTATACGTACTAGCTTTCTCTTTCAAGACACTGTGAAGAAGTATGAGTGAGAAAATAAATATTTTGAGACTAAAATTTCAAAACAAAATAGTGGTGGAGTATAAACACACTTCTAAAGGAAATAAATTACATGCCGGATGATATAAAATTACTTGTCTTATGAAGATCTATATAATTCGAAGTTACCTATATTATATTTCTCACATTATATCCACGTTTTCCAAATTACCTGTGCCATCCTTTATGTCAATAACCGCATTACAAGTTCCAGCAACTCACAAACCTGGGAAGTCAAACAAACACCTTTTCCATCTTCAACATTTCTTGCACTCGTATTTCAGCTTGTAAATTTTCCAAGCCATCTGGGAACACTTGGAAGAGAATTTGCTAACATCTGTTTCCATCAAAATCCGTCCCACAGCTTTGCCTACTAGCTTGTGGATTCTAATTGTTCTCTGCTGCTCCAGCTGCTGTCCTACTCCCCTGATAAAGCCACTATCTCTTTACCTCTGACACCTGAAAAAGCATACCCCTAACACACAGCCGTTTCTATGGTCTGTGTTTGCCCAGTGGTAGTTCTGCACAGTCCAGAAAAGGACACTTCAAAATTGGAATTTCTGTCTTAGATATATCTTTGTTGCTCCTTGACATAGGAACTCCCTCATGGAGGCTGTAATAATGTTCATTTTCTGCAATGAGCTTGCTTAGTTCCTCTCTCTCCATCCAAACCCTCTTTCTCTAAGTTCTTCTCTCTGGTTCTGTGCCCTGAAGCTGTTTGTTGAAGCCCATTTTGGGGAAAGCACCAAATTCCTACTAATTTCTTTGTTTAAAGATTCCCCAATTTTAGAATGCTTGAAGACATCTGTATACTTTGATTAAAAAGCACTTGTCTTATTAAGAACATTATTTTATTCCCATAGATATCAATTAGAATAATGTAGTTTTCTGTTATACCTTTTAATGGACTCATAATTTAATATCTTTTAAAAAAATTAAATGTTATGTCCAATATGCATAAGATGTTGTTGACAAGTGAAAGGCAGCTATTAAATGTTCAAAATCTCTTCATGATAGCATCCATAAAAATATTAATAGCAATGCCTGTTAGCTGATGTTCACAACTAGGTTAAATAAGATATTCTGTACACAACTTTCCTAAGTATACTTTTTGTAAAGATCAGCTGTAGTATTGTTTTGGGTAAACAAAACTGTCAGGCTGAAAGGTATAGCAATTTTTTTGTGTGTGTTATATTTTCCATTGATCTAGATGTCCTGATCAATTGACAAGATTTTCTTAAACCTTTAAAAAGACAAGCTGTTATTAATTCACAAAATGACACCTAAAAGAGGATAGCTACATTTTTGGGGGGAAGACTTCTAATTTTCTTCCCTTTGGCCCCAGCCCAAATGTTCTTGGAAGGCGTCCTCACACCTCCAAACCTATTTAATTTGACTCTATTTTCCAGGAACTGTTCATTTCAGCATGGGACAAGTACAGTGTGTCCCTGTGGTGTGATAGGGGCTATAATGGCAAGAGACCATGATGGCTAAACTGTACATGTGGACTGCATATTTAAAAAGGTCTTTAACTAGTTGACTTCAGTGTGCAATTACCTCCAAATAGACAGTATTTTAGATTTACTGAAAAATTAAGAAGACTGTACAAAGAGTTCCCACATACCCCCTACCCAGTTTTGCCTGTTATTAATAGTTTTCATTATTGTGGTACTTATGTTATAATTTACAAGCCAATGTTGACATATTCACAGTAAGAAAAGTCTATGCTTCATTCAGATTGTTACCTTCAATAGTGTTTTCCCTTCATAAAATGTATTTGAATTTCCAAGGAGTTAAACGATTTAAGCTATAATAATACTAATTTTTTAATTTAAATTACTTATTGTTTAAAGTATAGCATATCTCTCCTTTTCCCCCTGTTGACCTCTCCCTAGCTGCTCTCACCCCCCCAGCCCATGCCCTCACCCTCCTACTGTAATACTACTAATTTCTAAATAGGAAGTTGCCAATTTTTTTCTTCAAAGTAAAGAAATACTGGCCTATATTTTATCTTTAAATATGATATTAAAATTATTTTAAAAAGCCTTTCAGAATCTGAAAGACAGCAAGTTTAAAGGACCTCTTGGGAACTGATACTGAATTTATTTTCAATTCTTCAAAAAAAATTAAAGTGCTTCTACTTATTAAAAAAAAAAAACAGAATAGTCTAAGAAATATCTCTCTATATAAAACCCTAATATGCAAATAGACCAAATGGCGAAACAACTGAACAACCGAACAACCAAACAACTGGTTGCTATGATATGCACTGACCACCAGGGGGCATGCGTGGAACATGGCGGGCATTGGAAGCAGGAGGCAGAGCATGGAAACATGGCGGGCATCAGCTGTGGTGGGATGTTTAAGCAGGTGAGAGGGGGCACCAGACTAAGGTGGGGCGCCAGTCGCTGTCATCAGAGCGAGTCTCTGATGGTTACTGAAAATTCTTTGTTCCAATGAGCCATAGTCCTGCTGGGCACTTGCACCTGCTGCTGGCGCCAGCCCTGCTCACACTTGCAGCTGGCACTGGAGCTGCCACTCGCATCCACTGCTGGCACCCGGCAGTGGCCCCAATTGCTCGGCACCATCAGCGGGTGTGAGCGGTGGCTGCTGGCCCTGATCGCCCCTCAGGGTTTGTCTACCTCCCATTGCTCCTGAGGGGTGATCAGGGCAGCAGCCATTGCTTGCACCCACTGACGGCAATGGCCCTGCTTGCACCTACTGCTGGTGCTGGCCCCAATTGCTCCACACTGTCAGCAGGTGTGAGCAGGGCCGGTGCCATCAGGGCATGGAAGTGGCCATGGCAGGAGCAGGGCTGCTGGCAGACAGGGGACTGGGGGCCGCAGCGGGAGGGGCTGGGCAGTGGTGGGGAGGATGGGCTGAAACCCGCCCCTGTGCCCACCGCAGCTTCTCAGCCCCCAGTTCCTTCAAGTTGCATGAATTTGTGCACTAGGCCCCTAGTTGTATTACATAAAGATCTTATTTTCTTCCTATTAAAACCATTAAAGTCTTAATTGAATACTACATAGTTAAACATATTTAATCATGAAAAATATCTGTATTACCTGATTTAAAAAATGCATTTTGAATTTCATACTTTTTCAATTCTTTTCTGAAACTGCAACAGAGATTACTAAGTGCTATGAACTCAATGTTTGCTTCTCCCCCAAATCCATATATTGAAATCCTAACCTCAATGTGACAGTATTTGGAGGTGGGGCCTTAAGGAAATTATTAAGTCACGAGGGTGTAGCCCTCATGAATAGGATTAGTGCCCTAATAAGAAGAGACAAGACAGGGATAACCTCTTACCTTCATGAGTGGCCAACGAGAAGCCATGCCTCTGCAAACCAGGAACAGTCAATGACACCTTGATCTTGAACTTCCCAGCTTCCAGAACTATGAGAAATAAATACCTGTTGTTTAAGCTATACAATCTATGGCATTTGTTATAGCAGCCCAAAGTGACCAGCACAGTGTCAAAAATATATTAGGACTGTCTTCATGTATTTCTTCCTTAGTTATGTGACAACATTTGAAACAATTTGTTGTCATCAAAATTTATTTACAATTAAGGGAAAAAGGCTCTAGCCTCCCATGAATATTTCCAAAGCAAAATGAGAACACTTCTGTGATGTGCAGGGCAAACTGTTCTTTCAAAGTAATTAGAATTTGACTTATTAAAACTTGTTGGTAAAGTGAATATGATTAAGTTCACATTGTTAAACAGTCATAAGCCTACTGATCAGGGAAGATAAGTTTCTTAATCCATGGTTGCATATATTATATTATAAAATTAATTATATGCTTGAACTGGCAGTTTCCACACTGCATTTATAATTTCAGTTCATTAAAATTATAAAAAAGAGTAAAGGTGATATTCAGGAGGAATAAAAGACAACAAACTCCTAGATAGTGTCAAAGACAATGTCATATCCAACTCTTATAACCTAGGCGATTTTCTTACTTTTGGCAGATACTGGTACCATTGAAACATTTTAAGACATAAAATAATTTAAAAAACCTGGAAATGTACAAGATATATTTATGCAAGTCTTTTTGTTCTTTAGAAAAGTTCACTTAAAAGGAACATTGGCAACACTATTTTAGAAAATTCACCATGCCAGAAGTTTAATGGTCTAATACCAAAGTTCTATAAGCCAGATTATTATTATTACTATTATTATTATTACTATTTAGATGACAGAGCTCATTGGAACACATTGTTTTTCCTCCACCTGTACCTATATCTGAATCTGTAACACCCTAGTGAAACTTAGACAATTGTAGAAGGGGGCATTCTGCACCTTAGCTAGGATCTATAGAGGTGTGAGCCAGCTATAAGAACCCTTCCTCAATTTGTGAAGTGTCCCTATATTTGGAAACTGTATGTCATCAAAATTTGCCTTGGATATACAGCAGTTTGTTATCAAGGATAAATGGAGCATTTGAGAGGGAAATGCGTGCCCCAGGGAGCAGGGCTGCGTTAGTGAGAAGGTTCGAAGGAAAACAACAAAGTTCAATGTACCATTTACTGCAACTTAGATCCTTAGGCAGTTGATCAGAATATAGCCGATCCTCCAACACAAAACAAAACTAAACATAAATTCCTTGTAAAATAGGTATAATGAGAATAGAGGCAGCATGAGAACTCCACAAATAATATCCCCATGTAATAAAAATATTTTGAATAAAGAAACAAAAGGCAAGAAATAACAGACACTTGAAAAAGTAGTACAAAATGAAACAAGAACATGTTGAAAATATATCTAAGAGACCATCACAAAAAAATCATTAACATAAGTACTCAAAATAGAAGCTCATAAAAGCTATTTGTCTCTCAAATCCGTCTTTTCAAAGGTGTAAGGTACACACCCAGAGATAAAGTTTTCCCCAGGTCTCAGGTCATTTTAGTATACTGTTCCCTTATTCTCAATTTTAATGTCTACTGCTTCCTGAATTCTTCTCTTGCTCTCTGTACCTCCACTCCAACCTCTTGGATGCAAAAGTCACAGTTTTGTTTTTTTCCCCTCTTTTTTTCCCCTGAGTTTGCAAGATTAATTTTGAAAGTTTGAGTTAGGTACACAATATACTAGTGATTATGAAGTTCTGATTTAGTGCCTTTCCCTATCCGTGCAGTAAAATATAACCCACCAGGTGGCAGCAACTCTGCTCCTCCTAGTTGCCACTGCTGAGGGTCTTTGGGAAGCTGTGTTGTAAATGTCCTTGTATCAGCCTATTTCTGCCAAGGCATCCTGAGATATCTTAATGTTGAAATGTGATTGTTTAATACAAATGGAGTTTGCCCAGTTTATTAGATTTTGCAGAATATCTCATTGGAAAACTGAAGTGTGATTATCACTACTGTTATAGCTGAGAGTGATTTTGTTTATTTGTCTGCCTCCCTGGTCCCTGGATGTCATATATTTCTACAGTGTTTTGTAGTCTTTAAGAACAGCATTTTCATGAAATAAATTTAAACAGAACTTGTTGTACTTAGAAAAGAAAACAATATTATTTGTGATTCTTTTGATATGAAAGCGTAGAAAATGCAATAACTATTATGCTATAAACTTGATTTTGATGGTGAACACACAATACAATCTACAGATGATGTGTAATAGAATTATATACTTAAAATGTATATAATTTTATTAACCAATGTCACCCCAATTAATTTAATAAAAAACCCCTAAGCTAAGAGATCAAAAGCTGGTGAATATTTCTACAAAAATATAATAGCTAAAATGATGCGTATATATGTTGGAAATTTTGTATTATAATAAAGACTAGGAGGAAGAATTACTAAGTCAAAGACTAGAACTACTTTAAGATTGAAATATAGTTGTCAGAAATCCTTTTCTAACCTATCTGAGGAAATAATGAGTATCTCCAGGCACACAGTTTCACATAAACTTTATTTTGCTCGTAGCAGAGAATATCTAGACTATTAACAAAGGGTAACTATTGTGATATATAAGGACTTATACAAAAAAATCATATAGGGAACATTTATACATGGTTTTAATTAAAGTTTTTAACTGAAAATGTGCAACATCTCATCTTATTTAAAGACAGAACCTCTACTCTGTTGTATCGATGATCAATGTCATTCCAGATACAACTGGCAATGGTTGCTTTTTAAGCCAGCAAAATGGACATAATTTAAATGTTTTAATCCTCTTTATATCCATGATTAACCACCTTTGCCTTGTCAAAGGTTTTATGATTTAGAGAGGAATGGATTCACATACACAAACACACACAGTACGCACATAGCTTTTGGATGACAAAAGAAAACAAAGGATTTTCAATGGGATAAAAGACAATTGAAACTCTACAAAAGGAAGTTGAATTATATTTAATTTATCAGAAGTCATACTCTGCTTTCTCTTCTTTACTGACTGTGTGTGACCATGCATGTCTGTGTGCATAAATTATTTCAACCTATATTAGAGCAGAAAATGAAAAGTCAAAGTCTGCTTCAATGATATTTCAGACCTTTTTTATCACCCGTGATTCAATGAATGAACACCTCTGCTTCTTCAGCTATCAACTTTAAGCATTATCTATTGGTGACCTTTTGTGAAAAATAACAAAAATTATCTCAAAATATACTTCCCAAGAAGGTTATTCTGCTTCGTTGCCAACAACAGTGAGTGACATTATGGAAACAAACACAAACATAAAAATGTTGAATGCATATAATTGTTGGAACATGAAAATGATATAAAATAAGTCAAGGTAAGGAGGAACACAGGGATGAAGATATATATTTTATTTTGAAAATTATGGTTTACCTATTTTGTAGATCTTTTAAAATAATATTTTCTGGCTTTCAATTCTATCAATAAGGGCACAAAACCCAGAAAGATCAGGAAAAAGATTGGAAAGGGGGAGGGCCCAGCCCAAGCCCATGAATACTTAGGAAGCAAATTGGTTAGATTGAAAGAAATCTTACCCCTTCCCAAACACAAGATGATATAATCCAAGTTTAATAAAGGTGCATTCTCTCTCTGTAGTGGCCAGGTGGGCCAGATAGGAGCAGAGACTGTGCTGGACCACTGCAGCCTTGGATGCTGAGCTGATGGAAGGGCAGCTCTGGATCCTGGCCTTCCCCCTGGGTTTGGTGAGGACGAGCGTGGGCCTGCAGCCCTGGAGGTTGGACTTCTGGTTGAGCCACCCAGTTGTGGATGAGGCAGTGCAGCAACCTCTCCAGGGACACCTAGGCCCGGCGTGCGCTTCCATTAAATCTTGCCACCATACCTCAAGTCCTATGCATGGATCCCGGGATTCTTTCCTTGTAACATTGCAAGAACCTATTTCCAAATTGGTAGGCTGACCCACCTTGGTCCCAGTCCACATCGGACAACAATTGAATCAATAGACAGGCAGCAACTGTGGCTTTACCATCTATCTTCATTCTGTCTACAACTTCTGAAGTTACAAAGTCTTTTACTCACTTCCCCCCTGGGGTAAACACTTATAAGTTTGGTATGCATTTAAGAAAATGTTATGCTTCTCTAAGTATGCCCTTGTCGCATCCATGCATAGAGGGTTTTTAAATTAAACATTAAAACATGGTACTCACATTAGTGTAAAATATGTTTCAATTTTCCTGAAAATATTTTTAAATTCTTCTAAGTCAATCGTCCTTGATTGGAAATCCATCAAATTCTTTTAATTTTTCAAATGGCTACATAGTATTCAACAACACTTTAAACTTATCTCTCCATTCCATTAGTTTCCATTTCTTATTGCATTTACAATAGTACTTTAATTAATATGTACATGGATTTCACTTTAATTTCTGTAAGACAGAGTTTTCGAATGTAATTAGGAGCATAAAGGTGGATATGTTCCTTGTCAGATTATATTCTAAACATACTGTGGTAATTTATATTTTCCAAGAGAATAATAAAATTCCTCTTTTTTGCAAAGTCTGTCAAACACTGGAAGTATAGTGCTTCTATATAAAGCCCAATGTTCTAGACAGTGTTATTAGTAGAACTTATTTGGTCATACTATTTAAAGCTTCTAAATGATTTTTCAATTAGATTTCCAACATCAATCACCTCTGGAAACTGTACATCAAATCACCCATTATGTTGAAGTTTTATAACCTTATATTTGTAGCTTACGAGTTTAGCTTTATGTATTTCACTACTATTATATTTGGTTCATTAAGATTTACAGCTGATCTAGCTTTCTCAGAGCATGGAAGTTTGGTTACTAAAAACACTCACGGGATTTCCTTTAAAGGCAGCTGTCTCTTCCACTTCATTGGATATTGGTTTTGCCAACCTCACAAATTTATTTGCATTTATTGGACACAGTTTTGTCTGCCCTTTCCATGTCTTTTCCACTTTGCCTTACCTTTGAGTTGATGCATTTTTATTGTAAAATGTGTAGCTGATTTAAGAGTTTGTCATTTGCCATGCAGATTCAATACAAATTTTATGTCGAGCTTTATTCCATTCCTTTTATGTTCTGACTGATTAAGCTCCTCCTTTGTCTCATCTCCACTGGGTAAGCCAGGTAGCAATCAGTAACCGAAGGTACATTACTGCTGAGTGTGATAATAAAAAACTACTTGGCCCAGATTTTTCTAGGTAACGATCACAGCTCACTATATAATGCCTACATACATTAGTCACTTCCTTAAATCAAGACTTCTTATATCTCCTTTATGATTTAGACTCGTTTCACCAGAGGTTTTGTATATTCCGTTATTTTTCACCATGATTTTGCTACCCTTCTCTAATAGTGTGCTGTCCACCTAATATTCTGTTTACTAAAACTTCAACCCAAACCTTTTTAAAAAATATCACCTCCCTACTTTTCCTAAGTTATATCTTGATATTTCCTAAAAGAGCCCATACATATTGCTGCCAACTCAAGTGGAGCCTGACTCTCATACTCTACATATCTTAAGAACAGAAGTTGCAGCTGAGGGTAAAATCCCCTGCTGTTTGCAGCTTTTATTATTTTTTTAATTAAATCTTTATTGTTCAGATTATTACAGTTGTTCCTCTTTCCCCCACCCATAACTCCCCTCCACCTGGTTCCCACCCCACCCTCTGCCCTTACCACCCCCCACTGTCCTCATCCATAGGTGTACAATTTTTGTCCAGACTCTTCCCGCATCCCCTTACACCTCTTTGCCCCCTGAGAATAGTCCACTCCCTTTCTATA